>NC_134557.1:20497072-20809011 GCF_025594145.1 Primulina tabacum | reverse complement strand
TGATCAACAAGATTCCGAGAATCAGTTTGTCACCAAACTGAACTCAAAATTTGAAAAGATCAATTTTTATTGTGAGTGTTTATTCAACCCCCCCTTCTAAATACTTTTGATACGTTAACCGATCCTAACAAGTGGTATCAGAGCGGGTGAATCTTGTTCTTGAATACTTTTGATATATAAACTTGCTAGCATGACTTCATTCAACAAAATTCCTATGTTCTCCAGAGAAGAATTCGATGATTGGAAAATTAGAATGCAAGCTTATTTAGCAGCACAAAATGATGATATGTGGTATGTCATAACTGATGGACCCATGAAGATTCTAAAAGCAAATACAGCAATTGCCATCACAGAAGGGGCACCACAAAGAATAGAAAAGCCCAGAGATGAATGGACAACTGAAGAAAAAAGAAAAGCAAATCTTGACAATGTGGCTAAAGATATTCTGTACAAAACGCTGGACAAAGTAACTTTCAGCAAAATAAAGATGTGTAAAACAGCCAAAGAAATCTGGGAAAAGCTGATCCAGCTGTGAAGGAAATGATCAAACCAAAGCTGATCCAGCTGTGTGAAGGAAATGATCAAACCAAAGAAAATAAACTTTCTGTTGCTGTGCAAAAGTTTGATAACATCAAAATGAAAGCAGGAGAATCGATGCACGAGTATGATGAAAGAGTAAGTAGTATCATCAATGAGCTAAATGCACTTGGAAAAGTGTATACCAACAAAGAAATTGCACTAAAGGTAATGAGAGGTCTTCCCAAAGAATGGAATGTCAAGACCATGGCAATGAGGTAGTCCAAAGATCTGAACCAAATCGAACTCCATGATCTATTTGCTGATTTAAAAGCCTATGAATTTGAGCTGCAGACCAGAGAAGGAGAACCATCTACTTCTGCAGCCACAACTGCTCTAGCCGCTATCAGAACTGAACAAATCATTTCAGTTGAAAAATCTGCTGATCAATTGAGTAACGATGCTATGTCATTAGTTTATCAAAAAATTTGAAAGGTTCATGAGAAAGAATCAAGGGAACTTCCAGAAACCATATCAAAGAAACAACGCCAAGGATGAATCAAATGCTTGCTACAACTGTTGCAAATCAGGCCACTTTATTGCTGATTGTCCTAAACCTAAGAAGGATGTTCAAGGCTCAACTGATAGAAGAAAGAAATCATATGAACACAAAAGAAGACCCAAAGAAGATAAAAAGTTCTTCAGAAAGAAACATGAAGTACTCTTAGCTGAAGAACAAAAATCAAAATGGGCAGAAACTGACAGTCAAGAGTCGGAACCAGAAAGCTCATGCAGTTCTAGTGATGATGAGGAAGTAAAGTGCTTGATGGCTAATGATGCAGCAGAAGAGTCATCTAGCCAACAGGTATTTGATTTTAGTTCAACTGATTTTACACGAGAAGAACTCATTTTCACATTACATGACATGGTAGATGAGTATCAAAAGCTTGCATCATCATTTGAAAAGCTCAAAGCAAAGCAAACTAATCCCACAAACAATAAAACCAAAACTGGTGAATCGGCTGAAGGGTTGAGTCTAAAAAGGGAAATTGCTGAGCTAAAAGTAGAAAGAAATAAAAATCAGTCATTAATACAGAAGTTGATGCTTGAGAACACAAAACAGACTGAGCTTATTCAGTCGTGGAACAAATCATCTATCGCATTGACTCATATACACAACTCCTAAAAATCAGTAACTGATAAAACTGGTTTGGGGTTCTGTAACCAAGATGAAATGTCAACCAATGATACTCAACAAAAACTGAATATCAGCAAAGGAAAATACATTCACTTTGTCAAATCAGTTATGGTACAAGAACAATCAGAGCCAAGTAAACTGGTTGAAAAGCCAACTGAAAGTATGAACAAGGGCAAAAGATATGGTATTAGTTATAGCCCAAAAGTGGTAACTGATTCATGTAGTCAGTCACCAAAAAACTTTTACAAAAACTATTCGAATGGCTATTCCAATTACTATAACTGCAAGCCAGTTCAGAAGAGATATAGACTGAACAATCAGTTGAATAAAGCTAAAACTTATATTGTATCATCCATACACTACACAAGCACACAAAAGCCGAGAAAAACCATTTGGAAAACAGCTACTGGAAAGTCTGTTAGACTAATTCAGGTATGGGTTCCTAAGAAAATAATCAGTTCAAGACCCAAATAGATATGGGTACCAAATTATATTATGTGTGTGACTGCAGGTAACAGGTACAAACAAGAACTTAATATGGTATTTGGACAGTGGATGCTCGCGACATATGACAGGAGATGCAAGTGTGCTATCTCAACTGATCAAATACAGTCGGTCCAAATATCAGTTTCGGGGACAATTCCAAAGGTAGAACTGTGGGTAAGAGTAAGCTTATCCATGATAATTTTACTTTTAAAGATGTTCTACTAGTAGAAAACCTGAATGTATAACTTGATCAGCATCACTCAATTATGCGACAGTGGATTTTCAGTACATTTTGACAAAAACTCATGCTCAGTTAAAACTTCAACTGATGAAATCATACTAACTGGCAAACGTTGTGGAAACACATATAAAGTCAGTTGGAATGATCAAACTAATGCACCAGTTTGTTTTATTGCTTCCAAATAATCTAAAAACTGGTTGTGGCACAAGAGACTAAGTCACCTAAATTTTAAATCCATTGCCTATCTGAGTAAACATGAACTTGTAACTGGTTTGCCCAAAATAGAGTTTTCAAAAGAAAAACTTTGCTCAGCATGTCAGTTTGGAAAACAAGTAAAATCGTCTTTTAAAAACAAGGTGTGAGGCCCAATACTTAAAATAAGCCCAGTCCATTTCCCATTTTTATTATAATAACCCCAACCCATTTGAGAAATCAGAATCGCTCAATTCCAGAAAGCTTTTCCCCCAGCTTTGCAACTCGTCGCTCCTCTCTTGGTTCTGTTTCAGTCGCGTAGCGCCACCGATGGTCGGAGAATAGTGCAGCAGCTTAGCAAACTTTCTTCCTCCATTCTATTAGCTTCCTTCTTGCCTTGTATCGGAAGGTTGCATGCTCGATCGGTCCTGTTTTTCAGCACGGTGCGTGAGCTTCGATTCGGATTTAGGTAATCTTTTGGCTTCGAATTTTGGTTGTTCTTGGTGTATTAGTTTATAAAAGTGAAGAATTGAGCTTTTCCCCGAATTTCCAGCCAGGTTTCCGGCGTGAACAGTATTTCCGGTAACTTGTTCCGGCGAGCCACCTTTGCGAAATTACCGTTGTGCATTCTAGCCTCGAGTATTGAGGTATTAAGCTTGAATTCCAGATTTTGAAAGGTTATATAGGCTGCCCGGATTTCGAATTTTAACCGAGACGATTTATTTTGGTTTAGTCGTTTGGTATGCATTGTATTGAAGTGTATAGCGAATTTATATTGTAGGTTTTATTGTTGGGCGAGTTCAGTCGATAATCCTTAAGAATTTGCTGTGGTATTGTAAGTTGCAATTGAGGTACGTTCAAACATATATCATTATGACGCTTATATTTGCGTGTAAGAATATTCGGTGAATGTTGTTTGCTATTATGTGCATTGAATGTTTATTTTGTTGCATTCATGCATAAATTGTATTGGCATAACATATTGAGCCTTGACTCCTTTTACGGCTATTTATGTTGATTCTGTTGAGATTTATTGAGTCATCAGAGGGACGAGTGGGTTAGGATTAGCCACATTCCCAGATGACAGCTAGGGACGAGCGACTTAGCTACTCGCATTCCCGATGCTACGTGCATGGACGAGCGGCGATTTGATGCTGCATTCCTGGCACGGGTGGCCACTGTTACTGTTGATGATGCTATTCGTTTGGACTCCATTTGGTATCCGTTATTCCATTGTTACCATTCATGCATCGCATAGCATTGCATTTACTTGATATTATTACATGTCCTTTATTTACGTCATGATTTTACTGGTTTGTCGTACTGGGGTCCGACCCCTGTTTTCTTTTGATGTTGTGGTTGTTTTTGATGACATAGCAGGTCATTCCAGGGGTTTTGACGCGTCTGGTGGAGCGTCAGCGAGTGGTACCCAGTAGTCAGTCGGTTGGTGTCAGAGTTCCCAGATATTTATATATATATTATTCTGGTTTGATACATTTGCCAGGGAGATGTCCTGTGTAGCTGTATGGTTATGTTTTAATGTTGTTTGGATTTTATTTGTGGTATGTTGTGTCTAGTCCTGGCCAGTGCGGCTGTAGGATGTTGGTGTGGTTGATTGTGAACTTGGTATTTTTTTCGAGCGTATATTGTTATTGTTGTGTTTCGAAATTTTTGGGATGTCCTACTTACGGGGAGGTCATGCCGAAATTTCTGTAGGCCCTAATGAACGTTTTAAACTCGTTTTCGCTGTTTACACCATTTAATCCTTGTTGTGTGGTAATTAAATATCAATTAAGAGCACGGGCCCTGACAGTTTGGTTTCAGAGCGTAACTGGGATACGCTCGAATTAGAGTCTAGGACACTCGAGTTTAGGCACAAATAAAATGATTGTGCATGTGTTCGATTATTTGCTCTTACTTGTTTCTATGTTTTGACTTAATTGTATCAGCATGACTAGAGCGTATAGTTGATTAAGTTGTCATTTAATTTAGAATTTCCTATTAGTTTAAGTTTATGCTCTTGTAATCAACCGATTATTTTTTTTCTGCCTGTGGATTAAATACTTGTGTCTTGTAGATGGCACCTGGTCGTAAGGGCAGAAAAGGAAAGGAAGTTGTTCAGGAATCTGAAGCTCCTAATGTTAGAGGACTTAACGAGACTGATTGAGGAAGACGAGGTCGTCGTCCTCGTGGTGAAGCACGAAATGCTAACGTTGAGCATGAAGTGGATCAGTTGACTAGAGGAATGGGTGAAATGGAACTAGTGATATCCCGATTTCAGAACATGCGTCCTCCTCGATTCTTTGGGAATGAAGATGGTGAGAAAGCTATAGCATGGTTAAAAATTATGAAGTGTTTTTTCAATATGTTGGAGTACACTCCTGACTTGCAGCTTAAGTTGGCTATTTGTCAATTAGAAGACCGAGCCCAGTTATGGTGGGAAACTACTGAGGAAGCTTTGAAAGAATCAGGTGAAAGAGTTATTTGGGATGTATTTTGCGCTCAGTTTGCTCGAGAGTATTCACCGCCTTCGTACTATTCGGCCAAGGAAGCTGAATTCAATAGATTGACTCAAGGTAATATGACTGTAGTGGAGCATGCCTCTCAATTTTCAGCGCTTCTTGCCTATGTTCCTCATGTTGCTAGCAGTGATCGGAACAAGCTATCGCATTTTATGCAAGGATTGAATCGAACCATTTGTACTTTAGTAGTCGCTGGAGCACCTGTTAATTATGCCGATGCCGTTGAGAAAGCCAAGAATGTGGAGGCGAGTTTACTTTTGGCAGAACCACAGTCAGTTCAACCAGGTTTTCCTCAGAGTTTCGGAGGTAATGTGTCGATGCCAGTGGGTGCACCATTATACCATCCTTTACTGCCGTACCAGCCTACGCAGTCTTATCAACAACCAAAGCAGCAAAATTTTAAGGCCAAAGGAAAACAGTTTAAGAAACAGACTCGTAGTAGTTCTTCTAGTTCTGGCAGTCAGCGTGGAAGTTCAGTTGGGTCCCCAGGTGGAGTATTTTGTGATCGTTGTGGTGGTAAGCATTTCAGCACTCAGTGTACGGGAGTTCACGGATCTTGTAATAATTGTGGGCAAGTTGGACATTATGCTAGAGTATGTCTGAATGCATTGAGACAACAATTTCAGCAACCTCAGTTTGGTCAGGAATTTAGAGGACAAGCAACTAGGCCTTTTGTTCCGACTCAGTCTTTTCAGCAGTCTAGCTATCCTCAGCCTAGAGGTTCCGGACAGCAGCGTTTCCCAGGGCCACAGCAGGCTCGAGTTCATGCTTTAACCCAGGATCAAGTTCAAGACGCACCGGGTGGAGTTATCGCAGGTATCTGTCTTATTTTTTATCATCCCGCTCGTATACTGATAGACACAGGAGCATCTCATTCATTTGTATCTGTTGTATTTTTTGATGAGCATGAGATTGCTGCTACTCCGTTGATAGATACTGTGTCAGTCTCTACACCTGCTGGTGTATGTTTGATGTCTCATGAGATAATTCTGAATTGTGTTATTAGATTCGATGATAATATTATGATAACTAATCTCATCAAGCTGGATATGTCTGACTTCGACTGTATTCTGGGAATGGATACTCTGTCTAATTATCGAGCTACCGTCGATTGTTTCCATGGAGTTGTCAGATTCAGACCGTATTATGGCAGTAAATGGAATTTTTACGGTAGTGATTCGCAATCACGTATTCCATTAGTGTCAGCAATGGAGATGTTTAGAATCTTGTCGACAGGAAATGAAGGATTCATGATCTATGCAGTTGATGCGACACAGGGAAAAAGATTTGAAGTTTCTGATATTCCTGTTGTCAAGGAATTCTCTGATGTATTTCCCGATGAAATTCCTGGATTTCCACCCCAGAGGGAAATTGATTTTAGCTTTGAGTTGGTGTCCGGGACAAATCCTATTTCGAGGGCACCATACCGTTTGGCTCCAGCGGAATTGAAAGAGCTCAAAGAACAATTACACGGCTTACTATAAAAAGGCTATATTAGACCAAGTATGTCACCTTGGGAAGCTCCGGTATTGCTTGTCAAGAAGAAAGACGGAACGATGAGAATGTGCATTGATTACAGGCAGTTGAACAAAGCTACTGTGAAGAATAAGTATCCCCTGCCGCGTATCGATGACTTGTTTGATCAGTTGCAAGGTACATCAGTGTATTCAAAGATCGATCTCCGTTCTGGCTACCATCAGCTTAGAGTTCGAGAGGAAGATATTCCGATGACAGCATTTCGAACACGTTATGGGCATTATGAATTTCTAGTTATGCGTTTTGGATTGACTAATGCTCCTGCGGTTTTTATGGATTTGATGAATCGTGTTTTTCGAGAATTTATAGACATATTTGTTATTGTCTTCATAGATGACATTCTGATTTATTCGAAAACAAACGAAGGAGCATCGAGAACATTTAAGGTTGGTCCTCCAGACACTCAGAACAGCGCAATTGTATGCAAAATTTTCTAAATGTGAATTCTGGCTAGACAGAGTTGTATTTCTGGGTCATGTTATATCAGCTCAAGGAGTATCAGTGGATCCTAGTAAAGTGGAAACTGTTATCAATTGGCCAACACCGACGAATATATCCGATATTCGCAGTTTCTTGGGATTGGCAGGATACTATAGGCGTTTCATTGAAGGATTTTCTATTATAGCAAGGCCTATGACTCAATTAACTCAAAAAGATCGACGTTTTGTGTGGAATGATGAATGTGAGTCAAGTTTTCAGACTTTGAAGGAAAAGTTGACAACAGCTCCAGTGCTAGCTTTGTCATCAGGCTCAGGTGGATATGTTGTTTGTTCAGATGCATCTCTAAATGGACTTGGATGTGTTCTAATGCAAAATGGGCGAGTGATTGCATATGCTTCTCGTCAGTTGAAGCCGCATGAAACCCGATATCCAGTTCATGACTTAGAGTTGGCTGCCATTGTGTTTGCATTGAAGTTAGGGCGTCATTATCTGTACGGTGAGCAGTTTGTGATTTATTCGGATCACAAGAGCCTTAAATATCTTTTCTCACAGCCTGACTTGAACATGAGATGAAAGATAAAGTTGAATTGATCAGGAAAAGGATGAAAGCAGCCCAAGATTGTCAAGCCGGTTATGCTAATAAAAGGCGTAGACCTTTAGAGTTCCAAGTGGGCGATTATGTTTTCTTGAAAGTATCACCATTCCGGGGTACCATGAGATTCGGACATAAAGGGAAGTTAGCTCCGCGTTATATTGGTCCGTATATGATTGTTGAAAGGATTGGCACATTGGCGTATCGTTTAGATTTGCCGCAGAGTTTGTCTTTGATACATAATGTGTTTCATGTATCTATGTTGCAGAAGTATGAGCCAGATCCGTCTCATATCTTGAATGTCGAGGATGTGGAGTTGGACAGTTCCCTTAGCTATGTTGAACATCCAGTGCAAATTTTGGACCGTAAGGAAAGACAGCTCAGGAGCAAGACGATTCCATTGGTTTAGGTACAATGGAGTAGACATGGAAGAGAAGAATCTACATGGGAATTAGAGGCAAAGATGCGACAAGAATGGCCTCATTTGTTTGAGAATGTAATGAATTACGCGATGTATTCTGAATTTCCTATGTATTATCAGATGTAATGTTGTGGATATCAGTGTTGTGTTTGTTAGATTTCGAGGACGAAATCTTTTATTAGTAGGGGAGAATGTGAGGCCCAATACTTAAAATAAGCCCATCCCATTTCCCATTTTTATTATAGTAACCCCAACCCATTTGAGAAATCAGAATCGCTCAATTCCAGAAAGCTTTTCCCCCGGCTTTGCAACTCGTCGCTCCTCTCTTGGTTTTGTTTCAGTCGCGTAGCGCCACCGATGGTCGGAGAATAGTGCAGCAGCTTAGCAAACTTTCTTCCTCCATTCTATTAGCTTCCTTCTTGCCTTGTATCGGAAGGTTGCATGCTCGATCGGTCCTGTTTTTCAGCACGGTGCGTGAGCTTCGATTCGGATTTAGGTAATTTTTTGGCTTCGAATTTTGGTTGTTCTTGGTGTATTAGTTTATAAAAGTGAAGAATTGAGCTTTTCCCCTAATTTCCAGCTAGGTTTCCGGCGTGAACAGTATTTCCGGCAACTTGTTCGGCGAGCCACCTTTGCGAAATTACCGTTGTGCATTCTAGCCTCACGTATTGAGGTATTAAGCTTGAATTCCAGATTTTGAAAGGTTATATAGGCTGCCCGGATTTCGAATTTTAACCGAGACGATTTATTTTGGTTTAGTCGTTTGGTATGCATTGTATTGAAGTGTATAGCGAATTTATATTGTAGGTTTTATTGTTGGGCGAGTTCAGTCGATAATCCTTAAGAATTTGCCGTGGTATTGTAAGTTGCAATTGAGGTACGTTCAAACCTATATCATTATGACGCTTATATTGGCGTGTAAGAATATTCGGTGAATGTTGTTTGCTATTGTAAAGGGGGCCTAAAACTCCTTTCTTGAAATTTGCGGAAAATTAAAAATTTTCTTTTTAAAAGAACTTAAATGGCCTCATTCATAAAATCACTGGGGAATCAAGTTCAATGTTTAAAATAATAGCAGCGGAAGAAAATAAAGTTTTGCCAACAATAACAACTTAAAAATTATCCAACGACTGATAAAAATAGTTTGCGGAATAAAATAACAACTGCTGCACTGAGGTCCTCGGGTGCCACTACTGCCGACCCAAGCTGGCTCACTGGTCCCCGCCCTCGGCCCTGGCCTCATCAGTACCTACAACAATCAAGTCTAGTGAGCCTAAAGACTCAGCATGCATATATCGCAGGTAACGAGTAAAAATCTGAATTTAAAATATGCATGGGACAAAATATCATGTCCTGAGGCATACTGAAAATAATCTGTACTGAGCAATTATAATACGTGCATAACTGAACTGATCATCACAGTAAAAATGTTTGCTCCTTGGAGCCTGTACTGAAATAACTGATAAAATTTTCTGTTGAGATTATGTTTTACGCCTGTGGCCACTGCACTAAGCTGAACTGATCGGTAACTGGCTACCGGGGAGGCTGAAACTGAACTGAGCTGGCCGGTCACTGGCGACCGGGTGGTACCATACTGAACTGATCGGTCACTGGCGACCGTATAAATAACACTCCCACATAGTGAATGAACCACAAGCCATATCGCATAAATCTCAAAAATAATCATTTTCTATTTAATGCACGTAAAATAATTTACTGGCGTAATGAAAATTCCTGTAATTTTACCAACTGGATTGGATTGGATCGTCCCCAGGCTTGCTGCAACCTAACTGTGCCATGAAAGATATGCAATAGCTTAAACATGACCAAATACGCAATTTACGTTCAAAAGATGCGACTATGACGCCCCCTAATGACTTCGCATTTAATCATGACTCCGAGCCAACCTGAACCGACACCAAACCGACGTATAGTCATGATTAAAATACGCTGAAAAATCATAAAATAATGCTCCTAAAATGATAGGGTCGAAATCTAGGTGGAATGGAGGCCAAAACACGAAACGCTCTTTCGAGAGTCAATTTGGCACATTGCACCGTAAATTCTCGTACGACCTCGAAAATGATCCGAATGACGAACGGTCAAAAACATGACCTTCCCAACTCAATGAGGCACTGTCCAGTCCAAGGCCATGGGCTTAAATCCAACCAAGAACTCAAACGAGCCTTCTAAACGACACAGCAACATGCTGTAGTTTCCAGCAGCTGCGCAACTACAAGACTTGCGTTGGTTTCGAGACTATCGGCCATTAGGGGCGTGAACCACCGACCAGAGACTCTTACCAACATCCCAAGGAATGATTTGAACCATGGCTAAGGGCCCTAGGCCAGCCACAATCCGCATCACACCAAAACTCAACCGAAGGGTCCAACCGAGAGCAACGTGCGTGCGTGTGTAGTGTTTATGCTATGATCGATAGTCTCGTGTCATTCCAATGGCCATTTGATTGACCATGGCACTGATCTAGACATCTAGGAGCATGATATGAACCGTGGCTAAGGGCCATAGGCCAACCAAGATCCACACCAAGCAAACACAAACCTGAAACCATATGCTGAACAAAGGAAGAAGCCGAATGGGGAAAGGGGCTGTTTTGATGTTTTGATTAAAAACCGAGGGCCATGGACCAAGCCACCAAAAGGGCAACTTAGTCACGTCTTAGACTTGCTAGGGGAGTGATCCAATCATGGCTATAGGCCCTTGGGGCAGCCAAGATCAGATCCACAACCCTTGACACAAAACTGAAATTTCGAAACACAAATCTGCGCCTATGGGAACTTGCTGTCATTCTGAATTTCCAGCAAGCATGGGGTTGGTTTGAATGGACTAACATGGTCCCAATGCATCCTACTACATATATATAAGCCGCCTTGGGAGCCTGGAGTCGAACCAATCACCTGAAACTCACAAACCAAGAAAAACGTGAAGCTTGCCAAGAAATATCAAAAATTCTGCATGTGTTGTTTTCAAAAGTTTTGGCATGGATCTCGATTTTTGCTTGAATAAACATGATCATGTACTGAAAAATAAATTATAATATGACTTGATTGAGGTTTAGAAAGAATCTAGACATGCCTGGTTTCGTTTCGAAAGAAAACGAACGAAACGACGACGACGCGGCACGGAGGAGATGGAGCGCTTCTTGTCTACCTTTCTTGCTCTCGATTTTTCTTGCCTTCCCTCTAGCTAAGACTCACGATTTTTCTACACTTAAAATGGATCTGAATGATGAGGTATTTCGGTGGTGAGGGAGGGGGAGTGATGGTTATGAAGGTGAGGAGAAGGGTGCACAATAATAGGATCATATCAAGACCAAGTCTTCCCAAATTTGAATTTTGAATTATGGTTTGATATCAAATGAGTTGGTGGATGCTTCTAGGAGGTAGTGGCCGATTTTTAGCTTGTTTTCTAGTCTAGGATATGTCCATTAATTAATTAAATTGTGCTCCCAAAAATCCTAGAATTATCCTACAACTTACATGTAAAGAATTGGTCAAAGTTGATGAGTTGGAATGAATTGCTTAATAAATCCAAGGGGCCGAAATCATGCTAATAAAATGAGTGGGAAGTGTTGGTTATCTAGTCAACTAATAATCCTTGAAAGCCTTACTAATCCTTTAAATAATTTAGTGAGCTAACCCCTTAATTTAATAACTTAAACGAGTTCATTTCTTAATCACCTCAAATAATTAAATTAAAATCCTCAACTAACATAAATAATTCCTTAAACTTCTTTTTAACTTAAATGAACTTACTTGCTAGCTAAATTAACTTCTGGAAATATTTCTCAAATCTTAAATTCTATCTCAAAACTCCAACTCCAGTCCGGCCTCACTGAAATAACTGAAATGCTAAAAATCAAACTACTGAACTGAAATAATGAATAATTAACTTCAAATAAATGCATTTAAAATAATTATGCAATGAAGTCAATTAAATTTAGAAATCTAGAATTATGCATGGCTTATACGTAGACTGATTTACGGGTTCTACAATCCTTCCCCCCTTAAAAGAAATTTCGTCCTCGAAATTAGAACTTACCGAAAAACTCAGGGTATCGACTTCTCATCTCCTGCTCAGACTCCCACGTAGCTTCCTCCTCTGAATGGTTGAGCCATTTGACTTTGACTCGCTTAACGAGCTTGTTCCGAAGTTTCTTCTCCTGTCTGTCTAGGATCTGCACGGGTCTCTCCTCATAAGATAAGTTCGGAGTAAGCTGCAACGGCTCGAAATTCAGCACATGCGAAGGATTTGCCATATACTTCCTCAGCATGGAGACGTGAAAGACATTGTGTACTCTGGCCAGATTCGGCGGAAGAGCCACACGATAAGCAAGCGTCCCAACTCTGTCAAGGATCTCAAACGGTCCAATGAATCTCGGACTGAGCTTCCCTTTCTTGCCAAATCTCATGACACCCTTCATAGGTGCCACTTTCACGAAGACATGATCGCCCACTGCAAACTCTAAGTCTCTCCTCCGCTGATCGGCATAACTCTTCTGTCGGCTCTGAGCAGTCCTCATCCTATCACGGATCTTGACTACTACATCTGCTGCCTGCTGAACAATCTCTGGACCCAACTCTGCTCTCTCTCCTACTTCATCCCAATGAACAGGAGATCTACACTTGCGGCCATACAGTGCTTCATACGGAGCCGTACCTATAGACGACTGGAAACTGTTGTTATAGGTGAACTCTACCAATGGTAAGTTCGACTCCCAACTCCCAGAGAAATCAATGACGCAAGCGCGAAGAAGATCCTCCAAAATCTGAATAACTCGCTCTGACTGCCCATCCGTCTACGGATGGAAAGCTGTGCTAAACAGCAACTTCGTACCCAAGTCAAATGCAAACTCTTCCAAAATGAGGAAGTGAATCTGGGATCTCTGTCGGATACGATAGAAACCGGAATACCATGGAGTCGGACTATCTCTCGGATATACAGCTCTGCATACTGAATCATGGTGAAAGTCGTCTTAATAGGCAAGAAATGCGCTGATTTGGTAAGACGATCTACAATCACCCAAATAGCATTCGATCCTCTGGATGACCTCGGCAATCCGGTCACAAAGTCCATGGTAATGTTCTCCCACTTCCACTCGGGAATAGGAAGAGGCTTGAGCAAACCTGCTGGTCTCTGATGCTCGGCCTTCACTAACTGGCAAGTCAGGCACTCGGATACAAAACGCCTGATGTCCTTCTTCATCCCTGGCCACCAATACAATAGCTGCAGATCTTTGTACATCTTCGTACTCCCAGGGTGAATGGAGTACGGGGACGTATGGGCCTCTGATAAGATGTCTGCTCGGATAGAATCACTGCTAGGAACCCATATCCTATCTCGGTATCTCACAATACCGTTGCTGACTGTATACAAGACACTGCCCTTGGCTTCATCTCTCTTCTTCCACTGTGCCAATTGCTCATCTGTGGCCTGACCACTGCGAATACGGTCAATAAGAGAGGACTGGATAGTCAAGGTAGATAAACGAGGAACTCTACCTCGCGGATAAGTCTCAAGATCGAACTTCTGCATCTCAATCAGAAGAGGTTTCTGAATCGTCAAGTGAGCCATCACTGCGACTTTCCTGCTCAAAGCATCCGCAACTACATTAGCTTTACCCGGGTGGTAGCTAATGTCACAATCGTAGTCTTTCACAAGCTCCAACCAACGCCTCTGACGCATGTTCAGCTCCTTCTGCGTAAAGAAATACTTGAGGCTTTTGTGGTCGGTAAAGATCTGACACTTATCTCCATACAGATAGTGCCTCCAAATCTTCAAAGCAAAAACTACGGCCGCTAACTCCAGATCATGGGTAGGGTAATTCTTCTCATGAATTTTCAGCTGTCGAGAAGCATACGCTATCACTCTCCCATGCTGCATCAAAACTGCACCTAAACCAAGCTTCGAAGCATCGGTATAAAGGACAAACTCGCCGAATCCTGACGGTGCAGCCAAAACGGGTGCTGAGATAAGAGCTTGCTTCAAAGTATCGAAGCTCTTCTGACACTCCTCGCTCCACACAAACTTCACATTTTTCTTGGTCAGTGCTGTGAGTGGAACGGCAATGGATGAGAATCCCTGAATGAACTTCCTGTAATATCATGCTAGCCCAAGAAAACTGCGGATCTCTGATGCATTCTGAGGCACAACCCAATCTCTGACTGCTACAACTTTCGCCGGGTCTACCTCAATGCCACTGCTAGAAACAATGTGGCCCAAGAACGCCACCTTCTCTAACCAGAATTCGCACTTACTGAACTTTGTGAATAATTTGTGCTTCTGCAATGTCTGCAACACTGTGGTCAGATGTCGGCTGTGCTCCTCCCGATTCTTGGAGTAGACGAGAATGTCATCTATGAACACTATCACAAACTGGTCGAGGTACGGCTGAAATACGCGATTCATGAGATCCATGAAGATCGCTGGCGCATTCGTCAGACCGAACGGCATCACAAGGAACTCGTAGTGGCCATAACGAGTCCTGAAAGCTGTCTTCGAGACATCAGCACCTCTCACCCTCAACTGGTGATAACACGAACGCAGATCTATCTTGGAGAAAATCGAAGCTCCCTGCAACTGGTCAAACAGATCCTCAATCCTCGGCAGTGGGTATTTATTCTTCACTGTAACCCTGTTCAACTCCCGGTAGTCAATGCAAAGCCTCATCGAGCCATCCTTCTTTTTCACAAATAAGACCTGGCGCGCCCCATGGAGAAAAGCTCGGGCGAATGAACTCCTTGTCGAGAAGTTCCTGATCTGCTTCTTAAGCTCTGCCATCTCTGTCGGTGCTAGTACGGTACTGGCGCTTTGGATATCGGAGCCGTACCTGGCATAAGCTCAATGGAAAACTCCACCTCTCTCTCTGGTGGCATACCAGAGACGTATTCGGGAAAAACGTCTAAGAAATCTCTCACTATCGGAACATCTGAGGCTGACTGGCTGGGTTCCTCGGGGACAGATAAAAAGGTTGCTAGAAATGCCCGACACCCTCTATGCATGAGTTTCCTAGCCTGAACATAAGGAATAATGGGCGGTAAAGGAAAGTACATGTCCGGCTCAAATAAGAACTGCTCCATTCCAGGCGGTCGGACAAGAACAGATCTCCTCTGGAAGTCTATCAACACTCTGTTCTTCAATAGCCAGTCCATCCCTAGGATGATGTCAAATTCCGGCATTGGTAGCACAATCAGATCAGCATAAACAAGATTACCGTGCAGCTCAAGGTCTATATCTCGGATAACATTGGTGGCTGTCATCTCCTCGCCTGACGGCAACACTACTGAAAAGGCTGTATCTAGCCCAATGGTCTGGATCTTGAGAAAGTTTGCAAAGACCTCCGAAATAAATGAGTGAGTGGCCCCTGAATCTATCAAGGCCTTGGTAGTGGAACCAGATATAAAAATTCTCCCTGAAAGAGCGGAGCTCTAAGTTGAATCCCACTACAAGATCTAAACTTATAGACATGCAAAGGTCAAGGTTCCTCTAGCTTAATTCCTCTGAAATAAATCTGAGTAGAGCATGCAATCCTATAACAGTTCTAAGTTCAAAAATCTAAATCCCGATTCCCAAAATGCTGAAATTCGAAGAATAACTTAAAGTTTAAAGGTACCTGTCAACAACATAGTCTCCGGGTTGGTTTCCGCGGCATGGAGAGCAAAAACTCTGCCTTGGGTAGGCAGATTCCTCTGAGGGCACTGCAGCAACATGTGGTCTGGACTGCCACACTTAAAACACTTTCCTGAGCCAGCCATACATGCTCTAGGATGGCGACGTGAGCACCTGGGACAAACTGGGTGCTCCTGAGTCCTCGGGGCTGGGCGTCCCCGCTGCTGCTGCTGGCCTCGGTTCCTGGGCGGTCCATGAAAAGACCTCTTATTCTGCTGCTGATGCTGATGAGGAGGAGGGCGGTGCGGTGCCTGGACTGGGCGCTTGCCCTGGCGATCCCTCTCGATATCCCGCACCCGCAGATCCTGCTCTGCGGCTAAGGCCTTGGAAACGGCAATCTCATAAGTAGCAGGGTCAGATACCCTAACATCCCGGCGCAAGATCGGCCGTAAACCCACCAGGAAGTGCATCAGCTTGGCTCTTGCATCATTCGCGATCAGAGGCACAAAGTGACAGCCCCTCTCGAACTTACGGATGAACTCCGTAACCGTCATATCCCTCTGTCTCAGACTCATGAACTCGGTGGTCAGCCTGATACGAACCTCCTCAGCAAAATACTTGGAGTAGAAAACCTCCGTAAAGCGGGTCCAAGAAAGTGTAGCCAAGGTCAGGGCTACCGAAGCTCCTTCCCACCATAAGCGGGCGTCTCCAGTGAACAGGTAGGTGGCACACCGGACTCGGTCTGCGTCTCCCAGCTCCATGAACTCGAAGATAACCTCGAGGGATTTGATCCATCCCTCGGCAACCATGGGGTCAGATGCCCCAGAGAATTCCTTCGGGCGCATCTTCATGAATCGCTCATACACAGCCTCGGGCCCTGTCGGCCTGGCTGCGGCTGTGGCTACGGCTGCGGCATTGTTCCCCGCAAACTGTGCGAAGAACTGTGCCATCCCGGCTAACATCTGGGCACTCATGTCCGGTGGGGGTGGTAGGTCTCCCTCCGGTCTACGCTCCTCCCTGTCTTCTCGGCGAGGCTCCTCCTCTCTGTTGCGCTCTAAAATGCGTCTAGGGGGCATACTGTTCCAACATAACCCATACGTAACTAACATGCATAATTCCATAATTTATTTTAAATGAACACTGAAATACTGAAAATCTGGAAGCATGCTGACAAAATAATTCATGCTTTAACTAAAATGCTGAACAAAATGCTGAACTGAAAAACTTACAGACCAAAGGCGTGGCTTCGTGAGCTTCTCGCGGTCAGTAGTAGTGAAACCCTATACAGAACCTGGCTCTGATACCAACTGTAAAGGGGGCCTAAAACTCCTTTCTTGAAATTTGCGGAAAATTAAAAATTTTCTTTTTAAAAGAACTTAAATGGCCTCATTCATAAAATCACTGGGGAATCAAGTTCAATGTTTAAAATAATAGCAGCGGAAGAAAATAAAGTTTTGCCAACAATAACAACTTAAAAATTATCCAACGACTGATAAAAATTGTTTGCGGAATAAAATAACAACTGCTGCACTGAGGTCCTCGGGTGCCACTACTGCCGACCCAAGCTGGCTCACTGGTCCCCGCCCTCGGCCCTGGCCTCATCAGTACCTACAACAATCAAGTCTAGTGAGCCTAAAGACTCAGCATGCATATATCGCAGGTAACGAGTAAAAATCTGAATTTAAAATATGCATGGGATAAAATATCATGTCCTGAGGCATACTGAAAATAATCTGTACTGAGCAATTATAATACGTGCATAACTGAACTGATCATCACAGTAAAAATGTTTGCTCCTTGGAGCCTGTACTGAAATAACTGATAAAATTTTCTGTTGAGATTATGTTTTACGCCTGTGGCCACTGCACTAAGCTGAACTGATCGGTAACTGGCTACCGGGGAGGCTGAAACTGAACTGAGCTGGCCGGTCACTGGCGACCGGGTGGTACCATACTGAACTGATCGGTCACTGGCGACCGTATAAAATAACACTCCCACATAGTGAATGAACCACAAGCCATATCGCATAAATCTCAAAAATAATCATTTTCTATTTAATGCACGTAAAATAATTAACTGGCGTAATAGAAATTCCTGTAATTTTACCAACTGGATTGGATTGGATCGTCCCCAGGCTCGCTGCAACCTAACTGTGCCATTAAAGATATGCAATAGCTTAAACATGACCAACTACGCAATTTACGTTCAAAAGATGCGACTATGACGCCTAATGACTTCGCATTTAATCATGACTCCGAGCCAATCTGAACCGACACCGAACCGACGTATAGTCATGATTAAAATACGCTGAAAAATCATAAAATAATGCTCCTAAAATGATAGGGTCGAAATCTAGGTGGAATGGAGGCCAAAACACGAAACGCTGTTTCGAGAGTCAATTTGGCACATTGCACCGTAAATTCTCGTACGAACTCGAAAATGATCCGAATGACAAACGGTCAAAAACATGACCTTCCCAACTCAATGAGGCACTGTCCAGTCCAAGGCCATGGGCTAAAAGCCAACCAAGAACTCAAACGAGCCTTCTAAACGACACAGCAACATGCTGTAGTTTCCAGCAGCTGCGCAACTACAAGACTTGCGTTGGTTTCGAGACTATCGGCCATTAGGGGCGTGAACCACCGACCAGAGACTCTTACCAACATCCCAAGGAATGATTTGAACCATGGCTAAGGGCCCTAAGCCAGCCACTATCCGCATCACACCAAAATTCAACCGAAGGGTCCAACCGAGAGCAACGTGCGTGCGTGTGTAGTGTTTATGCTATGATCGATGGCTCGTGTCCTTCCAATGGCCATTTGATTGACCATGGCACGATCTAGACATCTAGGAGCATGATATGAACCGTGGCTAAAGGCCATAGGCCAACCAAGATCCACACCAAGCAAACACAAACCGAAACCATATGCAGAACAAAGGAAGAAGCCGAATGGGGAAAGGGGCTGTTTTGATGTTTTGATTAAAAACCAAGGGGCCATGGACCAAGCCACCAAAAGGGAAACTTAGTCACGTCTTAGACTTGCTAGGGGAGTTATCCAACCATGGCTATAGGCCCTTGGGGCAGCCAAGATCAGATCCACAACCCTTGACACAAAACTGAAATTTCGAAACACAAATCTGCGCCTATGGGAACTTGCTGTCATTCTGAATTTCCAGCAAGCATGGGGTTGGTTTGAATGGACCAACATGGTCCCAATGCATCCTACTACATGTAAATAAGCCGCCTTGGGAGCCTGGAGTCGAACCAATCACCTGAAACTCACAAACCAAGAAAAACGTGAAGCTTGCCAAGAAATATCAAAAATTCTGCATGTGTTGTTTTCAAAAGTTTTGGCATGGATCTCGATTTTTTCTTGAATAAACATGATCATGTACTGAAAAATAAATGATAATATGACTTGATTGAGGTTTAGAAAGAATCTAGACATGCCTGGTTTCGTTTCGAAAGAAAACGAACGAAACGACGACGACGCGGCACGGAGGAGATGGAGCGCTTCTTGTCTACCTTTCTTGCTCTCGATTTTTCTTGCCTTCCCTCTAGCTAAGACTCACGATTTTTCTACACTGAAAATGGATCTGAATGATGAGATATTTCGGTGGTGAGGGAGGGGGAGTGATGGTTATGAAGGTGAGGAGAAGGGTGCACAATAATAGGATCATATCAAGACCAAGTCTTCCCAAATTTGAATTTTGAATTATAGTTTGATATCAAATGAGTTGGTGGATGCTTCTAGGAGGTAGGGGCCGATTTTTAGCTTGTTTTCTAGTCTAGGATATGTCCATTAATTAATTAAATTGTGCTCCCAAAAATCCTAGAATTATCCTACAACTTACATGCAAAGAATTGGTCAAAGTTGATGAGTTGGAATGAATTGCTTAATAAATCCAAGGGGCCGAAATCATGCTAATAAAATGAGTGGGAAGTGTTGGTTATCTAGTCAACTAATAATCCTTGAAAGCCTTACTAATCCTTTAAATAATTTAGTGAGCTAACCCCTTAATTTAATAACTTAAATGAGTTCATTTCTTAATCACCTCAAATAATTAAATTAAAATCCTCAACTAAGATAAATAATTCCTTAAACTTCTTTTTAACTTAAATGAACTTACTTGCTAGCTAAATTAACTTCTGGAAATATTTCTCAAATCTTAAATTCTATCTCAAAACTCCAACTCCAGTCCGGCCTCACTGAAATAACTGAAATGCTAAAAATCAAACTACTGAACTGAAATAATGAATAATTAACTTCAAATAAATGCATTTAAAATAATTATGCAATGAAGCCAATTAAATTTAGAAATCTAGAATTATGCATGGCTTATACGTAGACTGATTTACGGGTTCTACAGCTATTATGTGCATTGAATGTTTATTTTGTTGCATTCATGCATAAATTGTATTGGCATAACATATTGAGCCTTGACTACTTTTACGGCTATTTATGTTGATTCTGTTGAGATTTATTGAGTCATCAGAGGGACGAGTGGGTTAGGATTAGCCACATTCCCAGATGACAGCTAGGGACGAGCGACTTAGCTACTCGCATTCCCGATGCAACGTGCATGGACGAGCGGCGATTTGATGCTGCATTCCTGGCACGGGTGGCCACTGTTACTGTTGATGATGCTATTCGTTTGGACTCCATTTGGTATCCGTTATTCCATTGTTACCATTCATGCATCGCATAGCATTGCATTTACTTGATATTATTACATGTCCTTTATTTATGTCATGATTTTACTGGTTTGTCGTACTGGGGTCCGACCCCTGTTTTCTTTTGATGTTGTGGTTGTTTTTGATGACATAGCAGGTCATTCCAGGGGTTTTGATGCGTCAGGTGGAGCGTCAGCGAGTGGTACCCAGTAGTCAGTCGGTTGGTGTCAGAGTTCCCAGATATTTATATATATATTATTCTGGTTTGATACATTTGCCAGGGAGATGCCCTGTGTAGCTGTATGGTTATGTTTTAATGTTGTTTGGATTTTATTTGTGGTATGTTGTGTCTAGTCCTGGCCAGTGCGGCTGTAGGATGTTGGTGTGGTTGATTGTGAACTTGGTATTTTTTTCGAGCGTATATTGTTATTGTTGTGTTTCGAAATTTTTGGGATGTCCTACTTACGGGGAGGTCATGCCGAAATTTCTGTAGGCCCTAATGAACGTTTTAAACTCGTTTTCGGTGTTTACACCATTTAATCCTTGTTGTGTGGTAATTAAATATCAATTAAGAGCACGGGCCCTGACACAAGGGCTGTAAATCTTCATCCCGATGCTTAGAACTATTGCACATGGATCTCTTTGGTCCTTATACCAGTCATGAGTTTAGGGGGAATGAAATACACCTTGGTGATTGTTGATGATTTTTCAAGATTTACTTTGGTTATCTTTCTCAAATCAAAAGACCAAACTGCTGCACAACTGATCAAGCTTTTCAAAAGACTTTTAAATGAAAAATCAGTTGGAATTGATCGAATCAGATCAGATCGAGGTACTGAATTTATCAATCAAACTCTTTCAAATTTTCTAGAAAATGCTGGAATCAAGCATGAGCTCTCAGCAGCTAGAACTCCTCAGCAAAATGGTGTAGCTGAGAGAAGAAATCGGACCCTTAAAGAAGCTGCTAGAAAAATGCTTGCTGATTCTTGTATTTCTCAAAGGTTTTGGGCAGAGGCAGTAAACATTGCGTGTTATACTCAGAACAGATCAATGATTAATAAGAATCATATGAAAACACCATATGAGATCTGGCATGGAAGAAAAAGTATAATCCCTTATTTCAAAATATTCGGGTGCAGATGTTTATCCTTGATAATGGTAAAAATTATTTAAAAGCATTTGATGCTAAATCTGCAGAGGGAATATTTCTTGGATACTCATCAGTTAGTATAGCTTACAGAGTCTTTAGCAAGAAAACCCTAAATGTTGAAGAATCTGCTCATGTTGACTTCGATGAAACTGAACTAACTAATAAGCCAACTGATCAAGTTGAGCTAGTTGATCGACTGACAGATATCAGTTTGGAGGATGATAATGAAAAAGACAATCATATTAATCAAAACACTCTTCAAACGCCCGAACCAGAAGTGTCAGATCAATCAACTGAACCAGAAGCCATTCCTAATGATCAGTTGATAGAGCAAACTAATGATATTCAGTTACCAGTTGAAGAAATTGCTGATACAACAAATACTGAGTACAGATAGAGAAAATCAAACCCACCTGAATTGGTAATAGGAAATCCATCTGATCCAGTAAGAACTCGCAATCAAATGCTAAATCTATTTATCTATTCAGCTTTTGTTTCACAAATAGAACCAAAGAAAACTGATGAAGCTCTTGCTGATCCTAACTGGATAAATGCAATGGAAGAAGAGCTAAATCAGTTTACTCATAACAATGTCTGGAACTTAGTTCGAAGACCAATTTCAAAAACTGTCATAGGTACAAAATGGGTTTTCAGGAACAAACTGAACGAAGATGGTTCGGTTGGACGCAACAAAGCAAGATTAGTAGCACAAGGATACAGACAAGAAGAAAAAATTGACTATGATGAGACATATGCTCCAGTTGCAAGACTGGAAGCAATCAGAATGTTTCTTGCCTATGCATCATACAAGAATTTCAAGGTCTTTCAGATGGACGTAAAAAGTGCATTTCTAAATGGCCAATTGCAAGAGGAAGTATATGTTGAACAACCCCCAGGTTTTGTAAATCACATCTTTCCTGATCATGTATATCATTTGAAGAAATCATTATATGGTCTTAAACAAGCTCCCAGAGCTTGGTACGAAACTCTTTCAAAATTTCTAGCTGATCATGATTTTTCTGTTGGATCAGTTGATAAGACCTTGTTCAAATTTACTAAGAATAATCACATTTTATTAGTTCAAATTTATGTTGATGATATCATATTTGGGTCAACTAACCCCAAATTATGCAAGAAATTTGCTAAGTTGATGCAGGAAAAGTTCGAAATGAGCATGATGGGTGAACTGACATTCTTCCTTGGACTGCAAGTGAAGCAACTAAAGACTGGCATATTCATCAGTCAGACTAAATATACAAAGGAGCTGCTGAAGAAATTTGGCATGGAAACATGTTCAGCCGCAAATACTCCCATGAGCTCATCAGTTAAATTGGACACTGATCAAAGGGGAATATCAGTTGAGGCGACACTATACCGAAGTTTAATTGGGTCATTATTATACCTAACTGCCAGTCGCCCTGATATTGTATTTGCTGTGTGTATGTGTGCTAGATTTCAAGCAAATCCTAAGCAATCACATTTCTCAGCTGCTAAAAGAATTTTGAGATATCTTAAGGGCACACAAAATGTTGGGTTATGGTATTCTAAAGACTCTACTTTCAATTTAGTTGGATATTCAGATGCAGATTATGCAGGATGTAAGCTTGATCGAAAAAGTACAAGTGGATCTTGTCAGTTTCTAGGAGACAGACTGTTCTCTTGGTTCAGCAAGAAGCAGACATCTATAGCTACCTCAACAACTGAAGCAGAATACCTTGCTGCTGGTAGTTGCTGTGCACAACTGATCTGGATCCAGCAACAACTGAAAGATTATGGATTAATTATAAATAATTCGCCCATATTTTGTGACAACACGAGTACAATTGCCATCACTTATAATCAAGTTCTCCACTCAAGGACAAAGCATATAGATGTCAGACACCACCTCATCAGAGATCATGCTTTGAAGAAGGACATTAGACTGGAGTATATATCAACTGAAGAACAAGCAGCCGACATCTTTACCAAACCATTACCCGAGACTAAGTTTTATTACTTTCGTAATATTCTTGGTTTAATTGATTTGTCTTAAAATTATTACTAATGTTGCTTTCACTAATAGAATTATCTGCAGAAAAATAAGAACACAACAAATTGAAAATAATAATTCATTAAGAATACCACCGTTCCCAGTTTACAGCAGAAATCATAGAACCAACTGTATCTAGCCAATCCCTAACCCAATCATTCATCTCATAAATTCGAATTCTAGAAAATGCCCTTGTTTTAGAAATCTTATCAACCACATGCCACTCCTTCCATAACATCGCCTCCAACAAACATTTGTCCTCAATCAAATCTGTAACATGCCTAACTTCAAAACGTTCAAGATACTTTCTTGCTGTTTCTTCCTGAGCAAAATTAGGAATTGCATCACTTCCACTCACTCTCTGCAACTCATGAATCTTAAACCATGTTGACATCACCTTTTTGAAAACATATTCCTCCATCCTTCTCTTCATCTCTTCTAAACATGGATTCGATTGTTCAGTAACATGAACGTGTGTACTGCTGCATGCATCAGAGTCACTTGAATCCGACATTTGGAACTGTTGTTGTCTCACATTCTATCATCTTATTTATAGACAGATAAAATTTGAATGATAAAGAAACTGAAGAGACTCTAGTCAAACTGAAGCGTTTTTCTCATTTACCGAGGCCTCTTAACTATCAGTTGTTCATTGTCAACTGATATCAGTCTACCATTTACAATTCAACAATTAACTGATTTCAATTCTTAATCAACTTATATCAGTTAGTCTTTCATCAGTTCATTTGTTTATGATCATAATTTATTATTTGCAGGAAAAAGAAAAACAAAGATAAGACAAAATAAATACTTCATTCAACAATAAATATTTGCCTGAATTACATTTTCATATTTTTCCTCTATATCATCTATCCACATTCTCAACCAAACAGATAGAGCTGAGGAAGATGTTTTGCAAAAGTTGTGAGAAGAAGCTATGCGATTAAGGAGCTCCAGTTCCTTTTGAAGCATCAGCTGATAGATATGACCTTCCTTGAAGACGTAGATCCACACAGCTATGTTCAAGTGCTCCCGCACTTCTCTCAACTCTGCCATCAGCTTGGGAGTAGTAGCCTCTCCAGAATTATATAGGAACTCTAGCTCCTGTAACCTTTCCCAGTAGGGAAGACTCTGATAGAAGACGAAGTCTTCTATGGCAGTCTTCCTAGCTTCCAGAGAAAATGGCGAAGCACTCGAGCTACTCGCATCTGCCATTCTTTAGTTTTGAATATTTTTCACCAATATAACTGAAACTAACTGGGTTTTGTCTATTTATAGCAGAATATCAAGGAAGCTGAAGAGTCGTCAACATTTCAGCAGACCGATAATCTTTCTAATCTTTGAATTTATTAGCTTTAATTATCTTATGCACTAATTAAGGGGGAATAATGGTTTTAAGAGGTTAACTGAGAAGACAAATGTTAGTAAGTTCTCAAACTGAAAGGACACAGTCTTTCAACTGATCTTTCGGTTGGGAATTTCACTAATCTTCTCATATAAGTTAACAGATTAAAACGAATTATATTCCAAATCAAGTGACGTGACTGTCTACTATCTAATGATGAATCCTATTTTGAAAACATGGAAGCATTTGAACCATTTAAATTGTACACATGCTTATAGCACACGTACACATCTTATTACTCAAATTTTTAATGGACTGACACGTGTCCTGAATTTAAACAGTCACGAACAACTGTACTAAGCCCGCTTCAATTCAGTTTTTCTTCTTACGTGTACAATCAGTTTCTAAGAGAATACTAATTCCAGAGCTCTCGTTTACAAATTGCAGATCACTTTATCTATCAAAATGGCGAATCAAATTCCCGCTTACATGCTGAATGCAATGGCTATCAACTTTGGATCAATTCTATCTTTTGGCGACACTAATGTCAAGAACGTTTTTCAAAAACTCGAAACTACTGGGTTAAGGACATTCTTGGGACAATCATCACAAGAGATCTACCCCAAAGAACTTCAGGAAATCTACTCTAACGGTACGATCAATTCTGATGGAAACATCAGCTTTTACTATCATTGGTCAGCTGCTGACCATTTCCGAAGATTCCTTTGGAGAAATCTTTTCTTTACCATCTGATGGACTAGTACACTTATCTGATGTTAAGGCATCTGACATTGAAAAGATGCAAACCTCACTTTCTGCTGAAGGACGGAAAATCTATGTTTCTGACCCAAAGAAGGAACTGAAGCACGAAGTTCAGTTACTTGCTGATATAGTCGCCAAAGGGATTTTGGCGAAAGCTGGATCTTTTGCTGCACTTACTTTGGAAAAATTTCAAGCTATTTCTATCATTATGGCTGAGCATAAATTCAACTGGAAGCATCTTATATTCAATACTTTAAAGAATATGTTTCTATCATCCAAACAGTCCAAAGGTTTTGAAGTGCAACTGAGCTATCTGCTGAAAGTGAAGGGGTTAGTGGCAGATAATACAGAAAAAATCATCAAAATTCAAAGTCTTTAATGCGAAGAATACTATGCCACCCAAGACAAAATTGGACATCTCTCCTGATCAGTTTGTAAAGATAAAACAGGAGATTGGGATTCAACAGGCGGCTCCTAAATCAGTAAAAAAGGCCAAGACATTGGCTCAACTGAAGTCAGCAAAAAGAAAATTAATTGTGGAAGAATCTGATCCAGAGAAAACTCCTTCCCCAAAGATCACCAAGAAACCGAGAACCCAGAGGATTAAACCAATAACTATAGAGGAATCTATTCCTACTGACAAGCCAATATCTTCAGATGCTCAACAGCCAATTGAAGCAGTCCCTCTGAAGATCATCCCACAAGAAAAATCAATTGGTGCAAAGAAAGAAACAGTTAGGATGAAAGACCCTCTGATTAATATTACTCGTCCCACTCCTCTGGCACCTGCCCGACCCAAGGGCATTAGTATTATAGAACGAGTGGATACTACACGAACTGGTCTGGAAATTCCACACATCTTTAGTTCTGACAAAGGCAAGGGAAAATTGATTGAAGAACCAAGGCCATCCAATCCCATTCAAACCCACATTGACCTTGTTTGGGACGAGGTTAATGATTTTGCAGCATCAAAACTTCAACTCTATGATGCTTGGACAGCCTAACATACACAGATTTTTGCCAAGCAACTAAGAAAGCAATCTCAACTGAACAAATTCATCAAGCTGGAAGCTTCTGTCCTCAAGATAGTCAAAGCTGCCACCATTGCCCAAGCTATGGAGAGACAAACATATTTGTTTGATCAGATGAGAGCAAAGAAGTTAACACAAATTATTGACAAACTGAAGGCTAACTACGTTCCAACAAATCCTACTGCCTATGATGATCATGCAGGTGATCATTCATCTAGACACCGATCTGATGGGATTGCTATCTCAGATAAAGTTTTGGGAAATGGATCAAGAGTTAGTCCTTCATAAAGGAGATTCAGACGATGATGAAAAGGAAATAGTTAAAGAACCTCCCTTCAAAGCAGAAAGAGTCATCCTCAGAACAGACTATTATTCCAACTGAAGAGCCAGTTCAGGATGTGTCTCAATCACCAACTGGTGAACTTCAAATGTACACTAAAGCAGAATTATCTTTCGCAAACATTGATGAAATTATTCAGATAGTGGTGCAAGAATCCCAATTGAGTGAACCCATTTCTGATAATGTTGATCATCCAGTTGATCAAATCAATCCAGAGGTGCCTATCTCTTCAGAAGCACCAGTTCAGCCAGATCCTTCTGCTGAACAGACTATTCCAACTGATGTGCAAATTGATCCCCAAGATCATCCTCTAGAGACACCAATTTTCACTTCATCAGACTCTATTATTCCTCCAGGCAGCTCATCTGCTGATCAACATCCACTTTCTCCGCCTCAAGTTCCAGAAGACATTGCTGCAACAATCACTTCAGTTCAGAATGTTGCTGAAACAGTAGCAACTAACCAAGAGTTGGTTATATTTGATCAAACCACAAAGGGACCGGAATTCCCTCATCAGTCACCTCCTCCTCAATCTACAGAAATGGATCTTGTTCTTGAAGAGATCCAAAATATGCAGCACAATATGCAGCAGATAATCACTGACATCAAGAAGATTCAATCTACACAATTATCCCACACTGTCAAATTGGATTCTTCAATTGAATATAACTCTGCAAAACTGAAAGCAATTCAAGCAAACATGGATTCTCTCACCAAAACTGTAGATGAGATGAAGAAAGGTCTAGCTCAAAGCCTATTTACAACTCAGGATATAGTTAGTCAACGAGTTCAACGATTAGAAACTTCTGTTTCTAATAAGATGGAATTGCTGCAGACCTGTTTACAAACTGCTGTCTCAAGTATCTCAGCAGATGTCAAAATTCTGTCAACTGATGTTCGAAAACTATCTGAGAAGATGGAGCTGTTTGACAAAAAGGGGGAAGAAATCAAAGGAATGCTAGAACAACAGAAGAAATTCTAGTTTCAGTAGCAGTCTTCACTGTACTCATCAAGTTACTGATTCAGTTGATCAATTTCTTATTTTATCTACATAGAGTCCAATCAATCGTGAAATTCAGTTGATCAATCTCTTATCTACAAAGAGTTCAGTTACTTAATTTTGTCAAACACCATAAAGGGGGAAATTGTTAGAAACTAAATTCTGGAGTTTGACAAACTGATCAACCAACTGAAAATACGAACCAACTGAACTCAGCAACTGGACTTAATAACTGAAATCGAATGAACTGATCAGTTGGAAACCGATCAGTTAACACATCCAGCCGAATGCCTTAAAGTTAAGTATCTCTCATCTGAAGATGTCTCGGGAAAGAACCTTCAACCGACAAAGAGACATAACAAGTTACAACTGAATATGAAACGCCGCACCACAATCAAGACTACCTAGAACAACGCATTCCGGCTAAAGCAGTTAAGACGCCGCAAACAAAGTCCAGAGAATAATGAAGTGGAAATCAACGGATACATAGATTCAAATTTATCTCAAGTTACCGTTGGAAAATAAGCATATAAATATGACAGAAGAGCAGCTGAAAACCACAACAAAGTGAATACTATTCAAAAAGCTTGATGTCACTCTATCAAAATCTCAGCTCACCTCTTACTTGATTTATTCGTAGCAGTTAAGGCTACAATTTGAGCTTACAAGCAAGTTGTAATAATTATTGAAATTCGATAGTGCTAAGATCAGTTAAGCACTGAGAACATTCTGTTATACTAAGAGTTTCAGTTTTTGGCAGTGTTAAGTCCAAGCTGAAGTGGGTCAGTGTATTTGATCAAAGTCTTTTAGTGAATATCCTATCCTTGTGATAGAAGGGGTGACGTAGGAGTAATTGAAATCTCCGAACATCCAGAAACAACCCTTGCGCATTTTATTTTTGTATTCTATCTTTCAGTCAGTTACCTTCCGCAACTGATTCAGTTTAACTGATTGATATTGATCAACAAGATTCTGAGAATAAGTTTGTCACCAAACTGAACTCAAAATTTGAAAAGATCAATTTTTATTGTGAATGTTTATTCAACCCCCCCTTCTAAACACTTTTGATACGTTAACCGATCCAAACATATAAAGTATGGACTTTTACTTTATAAATGTTTACTCCCACTGTTTTGACATCTTTCACTACCCTCTAGTGAAAACGGAAAACTCCTTTCCTCAGTAGGTACGCGAGGTCCAATTAGCGAATTATGATCCTGAATAATATCAGCCAATTACAATTTCTAAAAGGTAGTTTCCAATTGCATCACAATGCAATCCTCTACGTAGACTTTTGTCTCACGTTTGATTAGGACCCAATAATATGACGTCGTTCATCTTCACGTGTCAAGCCTTACCCATCGATGTTGAACCTTAATGGACGGTCGCCATGAGTTCCCCCAATAATATGAGCCGAAATCATGGGAGTTCAACGTAGTTCGCATCACCATGTCAATGGATGTCACAACTTTCCGGCACCCAAGGCCCCCCCAATAATATGAGCCGAGTCCCGAGCACGAGTAGCGTTCATCATGCACCCATTGTCGATGGAAGACATGGAAATTATAAACAAATTTATAATTCTCCTTTTCGGGCTTGATATTAATTTTGAATCTTATTCAAAATGAGGGTTTTAATTTTAAAAGGTCTCATCATTAATTTTATTTAAAAGCTCGCCATGTTTGATCGTATGTTTGCCTGATTCATGCAACTTTGTTATTATCATAATAATAACGCACATACTCATTATTTATAACATATCATGCATATATTATAAACAGTAAACAAAACAAGGATGATCAATCGCCCCAATACTAATGGCCCGTGTGAACTAAACACGGGCCTAGGTCCAATCCTAGGGAAATGCATGGGATGCAAATGCAACTATTACATTAGCCTCCAATATTTATATGTTTTCGATCTTCATAATCATCAAGGCCACCATCTTCCAATCTTGATCTTCCACTATACTAATATTTACAAATAAATATCCATGGCAAATAGGGATACATCTCATGGGGTGGGAACGGGCCATAAACAAAGCCCACTTTATAAATTGATAATTATTACAATCATTCAACACAAAATATCCTAGCATACACCTAGCAAATTGGGCTTGGTCTTTTGATCATCCTCCATGCATAATATCACATATCATACACCATCAATTAATTATCACAATAATTAATTGATCCAATATTATATATCTTGATCCAATCACTAACCGCCACAATTATAAACTAAATTAACAAAGTATACAAACACCTTTGTCTACTTTCCAATTAACTTATTTATAACCGAATTTCTTGTAAATCACCATTTACTATAAATAATTAAAGTCCAACTTCAATTATTTATTTCATGAGAAAATATTTGCAACTTTTGTAAATTTAAACTTAAGGGCCCAAAAAAAATCATTTTTCACGAAAAACATTTTGGCCCATTTAATTTCACAAATATGTTGCCATCTAATGGCCCAACAACATCAAGGCCCATGACACTTTGATATTTCAAAACATCTTTTGAAAACCCTAGTCGTCATCGCCGTCGCCGGATTCCGGCCAACATGCAAAAAAATTTTTTTTTTTTTTATTTTAAAGTTGGGGCTGTTCGGGCAGCCCCTTGCTGCCCGAAATGGGCAGCCCGAGCAGCTCGAAATGGGCAGCAACAAGCTGCCCGAATTTTCCCCAAAATTCAGCCTTGGTTTTGTTGCAAAAATATTTCTCATGCGGTTAGAAATCGATCTCAATATAATATTATGTATATGCTACAAAAACTAGTACCCTTAGCTCTGATACCACTTGAAAGTGATCGATTTTAGGGTGTTCAAATGCGCAATGGAAGCAACAAAAATGTTTTCAAGCAAGAAAACCGAAAATTTTTTATAAGAAAAATTGAACACCACATGTACTAGGATGTAGCATATACAAAAACACCTTTGTCATACATAGGGTGTTAAGAAATTATACCTATCAACCTCTTGAGGTTGATGATGGATCCAACCAAGTTGTAAACAACTTGGCTCTTCAAAGGCAATACAATCTACAAGATTCCTTCCTTCAAAATTAGGCCCACCACCAACTAGGTAGATCCCCTCATATTTTGCACTAGAAAAATAGGAGGATTTTTCTTTGAGAAGTGATTTCTTTCCTCAACTCTTGAAGAAGAAAAATGAGAGAAAAATTGAGAGAATGGCTCATGCAAATTTCGGCCATGTGAGAATGAGGAGAGAAGGGAGAGCAACTTTCTTGGTTGTGTAAAAAGTGAAGTCCAACTTTTGCAAGCCATGCCTTGGTTAAACAAAAAGTTGTCTCCCAACTCTTCACCTCCCATGCTTGCATTTTGAGTGGGCTTGTAACAATTACAAGGCCCGTGGACTTTAATTTAATTGTCTAAAACATATTTGAGCTCAATTAAACTTTACTTGATTTTACTCAAGTCCACTAGTTAAAAAATTATTTCCAATTGGGCTCTACAAGGCCCAATGTTATTTAATTAATTCAACAGTTGAACTAATTTAATTATTTGGACTCTACTAGGCCCACTAGGTGTTCAATTAATTCAACACTTGAATTAATTTAATTTAATCCATAACAATGTTTATGAAAATCACAATTTTCAAATACATTATTCACTTGGCCTACTTTTAATTTAGGAACACATTCATAAATTAAAAATTATATTTCTCTCATAGAAGTCATACTTCTATTTTCTTTACACTTATAAACTCATTTATAAGCCGTTCAACACATTGAACTATTTTACTCCTCAACGGGATCTAGAAAGCTAGTACTTGTGTGGCCCTCAATGGTTCATTGATACAACTAGCCGTGGGATTCACATCTCCATGTGATTCAGACTAAACATGTCCTTATATGAGCATACCCCAATTGCTCCATTCTTACTTATCAACTCCTTGATAACAAGAACGTCAATACTCAAGTCTGATAGTACCCAACCAATCATGTTTAACGCCTAGCAGCATCGCTTACATGATTCCGTAGGTATCAAATGATAGTGCCTGCAAGAACCATTCAATTATGGTTAGCGTACAGTACGGTCCCTTCAACTCATATATCCCGATCGATTCGACAACCATTGGTTTATCGAGAGTTGTCAATGAATCGATACTATGTGTCATGTCGTAGTTGCATCGATGGTGTAATCTATGAAACCCCTTTCATAATTACCACCATACTCTTATCAGAGATTTCAACCTACATACACATGAGAACACATAGGATATCCATACCTGAAGGTAAGCGGTGAATCCCCGACTACAATGCATCGACTCCTATATGTTTCGACAGAACACCCAACCTTGCCACCTGATAACCCATGAGAGTCGGTAACAAGTCAAAGTGTAATTCTAGCACATAGAGTCTCAATGTTGTCCCGGGTCATAAGGACTAATGGTGTACAACCAGAAACTAGAACGTTTCCACTCGATAAGTGAGAACCACTTGGAAAGTCCTTTATGAAGGGTTGTTCAGTGCACTCTACCAGGAGCACCTATCTGCATGCTCGGACTATCACAATATCCCCTACCAATGAAACATGGTACTCACATAGCAGATACTAGTCTCGAACTCGAGCGGCCTATATCCTTCTTAGCGGCGGCTGAATCGACTAGGAACTGTTTAGAATATAGAGTATTCCAAATATGAGTTTCATGATATTCATCATATGAGCATCTCATATACTTTCTACTATTTGTATATTCAAGGGCTTTATCTATGCAACTAGCATGGGTATTCAGATAAAGATGTGCCAATAATAATTTCAAATATTATTAAAATAAAGATTGTTTATACATAGAGTTTCATTGTGAACACTCGGCCAACACTTTGCTCGACGGGCACCTACTCTAACAATCTTCGCTGCCTCATATTCAACTCGGACTGTGAAAACAAATACTTCAGACTCTTGTGATCAGAATAAATTTCAAACTTCTCACCGTAAATGTAGTGTCGCCATATCTTCAAAGCAAATACAATGGCAGCCAATTCAAGATCGTGAATTGGGTAACGAGTCTCATGTGGCTTCAGCTGTCTCGAGGCATACGCAATAACATGTCCTTGCTGCATCAGAATACAACCCAATCCTCGATGAGATGCATCACAATAAACCACAAAATCACCAGTACCTAATGGAATAGTCAATATCGGTGAACTGGTCAGGCTTTTCTTCAGTTCAAGAAAACTGGACTCACAGTCTTCAGACCATACGAACGGAGCATTCTTCTGAGTCAACTGAGTAATAGGCTTGGCAATACTCGAGAAATTTTTAATAAATCGACGATAATATCCTACCAAACCCACAAAACTACGAATCTCGGGTACTGATGTCGGTCTCGGCCAAGAAATCACGGCTTCAACCTTGCTAGGATCAACTGATATACCATTTCCGGATATGATGTGACCCAGAAATACAACCTGTCCCAACCAAAACTCGTATTTTGACAGTTTAGCATATAATTTCTCAGCCCTCAGAATTTTTAATACAGTTCTCAGATGCTCAGCATGCACAATCATATTTTTCGAATAAATCAAAATGTAGAACCCGTAACTTAGACTACGTATAAGCCATGCATAATTCTAGTATTTAAATTAAAATGATTTTATTGCATGAGTATTTAAATGCTTTTCTTTAAAGTTAATTATTTTATGCAGTCGTTTAAATTTTTATCTTTTCAGTATTTCATTGAGGCCGGACTGGAGTTGGAGTTTCGAGATAAAATTAATGATTCAGAAAACATTTCCAGAATTTATTTTAGCTAGCAAGTAAGTTAATTTAAGTTAAAAGGAGGTTTAGGGATTTATTAAGCAACTTGAGGTGAGTAGAAAATAAATTCATTTAAGTTCCATAATTAAGGGATTAATTCAATAAATTATTTAAAGGATAGGTAAGGTTTTTAAGGGTTATAAATTTACTTAATAAACAACATTTCCCCTTCATTTTATGTCTAATTTTCGGCCACCCCTTAGTGGATTAAGCAATGTTATGCCAACTCACCTTTGACCCTTTCCTTGCCATCCCTTAACTTGATAATCTTTTCATTTAATAATCACCCTTAATTAATTAATATTAGATCATAATCAACCTACATCTAACATGTAAAAATCGGCCACTCATTCTAGATCCATCCAAGAAGCCATTTGATACCAACCAATTCAAATTTCAAAAAGAGGAGACTTGGTCATACCTTGGTATCCCTTTATTATTGGATCTCCCTCACCCTCCTAACCATTTCCCCTCCCCCACCACTGAATATTTGAGAGAATTTCAGAGCTTGATCGTGGGTTTAGTGACGAAAAATCGTTAGCTCATTAAGAAAAAAAAAATCGAGTGAAGAACAAGGAAGCAAGATCACTCCACCTCATCTGCGCCGAATCGTCTCATTCTTTCGTTTTTCTTTCAAACGAAACCAAGCATGCATATGTTCTTCCTTGACTCTTCAATCAAGTCCTATTATCATTTATTTTCATTACATGATCATCATTTCCATGGCAAAAACCGAAACACACCAAGAATTTTCAGAAAAATAAACATGCAGATTTCGGCCCCTCCATTTCAAGCTTGACGGTTTCATTTGTTTTGATGGTTTCAGGTATTGGTTCGACTCCAGGCTCCCAAGGAAACATCTAGACATGTAATAGGATGCATTAGGACCATGTTGGTCCAATCATGTAACCCCATGAACGCTGGAAGTCGAGAAAATGACAGCAACTCCCCATTTGTGTCCATTTGAGTTTCGAAAATTCAGTTTACTGTCAAAGGGAAAAGTTTCTGATCATGGCTGCCCAAAAGGCCTATAGCCATGGTTAGAACACTTCCCTAGCATGTCTAAGATGTGACCAAGTCGCCCTTTTGGAGGCTTGGTCCATGGTAAATCGGTTTTTAAATAAAACGCAAGAACAGCCCCTTTCCCCATTTCGGCTTCTTATTTTTACAGCAAGTATGGTTCGACTTTTGTGGAATGGTGTGGATCTTGGTTGGCCTATGGCCCTTAGCCATGGTTCATACCATACCCCTAGATGTCTAGATAGTGCCATGGTCAATCAAATGGACCACTGAAACGACACGAGACAGCAAACAAAGCACAACACCACACGCGCATGCAAAGGTGCTCGCGGGTGAACTTTCGGATTGTCGTTGGTGTGATGCGAATTTTGGCTGGCCTAGGGCCCTTAGCCATGGTTCAAATCATTCTTTGGGATGTTGGTAAGAGTCTCTGGTCGGTGTTTCAAGCCCCAATGGCCGGTAGTCTCGAAAACGACACAAGAAATGCGATTGCACAGCTGCTATAATTTGACAGCAAGTGGTGTTGTTGTTCTCAGGCGTGTTTCGAGTTCTCGGTTGGATTTTAGCCTATGGCCTTGGACTGGACAGTGCCTCATCAAGTTAGGAATGTCATGTTTTTGGCCGTTTGTGATTAGGATCAATTTTAAGGTCGTACAACAATTTACGGTGCGATGTGCCGAATTGACTGTTGAAAGAGCGTTTCATGTTTTGGCCTCCATCCACCTAGATTTCGACCCTCACCATTTTAGGGATATTACTTCATCATTTTAGGCGTATTTTAATCATGACTACTTGATGGTTTGGTATTGGTTTGGGGTTCGTGCAGAGTCATGATTAAATACGAAGTCGTAGGCGCAATTGTCTCAGTTTTCGGATTTAGTTTGGTCAAGTAAAAGCTATTTCATATTTTTCATGGCATATGTAGGTTGCAGTGAGCCTAGGAGCGATCCAATCCATTCAGTAAAATTATTGCAGGATATTTAATTATGTTGATTAATTATATTACGTGCAAAAATATTCATTTTGAGATTTATGCGATATTGCTTGTGGTCACTTTACTATCATGATTAAACCCGGTCGCCAGTTACCGGTCCGATCGCCAGTTACCGATCAGTTCAGTTGTTTCACCCAGTATACTGTGGCAGTAGTCTGATCAGACGTACATTATTAAACCCGGTCGCCAGTTACCGGTCCTGTCGCCAGTTACCGGTCAGCTCAGCTCAGTTCAGTTCAGGGACCACTTGCGTAGACCATAATCTCACCAGAAAATTATTACATGCTATTTCAGTACAGGGCTCCAAGGAGCAAACATTTTCACTATGATTTTCAGTTCAGTTATGCATGTATTATAATTGCTCATGACAAGTTATTTTCACATTATGCCTCATGACATGATATTTTCATCCCATGCAAAATTTTACTATTTATTTACTTGTTATTTACGATATATGCATGTTGAGTCTTTAGACTCAATAGACTTGATTGTTGTAGGTACTGATGATGTCGGGACCGAGGGCGGGGACCAGTGAGCCAGCTCGAGTCGGCAGTAGTAGGATCCGAGGACCTCAGTTCAGCATTTATTATTATTTGATTGCTCAAACATTTTGATTGTCGTTGGATAAACTTTTACTGTTATTTCGAAAATGTTAATTTCTTCCGCTGCCATTTTGAACATCAAAATTTATTTATCAGTTCGTTTATGAATGAGGCAATTTTAATTATTTAAAAAGAAAAATTTTAAATTTTTCCGCAAATTTTCAAACACGGATTTTTAGGCCTCTACACAAAATGTCATCAATGAATATAATAACAAAATCATCAAGATATCTCTGGAATATGCGGTTCATCAGACCCATAAACACAGCTGGAGCATTAGTCAAACTGAACGTCATGACAATAAATTCATAATGTCCATACCTGGTTCTGAATGCTGTCTTCGAGATATCAAAATCCCTGACTCTCAGCTGATGATATACAGATCTCATATCGATCTTGGAATATACTGAAGAACCCTGCAACTGATCAAACAAATCATCAATGCGAGGCAAGGGATATTTATTCTTTACCGTTACTTTGTTCAGTTGCCGGTAGTCGATACAGAGTCTCATAGAACCGTCTTTCTTTCGAACAAACAATACTGGAGCACCCCAAGGAGACACGCTCGGTCTGATATACCCCTTGGCCAGTAAATCCTCTAACTGTTCTTTTAACTCTTTCAACTCAATCGGTGCCATTCGGTATGGAGCTCTAGAAATAAGGACTGTACCTGGCATCAATTAAATACTGAAGTCTATCTCTCGAATCGGAGGCAAACCCGGAATCTCATCTGGGAAGACATCAGCAAACTCACACACCACTGGCAAATAGCCAATGATGGACTCGATTTCAGTAAATCAACTGAATAGACAAGGAACCCCTCCGCTCCTTTCTGTAACAATCGAGTCATAGACAATACGGATATCAAAGGAATTCTAGATCGAGAACCCTTACCGTAGAATTTCCACTCATCAGCCATATCCGGTCTGAATCTCACAATCTTATGGAAACAATCAACAGTAGCTCTGTACTTGGTCAACATATCGATACCGATAATACAGTCAAAATCAGACAACACAAGCACAATACAGTCTAACTCAATCTCATGCCCATCATATTGTAGCATACAATGTTTCACAGACTTCACTGATATCAAACATGTCCCCAAAGAAGAAGAGACAGACACTACAGCAGATAATGACTCAATAGGCAAAGAATGCATCAATGCAAATCGTTCAGATATGAATGTATGCGATGCACCAGTATCTATCAATACATATGCAGGATAATCCGAAATAAATCATTTACCTACAACAACATCGTCAGGTGCCTCCTGAGCCTGTTCTTCAGTCAAGGCGAACACTCAGGCCTGCTGTCTAGGAGGCTGGCTCACTGTCTGGCTACCTCCAGGCCTCTGCTGTGACTGAGATGGTGCTGGCTGGAACGAATGAACAGCAGCTGATCGTCTATCAGTCTGTGCCGCTGATCCAGATGATTCGGCACCTTGTGATCTCTGAGAAACTCTCTGGGGACAAACTCTAGCAAAATGTCCCTGCTGTCTACAGATACGGCAACTGCCAAACACTCCTCGGCACTACTCTGTGGCATGTTTCCCTCCACAAGTACTGCAGTAGGCTCCTGTATAACTCTGGCCCTGACCGATCTAGTTTCGAGCCACTAGAACTAGATGAACTGCTTCCAGATCTCTTAAACTGCTTCCCTCTGGTTTTCAGAAAATCTTTCTTTCCTCCACTGCTACTACCACTCGCAAACTGGGAAGGTGGTTGCTGTGGTCTCGGTGATAGAGGCACAAACGAAGCTCACTTCTGTCTCATCATACCAGCTTCGGCTCCCTTGGCTCCGTTCAAGGCATCAGTAAAATTGTTCGGTTGCCCCGTATTTACCAATGTAAATATTTCAGGATTTAGGCCATTAATGAACTGATCTGCAACAGCTTCATCGTTTTCAGCCACATGTGGAGAAAATCTCAACAAGGTAGAGAACTTGGCCACATACTCTTCGATGTTCAGTTTACCCTGTCTCAAATTTGCAAACTCCGCTCCCTTGTCTTTTCTATACGACACTGGAAAGAATCTCTGATAAAATTCGGTTCTAAAGACATTCCAGGTAATAGTCGTACCTCGGTGCTCCAATGCTCTCTTCGTTGTAATCCACCGATTCTTTGCGACGTCATGCAATTGGTGCCCAATCAGTTTCTGTAGAACCCGTAAATCAGTTTACGTATAAGCCATGCATAATTCTAGATTTTTAAATTTAATTGACTTCATTGCATGATTATTTTAAATGCATTTCTTTGAAGTTAATTATTTTATTATCTCAGTTCAGTAGTTTGATTTTTAGCATTTCAGTTATTTTCAGTGAGGCCGGACCGGAGTTGGAGTTTTGAGATAGAATTTAGGATTTGAGAAATATTTCCAGAAGTTAATTTAGCTAGCAAGTAAGTTAATTTAAGTTAATAAGGAGATTTGGGGATTTATTTATGCAATTTGAGGTGATTAAGAAATGAGCTCATTTAAGTTACTTAATTAAGGGTTAATTCACTAAATTAATTAAGGGATTAGTGAGGCTTTTTAGAGTTATTAATCTAGTAAATAAAAAACACTCCACATTCATTTTAATTGTAAATTTCGGCCACCCCTTTCTGTTGATCAAATAATTCATTTGCCAACTCATCATTTGACCAATTCTTTGCCATCTTTTAGCATGCTAACCTTTTCTAGTGGTAATCAACTGTAATTAATTAATGTTAGAACATTATCCTAGTCTAGATGAGCATGTAGAATCGGTCATTGCACCACCATAATCCCTCCAAGTAGAATTGATACCAAACCACAATTCAAAATTCAAAAAAAATGGAGACTTGGTCTTGATTCTTTCCCTATATTTTGCACCCATCTCCCTCACTCCCCTAACCATCATATCCCCTCCCTTAGTCACGAAATTCAGAGTGTTTTTGAGAGAGGAAAACCGTGGGACTCATAGCTAAGCGAAGGGAGAAAAATCGAGTAGAAGAGGAAAGGAAAGAAGCGCTCCATCTCCTCCGTGCCGCGTCGTCGTCGTTTCGTTCGTTTTCTTTTGAAACGAAACCAGGCATGTCTAGATTTCTTTCAAACCTCAATCAAGTCATATTATCAATTATTTTTCAGTACATGATCAAGTTTTATCATGCAAAAACCGAAATACATCATAGAATTTTCAGAAAATAATGCATGCAGATTTCGGCCCTTTCATGACAAGCTTCACGTTTTTCTGAGTTTTGTTGTTTCAGGTGATTGGTTTGATTCCAGGCTCCCAAGGTGACCTATATACATGTAATAGGATGCATTAGGACCACGTTTGTCCATTGGTTTAACACCATGCTTGCTGGAAATTCAGAATGACAGCAACTTTCACATTGCTTCTCATGTGTTCGAAAATTTCAGTTTTTATGTCAAAGGGTTGGATCTGATCTTGGCTGCCCTAAGGGCTCTTAGCCATGGTTGGACCACTCCCCTAGCATGTCTAAGACGTGACTAATTTGCCCTTTTGGTGGCTTGGTCCATGGCTCATCGGTTTTTAAATAAACAACAAGAACAGCCCCTCCCCTCTTGGTTTCCCTTCTTTTGACAGCAACATGTTTTTCGAATTGTGTGGTTTGATGTGGATCTTGGTTGGCATATGGCCCTTAGCCACGGTTCATACCATGCCCCTAGATGTCTAGATCGTGCCACGGTCAATCAAATGGCCACTGGAACGACACGAGACATCAATCGAAGCAACACACTACACACGCATACAAAAACATTCTCGGTATGAGTTTTCGGTTGTTGCTGGAATGGTGCGAACTATGGCTGGCCAAAAGCCCTTAGCCATGGTTCGAATCATTCCTTGGGACGTTGTGGAGAGGATTTGGTCGGTGGTTCAAGCCCCAATGGCCAAAAGTCTCGCAAACGACGCGATGCAAGAAAGGTTGCAGCTGCTGGAAAATTTCAGCAAGTTGCTGTGTCGGTTCGGTGGCTTGTTCGAGTTCTTGGTTGGCTTTTAGCCCATGGCCTTGGACTGTACAGTGCCTCATTGAGTTAGGGAGGTCATGTTTTCGACCGTTCGTCATTTGGATCATTTTTGAGGTCGTACGAGAATTTACGGTGCGATGTGCCAAATTGACTCTCGAAAGAGCGTTTCGTGTTTTGGCCTCCATTCCACCTAGATTTCGACCCTATCATTTTAGGAGCATTATTTTATGATTTTTCAGCGTATTTTAATCATGACTATACGTCGGTTCGGTGTCGGTTCAGGTTGGCTTGGAGTCATGATTAAATGCGAAGTCATTAGGCATCATAGTCGCATCTTTTGAACGTAAATTGCGTAGTTGGTTATGTTTAAGCTATTGCATATTTTTCATAGCACAGTTAGGTTGCAGTGAGCCTGGGGACGATCCAATCCAATCCAGTTGGTAAAATTACGGGACATTTTCATTATGCCAGTTAATTATTTTACGTGCATTAAATAGAAAATGATTATTTTTGAGATTTATGCGATATGGCTTGTGGTTCATTCACTATGTGGGAGTGTTATTTTATACGGTCGCCAGTGACCGATCAGTTCAGTATGGTACCACCCGGTCGCCAGTGACCGGCCAGCTCAGTTCAGTTTCAGCCTCCCCGGTAGCCAGTTACCGATCAGTTCAGCTTAGTGCAGGGGCCACAGGCGTAAAACATAATCTCAACGGAAAATTTTACCAGTTATTTCAGTACAGGCTCCAAGAAGCAAACATTTTTTTTACTGTGATTATCAGTTCAGTTATGCACGTATTATAATTGCTCAGTACAGATTATTTTCAGCATGCCTCAGGACAGGATATGTTATCTCATGCATATTTTAAATTCACATTTTTTTACTCGTTACCTGCGATATGTGCATGCTGAGTCTTTAGGCTCACTAGACTTGATTGTTGTAGCTACTGATGAGGCCAGGGCCGAGGGCGGGGACCAGTGAGCCAGCTTGGGTCGGCAGTAGTGGCACCCGAGGACCTCAGAGCAGCAGTTGTTATTTTATTCCGCAAACATTTTATTTAGTCGTTGGATATTTTTAAATTGTGATTTTTGGCAAACTTTATTTTCTTCCGCTGCAATATTTTGAAATGTTGAACTTGATTCACCAGGTGATTTTATGAATGAGGCCATTTAAGTTCTTTTAAAAAGAAAATTTTTATTTTCCGCAAATTTTCAAGCAAGAAGTTCTAGGGCCTTTTACAGTTTCACTCTCCGCTCATCGGTGTAATCCAAGGACTCAAACATCATCTCAATGTCATCTAGCCAACTCTCACAATCCACTGAAGTCTCAGTACCCTTCAGAGTCGGTGGATGGAATGACTGAAATCTCTTCAGCAATGTTTCCATCGGTGTTGCTGTCATATCCATTGGAGGATTCGAAGTGCTACCCTGTTCTAGTATTTTTTGTGGAGGCATATCTTATTATCAAGAGGGTTAGCAACCAAATACAACAAATCTATTTTAGTCCTCCTCCGATCATCTTACTGCTGATCAAGAATCGGTTCTGATTCATTCTCAATAACACATGTTTCCAAATCAAGTCAGATAAACAGATAAACTTGCATTATAAAGCAGTAGAACATGCTAGCAATCAAAAGCAGGAAAGAAAACTCAATCTACCCCGCTCCCTATCTTCTCTCTCAATCTAAAGGATATATGGCTCTGATACAACCTGTTGTGGGGACCCGGACGCTAATTCATTTCTTAATCGTCTGTGGGAATAATTAAATCAATTATAATAAATAGGGTCTAAATTTTTTTTTTTTAACATACAAGTGTCAAATGCGGAACGTAATGGAATTCATTCGAATATATACATCGAAAGCAAAGTACAAGTCTCGTACCGTATACAGTCATTTAAAACTAAGGTTTAACAACTACATATCAAGTGTTCAAACCCTATCTAGAATCCAAGTCCGTAGTCTCCACTCTACTCACGATCTCTCTTCATCTCCTCGACCCTGATCATGTCCCACCTGTTGCCATGCACACATACAAACACGACAACAGCCGGATAACTCCGGTGAGAAATACATCCCAGTATAAATCAACGATACATGCAATCATATAATCAATATAAAGCATGAAACAGATTTCAGTAATATGTATCAAAATCTGAAAACATAATTCAATATAAATCTGTTAATCAACTTCTGGCTCCATATTTCAGACTAGACTCATTCCTAGTCTAGGGATCCCGGTTTCCAGACGTTGGCATACTATATCGAATCTCAGTAATAGAAGTAAATCAACCTCTAATCAAACATCGATATAAACCAAACACCCAGTGTCTTGACCTATCCGTCAAAGACATTGGCAACTCCGCCAATCACTATTCGGTGACAATGTGCAATGGGTCAGTGACGATTCCATCACCATCTGACCCTTCTGTCACGAGACCAATCGTCTAATACATGCTTTTAAATCAATAGAACAAGCAAATCAATTCAAATCAATGCACCCAATAACAATAAGTATGTGGTTTAGGGAAACTCAAGTATATCACACTCGAGTCATTCTCTCCGGATCGACATTGACTTATACCTTTCTTTGGTTGCAGTTCTGACAACGCTCAAGTCTGGAATTCGAAGTCTGTCAATACTCAATCTGGCAATGACAATATCAAGAAGTACAATATCAATATACTGCTCAAATCAATACCGAATCTGATCAATCTGAATCTAACTCAAAATCAACGGCATAACGGAACGATCTGAATATCCCCGTCAATACAATATCAACAGATATCAATAACCACAACTCATAATCGATACAACACAAATCTGATATCAATCTCAATCTAATAAACTCTAAAAATAATAGCAATTCCATACTGTATCTGTTCTTCAATCCGATTTCGATTACACGATGTCTAACATGTCGAGAACACCACATATGAATCATATCCGATTCTGACAGTATCATAATTTCAAAACATATCAAAACAGAAGAAAACTTACGTCCAAATGAAACTCTCGTCGATAGAAACACGGTACTGAAATCGGATTGAAAATCAAACGGACGGATCTCGTACAATTACAATTCAAAGCTACGAAGAAGCGGGAGGATTTCTCGGGAGCTTTTCTTATGAAGATTTGCAAGGAAAGATAAGTATATATATCATAGTTGCATGTTAAGCTACGTGTCACATTTTTCTTCAATTCTGGTTGGCGCTCGGGCGGTCATGAATTTCCGCCCGGACGCGGAATGTTCTGCCCAAATACTTTCGGATTGAACATTGGCGCTCGGGCGGTCTCAAACTACCACCCGGACGCCGCATCTTCTGCTCGAAACATGTTTTTGTTGAACATTGGCGCTCGGGCGGTCATTTTCTACCCACGGGCGCCAATAGTTCTGTCCAAAAATTGCACCCTTCCTATGATTTGGTCAATCTGGTCTCGGAATAGCCCGTCTATAATCATATCAATTCAAAATCAATAATTTCATATTAATAGAATGCAAATCTCGGGCATTACAATGTCCCTCCATTTTTGTTTAAACCAAAAACTCAAGCAATACCATATATACAACAACATCAACTATATTTTCATTTACAACCATACACCGTATGGTTATAAAAATACATATTCTCATATACCAGCATACTTTGTATCATCGTAAATATCGTAAAACTTGTTCAAACCCTGACATATTTTAGTACAATACACATGCGGAAGCTATACAATAATAAGTCCCGGTTCTTGTCGAGGTGAGGTACGTCACAAGCATCCATTGGCGAACCGGCATCCTATGTCTCTTCACTACCTGATCCTGTAATACATGAGCTACGTGAGTTTATAAAACTCAATAAGTTGGAACTTGTACGTATCAATATGCGTCGAAGGAACATACATATCAAGTCGTGACAACAATGAATCTTTAAACCATGTCATATCATAGTATATATTCATTTTCATTTTTTTAATTGAGCCTCATTAGTTGACCTGTAATACCGTGCTTGCTATATTATATAGCTACTACTGTGTTGGACGTCAGGGAGCAACCTTTGGCAACCTCACGCCCCATGAACATATATTGGCCAATAGCTTTGGTGGACTTAAAACCATCAATGATATCAACAAGCTCTATATCATGTAAAAAAAATCAATCATTTTCCTTTCATGTTCATGTTCATTACATAGCACCCATCTTCAATATTCATGAGTTACTTTCATATTTAATACATAACAATGGAATATGGTACTATGTTTTCAACAATAAGATACTAACAATGTACATATAGCAATAAACAATTCGAAGTATTTGAAATCATAATATTAGTCAATTATTCCTTCAAAAACATGCCAACTTAGAGTCCAAGCATACGAATACTTGTTTAAGACGATGTTTATCAGTCCTATGCTGTCAAAAAACCAATAGTTCAGTTACTATATCTATACAAGGTGAAAGTTACCCCTATACATGTAGAACAACTAAATGAGAAGAAAACTTACACCCTTAGGAAGTTCTTGTGATGGAGAAGTTAATTCTAACTTCAAAATGATGAAAGGAATGAAGAAGGAAGCTTTTGGTAGGAAGAAATCTTGTTTTGCTTCGTGTTCTTGCTGTAAATGGAGGTAAGAATGGTAGAAATGCTTGAAAAAGTCGATACTTATCTTTTTATACGTGAGGCGGCGCCCGGGAAGACGTCTTTTACCGCCCGGGCGGGTAACTCTCGGCCCTAACATTTTTATTTTATGTGCAGGTCCGCCCGGGCGGACTTTCACATCGTCCCGGGCGCGCAAGTTTCGGCTCTACACACTGTTTCATCATAAATCGCTCCGAAAACGTTTCTTCCTTTCATAATCTGAAAATGTGGTAAAAATGAAAGTTGTAGCCCTATCTCTTGGCTTGAATCTCCAACTGGTTTCTTGTCATTTGAAGGTCTGAGTAAAACGTTATGCTTACTCTCCCAACATGTGTCAGTGAAGGAATGATGATATACACGACACACTTCGGGGCGCTTTTGGCTTGTCTTCCTCAATGATTTTGACAAAACCCAAGACATGAAAGTTGTAGCATTACATCTTAGCTTTCTAATGATTATGGCCTCACATAATTTGGATGCATATTCTAATCATTATGCTAAAACTCTTAAAAACTGCCATATTTTCATCACATTTCCTACAAATTTCATTACACTAATTCTACATAAACATCTTACTATCACTATTTAGACACATATTCATTTTCAATACACCATAGACAATCTAGAAATCATATTCAATCTCAATATCGATACCTCAATCAACATGTAAACATAATGAGCTAAATAACTTCATATTAAATAACATAAACGCATTATTATCATTTGTTACGAGTAACCGGGCATTACAATTCTCCCCTCCTTCAAAGAATTTTGTCCTCGAAATTTGACATACCATATAGTTTAGGATATCTTTGTTGAATCTCGTCTTCTCGCTCCCAAGTTTCTTATTCAATTGCATGATTGCGCCATAACAGTTTTACCAAGGGTATTTCCTTGTCTCGTAACACTTTTGATTTCCTATCGAGGATTTGGACCGGCCGTTCTTCATACGATATATTCGATGCAAGCTCCAATGGTTCGTAATGAAGAACGTGAGAAGGATTGGCCAAATATTTCCGTAGCAGGGAAACGTGAAAAACATTATGAACGTTGGATAAACTCGATGGTAATGCAACTCGGTAGGCTCGGTCTGATATACCCCTTGGCCAGTAAATTCTCTAACTGTTCTTTTAACTCTTTCAACTCAATCGGTGCCATTCGGTATGGAGCTCTAGAAATAAGGACTGTACCTGGCATCAATTAAATACTGAAGTCTATCTCTCGAATCGGAGGCAAACCCGGAATCTCATCTGGGAAGACATCAGCAAACTCACACACCACTGGCAAATTAGCCAATGATGGACTCGATTTCAGTAAATCAACTGAATAGACAAGGAACCCCTCCGCTCCTTTCTGTAACAATCGAGTCATAGACAATACGGATATCAAAGGAATTCTAGATCGAGAACCTTTATTGTAGAATTTCCACTCATCAGCCATATCCGGTCTGAATCTCACAATCTTATGGAAACAATCAACAGTAGCTCTGTACTTGGTCAACATATCGATACCGATAATACAGTCAAAATCAGACAACCCAAGCACAATACAGTCTAACTCAATCTCATGCCCATCATATTGTAGCATACAATGTTTCACAGACTTCACTGATATCAAACATGTCCCCAAAGAAGAAGAGACAGACACTACAGCAGATAATGACTCAATAGGCAAAGAATGCATCAATGCAAATCGTTCAGATATGAATGTATGCGATGCACCAGTATCTATCAATACATATGCAGGATAATCCGAAATAAAGCATTTACCTACAACAACATCGTCAGGTGCCTCCTGAGCCTGTTCTTCAGTCAAGGCGAACACTCAGGCCTGCTGTCTAGGAGGCTGGCTCACTGTCTGGCTACCTCCTGGCCTCTGCTGTGACTGAGATGGTGCTGGCTGGAACGAATGAACAGCAGCTGATCGTCTATCAGTCTGTGCCGCTGATCCAGATGATTCGGCACTTTGTGATCTCTGAGAAACTCTCTGGGGACAAACTCTAGCAAAATGTCCCTGCTGTCTACAGATACGGCAACTGCCAAACACTCCTCGGCACTACTCTGTGGCATGTTTCCCTCCACAAGTACTGCAGTAGGCTCCTGTATAACTCTGGCCCTGACCGATCTGTTTCGAGCCACTAGAACTAGATGAACTGCTTCCAGATCTCTTAAACTGCTTCCCTCTGGTTTTCAGGAAATCTTTCTTTCCTCCACTGCTACTACCACTCGCAAACTGGGAAGGTGGTTGCTGTGGTCTCGGTGATAGAGGCACAAACAAAGCTCACTTCTGTCTCATCATACCAGCTTCGGCTCCCTTGGCTCCGTTCAAGGCATCAGTAAAATTGTTCGGTTGCCCCGTATTTACCAATGTAAATATTTCAGGATTTAGGCCATTAATGAACTGATCTGCAACAGCTTCGTCGTTTTCAGCCACATGTGGAGAAAATCTCAACAAGGTAGAGAACTTGGCCACATACTCTTCGATGTTCAGTTTACCCTGTCTCAAATTTGCAAACTCCGCTCCCTTGTCTTTTCTATACGACACTGGAAAGAATCTCTGATAAAATTCGGTTCTAAAGACATTCCAGGTAATAGTCGTACCTCGGTGCTCCAATGCTCTCTTCGTTGTAATCCACCGATTCTTTGCGACGTCATGCAATTGGTGCCCAATCAGTTTCTGTAGAACCCGTAAATCAGTTTACGTATAAGCCATGCATAATTCTAGATTTTTAAATTTAATTGACTTCATTGCATGATTATTTTAAATGCATTTCTTTGAAGTTAATTATTTTATTATCTCAGTTCAGTAGTTTGATTTTTAGCATTTCAGTTATTTTCAGTGAGGCCGGACCGGAGTTGGAGTTTTGAGATAGAATTTAGGATTTGAGAAATATTTCCAGAAGTTAATTTAGCTAGCAAGTAAGTTAATTTAAGTTAATAAGGAGATTTGGGGATTTATTTATGCAATTTGAGGTGATTAAGAAATGAGCTCATTTAAGTTACTTAATTAAGGGTTAATTCACTAAATTAATTAAGGGATTAGTGAGGCTTTTTAGAGTTATTAATCTAGTAAATAAAAAACACTCCACATTCATTTTAATTGTAAATTTCGGCCACCCCTTTCTGTTGATCAAATAATTCATTTGCCAACTCATCATTTGACCAATTCTTTGCCATCTTTTAGCATGCTAACCTTTTCTAGTGGTAATCAACTGTAATTAATTAATGTTAGAACATTATCCTAGTCTAGATGAGCATGTAGAATCGGTCATTGCACCACCATAATCCCTCCAAGTAGAATTGATACCAAACCACAATTCAAAATTCAAAAAAAATGGAGACTTGGTCTTGATTCTTTCCCTATATTTTGCACCCATCTCCCTCACTCCCCTAACCATCATATCCCCTCCCTTAGTCACGAAATTCAGAGTGTTTTTGAGAGAGGAAAACCGTGGGACTCATAGCTAAGCGAAGGGAGAAAAATCGAGTAGAAGAGGAAAGGAAAGAAGCGCTCCATCTCCTCCGTGCCGCGTCGTCGTCGTTTCGTTCGTTTTCTTTCGAAACGAAACCAGGCATGTCTAGATTTCTTTCAAACCTCAATCAAGTCATATTATCAATTATTTTTCAGTACATGATCAAGTTTTATCATGCAAAAACCGAAATACATCATAGAATTTTCAGAAAATAATGCATGCAGATTTCGGCCCTTTCATGACAAGCTTCACGTTTTTCTGAGTTTTGTTGTTTCAGGTGATTGGTTTGATTCCAGGCTCCCAAGGCGACCTATATACATGTAATAGGATGCATTAGGACCACGTTTGTCCATTGGTTTAACCCCATGCTTGCTGGAAATTCAGAATGACAGCAACTTTCACATTGCTTCTCATGTGTTCGAAAATTTCAGTTTTTATGTCAAAGGGTTGGATCTGATCTTGGCTGCCCTAAGGGCTCTTAGCCATGGTTGGACCACTCCCCTAGCATGTCTAAGACGTGACTAATTTGCCCTTTTGGTGGCTTGGTCCATGGCTCATCGGTTTTTAAATAAACAACAAGAACAGCCCCTCCCCTCTCTGGTTTCCCTTCTTTTGACAGCAACATGTTTTTTCGAATTGTGTGGTTTGATGTGGATCTTGGTTGGCATATGGCCCTTAGCCACGGTTCATACCATGCCCCTAGATGTCTAGATCGTGCCACGGTCAATCAAATGGCCACTGGAACGACACGAGACATCAATCGAAGCAACACACTACACACGCATACAAAAACATTCTCGGTATGAGTTTTCGGTTGTTGCTGGAATGGTGCGAACTATGGCTGGCCAAAAGCCCTTAGCCATGGTTCGAATCATTCCTTGGGACGTTGTGGAGAGGATTTGGTCGGTGGTTCAAGCCCCAATGGCCAAAAGTCTCGCAAACGACGCGATGCAAGAAAGGTTGCAGCTGCTGGAAAATTTCAGCAAGTTGCTGTGTCGGTTCGGTGGCTTGTTCGAGTTCTTGGTTGGCTTTTAGCCCATGGCCTTGGACTGTACAGTGCCTCATTGAGTTAGGGAGGTCATGTTTTCGACCGTTTGTCATTTGGATCATTTTTGAGGTCGTACGAGAATTTACGGTGCGATGTGCCAAATTGACTCTCGAAAGAGCGTTTCGTGTTTTGGCCTCCATTCCACCTAGATTTCGACCCTATCATTTTAGGAGCATTATTTTATGATTTTTCAGCGTATTTTAATCATGACTATACGTCGGTTCGGTGTCGGTTCAGGTTGGCTTGGAGTCATGATTAAATGCGAAGTCATTAGGCATCATAGTCGCATCTTTTGAACGTAAATTGCGTAGTTGGTCATGTTTAAGCTATTGCATATTTTTCATAGCACAGTTAGGTTGCAGCGAGCCTGGGGACGATCCAATCCAATCCAGTTGATAAAATTACGGGACATTTTCATTATGCCAGTTAATTATTTTACGTGCATTAAATAGAAAATGATTATTTTTGAGATTTATGCGATATGGCTTGTGGTTCATTCACTATGTGGGAGTGTTATTTTATACGGTCGCCAGTGACCGATCAGTTCAGTATGGTACCACCCGGTCGCCAGTGACCGGCCAGCTCAGTTCAGTTTCAGCCTCCCCGGTAGCCAGTTACCGATCAGTTCAGCTTAGTGCAGGGGCCACAGGCGTAAAACATAATCTCAACGGAAAATTTTACCAGTTATTTCAGTACAGGCTCCAAGAAGCAAACATTTTTTTTACTGTGATTATCAGTTCAGTTATGCACGTATTATAATTGCTCAGTACAGATTATTTTCAGCATGCCTCAGGACAGGATATGTTATCTCATGCATATTTTAAATTCACATTTTTTTACTCGTTACCTGCGATATGTGCATGCTGAGTCTTTAGGCTCACTAGACTTGATTGTTGTAGCTACTGATGAGGCCAGGGCCGAGGGCGGGGACCAGTGAGCCAGCTTGGGTCGGCAGTAGTGGCACCCGAGGACCTCAGAGCAGCAGTTGTTATTTTATTCCGCAAACATTTTATTTGTCGTTGGATATTTTTAAATTGTGATTTTTGGCAAACTTTATTTTCTTCCGCTGCAATATTTTGAAATGTTGAACTTGATTCACCAGTGATTTTATGAATGAGGCCATTTAAGTTCTTTTAAAAAGAAAATTTTTTATTTTCCGCAAATTTTCAAGCAAGAAGTTCTAGGGCCTTTTACAGTTTCACTCTCCGCTCATCGGTGTAATCCAAGGACTCAAACATCATCTCAATGTCATCTAGCCAACTCTCACAATCCACTGAAGTCTCAGTACCCTTCAGAGTCGGTGGATGGAATGACTGAAATCTCTTCAGCAATGTTTCCATCGGTGTTGCTGTCATATCCATTGGAGGATTCGAAGTGCTACCCTGTTCTGGTATTTTTTGTGGAGGCATATCTTATTATCAAGAGGGTTAGCAACCAAATACAACAAATCTATTTTAGTCCTCCTCCGATCATCTTACTGTTGATCAAGAATCGGTTCTGATTCATTCTCAATAACACATGTTTCCAAATCAAGTCAGATAAACAGATAAACTTGCATTATAAAGCAGTAGAACATGCTAGCAATCAAAAGCAGGAAAGAAAACTCAATCTACCCCGCTCCCTATCTTCTCTCTCAATCTAAAGGATATATGGCTCTGATACAACCTGTTGTGGGGACCCGGACGCTAATTCATTTCTTAATCGTCTGTGGGAATAATTAAATCAATTATAATAAATAGGGTCTAAATTTTTTTTTTTAACATACAAGTGTCAAATGCGGAACGTAATGGAATTCATTCGAATATATACATCGAAAGCAAAGTACAAGTCTCGTACCGTATACAGTCATTTAAAACTAAGGTTTAACAACTACATATCAAGTGTTCAAACCCTATCTAGAATCCAAGTCCGTAGTCTCCACTCTACTCACGATCTCTCTTCATCTCCTCGACCCTGATCATGTCCCACCTGTTGCCATGCACACATACAAACACGACAACAGCCGGATAACTCCGGTGAGAAATACATCCCAGTATAAATCAACGATACATGCAATCATATAATCAATATAAAGCATGAAACAGATTTCAGTAATATGTATCAAAATCTGAAAACATAATTCAATATAAATCTGTTAATCAACTTCTGGCTCCATATTTCAGACTAGACTCATTCCTAGTCTAGGGATCCCGGTTTCCAGACGTTGGCATACTATATCGAATCTCAGTAATAGAAGTAAATCAACCTCTAATCAAACATCGATATAAACCAAACACCCAGTGTCTTGACCTATCCGTCAAAGACATTGGCAACTCCGCCAATCACTATTCGGTGACAATGTGCAATGGGTCAGTGACGATTCCATCACCATCTGACCCTTCTGTCACGAGACCAATCGTCTAATACATGCTTTTAAATCAATAGAACAAGCAAATCAATTCAAATCAATGCACCCAATAACAATAAGTATGTGGTTTAGGGAAACTCAAGTATATCACACTCGAGTCATTCTCTCCGGATCGACATTGACTTATACCTTTCTTTGGTTGCAGTTCTGACAACGCTCAAGTCTGGAATTCGAAGTCTGTCAATACTCAATCTGGCAATGACAATATCAAGAAGTACAATATCAATATACTGCTCAAATCAATACCGAATCTGATCAATCTGAATCTAACTCAAAATCAACGGCATAACGGAACGATCTGAATATCCCCGTCAATACAATATAAACAGATATCAATAACCACAACTCATAATCGATACAACACAAATCTGATATCAATCTCAATCTAATAAACTCTAAAAATAATAGCAATTCCATACTGTATCTGTTCTTCAATCCGATTTCGATTACACGATGTCTAACATGTCGAGAACACCACATATGAAATCATATCCGATTCTGACAGTATCATAATTTCAAAACATATCAAAACAGAAGAAAACTTACGTCCAAATGAAACTCTCGTCGATAGAAACACGGTACTGAAATCGGATTGAAAATCAAACGGACGGATCTCGTACAATTACAATTCAAAGCTACGAAGAAGCGGGAGGATTTCTCGGGAGCTTTTCTTATGAAGATTTGCAAGGAAAGATAAGTATATATCATAGTTGCATGTTAAGCTACGTGTCACATTTTTCTTCAATTCTGGTTGGCGCTCGGGCGGTCATGAATTTCCGCCCGGGCGCGGAATGTTCTGCCCAAATACTTTCGGATTGAACATTGGCGCTCGGGCGGTCTCAAACTACCACCCGGGCGCCGCATCTTCTGCTCGAAACATGTTTTTGTTGAACATTGGCGCTCGAGCGGTCATTTTCTACCCACGGGCGCCAATAGTTATGTCCAAAAATTGCACCCTTCCTATGATTTGGTCAATCTGGTCTCGGAATAGCCCGTCTATAATCATATCAATTCAAAATCAATAATTTCATATTAATAGAATGCAAATCTCGGGCATTACAATGTCCCTCCATTTTTGTTTAAACCAAAAACTCAAGCAATACCATATATACAACAACATCAACTATATTTTCATTTACAACCATACACCGTATGGTTATAAAAATACATATTCTCATATACCAGCATACTTTGTATCATCGTAAATATCGTAAAACTTGTTCAAACCCTGACATATTTTAGTACAATACATATGCGGAAGCTATACAATAATAAGTCCCGGTTCTTGTCGAGGTGAGGTACGTCACAAGCATCCATTGGCGAACCGGCATCCTATGTCTCTTCACTACCTGATCCTGTAATACATGAGCTACGTGAGTTTATAAAACTCAATAAGTTGGAACTTGTACGTATCAATATGCGTCGAAGGAACATACATATCAAGTCGTGACAACAATGAATCTTTAAACCATGTCATATCATAGTATATATTCATTTTCATTTTTTTACTTGAGCCTCATTAGTTGACCTGTAATACCGTGCTTGCTATATTATATAGCTACTACTGTGTTGGACGTCAGGGAGCAACCTTTGGCAACCTCACGCCCCATGAACATATATTGGCCAATAGCTTTGGTGGACTTAAAACCATCAATGATATCAACAAGCTCTATATCATGTAAAAAAAATCAATCATTTTCCTTTCATGTTCATGTTCATTACATAGCACCCATCTTCAATATTCATGAGTTCCTTTCATATTTAATACATAACAATGGAATATGGTACTATGTTTTCAACAATAAGATACTAACAATGTACATATAGCAATAAACAATTCGAAGTATTTGAAATCATAATATTAGTCAAGTATTCCTTCAAAAACATGCCAACTTAGAGTCCAAGCATACGAATACTTGTTTAAGACGATGTTTATCAGTCCTATGCTGTCAAAAAACCAATAGTTCAGTTACTATATCTATACAAGGTGAAAGTTACCCCTATACATGTAGAACAACTAAATGAGAAGAAAACTTACACCCTTAGGAAGTTCTTGTGATGGAGAAGTTAATTCTAACCTCAAAATGATGAAAGGAATGAAGAAGGAAGCTTTTGGTAGGAAGAAATCTTGTTTTGCTTCGTGTTCTTGCTGTAAATGGAGGTAAGAATGGTAGAAATGCTTGAAAAAGTCGATACTTATCTTTTTATACGTGAGGCGGCGCCCGGGAAGACGTCTTTTACCGCCCGGGCGGGTAACTCTCGGCCCTAACATTTTTATTTTATGTGCAGGTCCGCCCGGGCGGACTTTCACATCGTCCCGGGCGCGCAAGTTTCGGCTCTACACACTGTTTCATCATAAATCGCTCCGAAAACGTTTCTTCCTTTCATAATCTGAAAATGTGGTAAAAATTAAAGTTGTAGCCCTATCTCTTGGCTTGAATCTCCAACTGGTTTCTTGTCATTTGAAGGTCTGAGTAAAACGTTATGCTTACTCTCCCAACATGTGTCAGTGAAGGAATGATGATATACACGACACACTTCGGGGCGCTTTTGGCTTGTCTTCCTCAATGATTTTGACAAAACCCAAGACATGAAAGTTGTAGCATTACATCTTAGCTTTCTAATGATTATGGCCTCACATAATTTGGATGCATATTCTAATCATTATGCTAAAACTCTTAAAAACTGCCATATTTTCATCACATTTCCTACAAATTTCATTACACTAATTCTACATAAACATCTTACTATCACTATTTAGACACATATTCATTTTCAATACACCATAGACAATCTAGAAATCATATTCAATCTCAATATCGATACCTCAATCAACATGTAAACATAATGAGCTAAATAACTTCATATTAAATAACATAAACGCATTATTATCATTTGTTACGAGTAACCGGGCATTACAATTCTCCCCTCCTTCAAAGAATTTTGTCCTCGAAATTTGACATACCATATAGTTTAGGATATCTTTGTTGAATCTCGTCTTCTCGCTCCCAAGTTTCTTATTCAATTGCATGATTGCGCCATAACAGTTTTACCAAGGGTATTTCCTTGTCTCGTAACACTTTTGATTTCCTATCGAGGATTTGGACCGGCCGTTCTTCATACGATATATTCGATGCAAGCTCCAATGGTTCGTAATGAAGAACGTGAGAAGGATTGGCCAAATATTTCCGTAGCAGGGAAACGTGAAAAACATTATGAACGTTGGATAAACTCGATGGTAATGCAACTCGGTAGGCTCTGTCTCCTATTCTTTTCAAGATTTCAAATGGACCGATATATCTTGGACTCAATTTTCCTTTCTTACCAAAACGTAAAATGCCCTTCAATGGTGATATCTTTACAAATACATGGTCACCAACCTGAAATTCCAATCGACGACGTCTCACATCAGCATAACTTTTCTGTCGGCTCTGAGCAGTGTGCATTCTTCCTCTTATCTTGGTTACCAATTCAGCTGTCTGTTGTATCAATTCAGGGCCTAATAAATTTCTTTCTCATATTTCATCCCAATGTACTGGAGAACGACATTTTCTACCATATAATGCATTATACTGGTGCCATTCCAATGCTTGACTGATAGCTATTGTTATATGTATACTCAGCTAACGGTAGTTTACTGTCCCAACTACCTGGAAAGTCAATAGTACAGGCCTTCAACATATCTTCTAAGATCTGATTCACTCGTTCTGATTGTCCATTAGTTTGAGGGTGAAATGATGTATTGAATGCTAATCGAGTTCCCATAGCATGATGTAAACTTTTCCAAAATGCAGACGTAAATTTTGGATCTCTATCAGATACAATGGACACTGGGATGCCATGGATCCTCACTATCTCTTTGATATATTCTTCAGCATATTGATTCATCGTGTATGTGGTCTTCTTGAAAAGAAAGTGAGCTGGTTTCGTAAGTCGATCCACAATAACCCATATAGCATTGAACCCTCTTTAACTCAACCCAAGAATGAAATCCATCGTGATGTGCTCCCATTTCGACTCAGGAATGGGAAGTGGTTTCAGGAGTCCTGCTTGTCTTTGATGTTCAGTCTTGACCTGTTGACAAGTTAGACATTGTGCAACAAATTGAACAATGTCCTTTTTCACACCTGGCCACCAAAATAATGGTTTCAAATCCTTGTACATTTTTGTGCCTCCTGGATGGATCGAATAGGAAGTAGCATGAGCATCAATAAGAATGTCAGTTCTGCTCGTTCCTTGCTTTGGCACACACAATCTCCCTTGATATGTCTATATTCCTTCTCCATTCAATTCAAAATTCAAATTTCCTTTTTTCTTCATCTCGCTGCCTCAGTTGTTGTAATTCATTATCTGTATTTTGTTCGACCTTGATCCTGTCTGCAAGTGTTGGTCGAACCATGAGAGATGATAATTGAATTGCAGTGCCCTTTGGCATAACATCAATATTCAAATTCTGTAAATCCCATAAAATTTGTTCTTGTACTTGCATTACATCAATAGAACTGGACTTTCGACTAATGCATCTGTCACAACATTGGCTTTACCTGGATGATAGTTAATAACAAAATCATAATCTTTCGCTAATTCCAACCAACGTCATTGACGCATATTCAATTCTTTTTGTGTGAATAAATATATCAAGCTCTTGTGATCCATATATATTTCACACCGCTCACCATACAGATAATGGCTCCATATTTTTAATGCAAATACCACTGCTGCCAGTTCTAAATCATGTGTCGGATATTTCTTTTAATATTCCTTCAATTGTCTTGAGGCATATGCGATCACCTTCCCGTGCTGCATTAAAACTGCTCCTAAACCTTGTTTCGAAGCATCACTGTATACCACAAAATCTCCTGGCCCTTCTGGTATAGCAAGGACTGGTGCTGATGTCAATTTTGCATTTAAATCTTGGAAATTGTGATCACGTGCTTCGTTCCATAGTAATTTCACATTCTTTCGAGTCAAAGCAGTCAAAGGCAATGCTATCTTAGAAAATCTTGCTATAACCCGACGGTAATAACCAGCTAACCCAAAAAAACTACGTACCTCGGTAACAGTGGTAGGTCGTAGCCAGTTATTAACAGCTTCAATCTTGCTTGGATCCACTGATATGCCTTCTTTTAAAATGATATGACCGAAGAATGCTACTTGTACTTGTTCAAGCCCAAAATTCACATTTTCTCCATTTGGCATATAAATGTTTATCCTTCAACGTTTGCAAAACTAATTCCAGATGTTCTCGATGCTCCTCTACAGTTCGTGAGTAGATGAGAATATCATCTATAAACACAATCACGCACTTGTCTAGAAATGGCTTGAAAATTATGTTCATTAAATCCATAAAAGCTGCTGGTGCATTTGTTAGTCCAAATGGCATTACAAGAAATTCATAATGCCCGTACCTGGTTAGGAAGGTAGTCTTTGAGATATCATCTGATTTCACTTTTAGTTGATGATAGCCTGATCGTAAATCAATCTTCGAAAAGATAGCAGCTCCTTGTAATTGATCAAACAAATCATCAATTCTGGGGAGTGGATATCTATTTTTGATTGTCACTTTGTTCAACTCCCGATGATCAATACATAAACAAAGAGTACCGTCTTGATTTTTCACAAAAAAACAGGTGTACCCCACGGTGAAAAGCTCGGTCTAATAAACCCTTTATCAAGCAACTCCTGTAACTATTCTTTCATTTCTGTAGGAGCTAATCGATAAGGAGCTTTTGAGATCGGATGAGTCCCTGCCGACAACATCAATTACAAATTCGATCTCTCTATCTGGGGGTAAGCCTGTAACATCATTGGGAAATACCTCTGGAAAATCACAAACAACATCTGTATCTTTTAACTCACAAACCGGTGGATCAATAACTAAAACAGATGCTCAATATCCTTGATATCCCTTCTGTAATAATTTACATACCTTCATACAAGAGATAATCCGAAGAGGTAAGGTGAAACATCTACTCGTTTTAAAATGCGGAAATATTTTTATTTATTTAATTAAAGCTCTCATCTTTGAAAATAAACATTTAACATTTAAATGACTCACATGCATGCAATCCTACTTAAAATCATTATTTAGAATTTTTCATAAGCAATTACCAATAAAATGTAACGGAGTAAAATATGAGAAAATCCTACATCCAGCAGTAAAATAAACCAGCGTAAAAATATTTGTATTGTGGGGACCCGGACGCTAATCATCTTATTAATCGTCATTGGGACTAATTTAATTAATTATAATAAACATGGTCTATTTTTTTTTTTAAAATGCGGAACGTAATGGCATACATCTTAACATACACGTCAGTACTAAAAGTACAAATCTTGCACTATATACAATCAGTCTCAACTAAGGTTTAACAACTATATAACAAGTATTTAAACCCTAACTCTAGTCCAAGTCCGTAGTCTCCACTCTAACTCGATCTTTCTTCACCTCTATGACCCTGAACCTGTCCCACCTGTTGCCATGCACACATACAGACAAGACAACAGCCGGATAACTCCGGTGAGATATAAATATCCCAGTATAAACAATGTATCAATGCAATCATATAAAACATATATAAAAGCATAAACAATCATTAAAACATGTATCCAATCTGACTACATGAACCAATACGAGTCTGTATTAAGTCAATGACTTATTATCTTATCTCAACTTATTTCTAACCTAGGGATCCCGATCTAATTTAGACTTTGGTATGCTGTATCGAATGTTTACAATAGACGTCGATCTACATCTAAGCTCATCGATACACCGTAAGTCTAGAGTCTACGCGGTTCTGACAAAGACTCGGCGGTTCTGCCCTAGCTAGGCTGATCTGCCCTAGACTCAAACTCTGGCTCTGCTATAATTCAATAGACTAAACATATCAATCTGATAATCTGCAAATATCAATGCAATAAAATAAAGTATGTGATTTTGGGAAACTCAAGTCAAACCTAACTCGAGTTATGCAATCCCGAATCAACATTTATTTATACCTTTTATTATGTCACTCTGATACAATCGAAGTCTCGACTCAAAGCCTGTCAATGTTCAATCTGGCAATGACAATATCAATATACTGTATCAATATTCTATTCAAATCAAAACATCCCCGTCTTATCAAATTCTGATGGTACAACATTACAATCTTGCGATACCGGTGATACCACACCAGTGTATACTAATTCCAATAATTTATAATCAACCACCGTACAAATCTGACATCACATCTCAGTCAATTTAACTATGAAATTCATAACAATTCCATAATCAATCTGTTTCTTAATCTGACTTCGATTCTATGATGTCTACTATGTCAAGAACATCATATATGAATTCCATGCAATTCTGACAATATCATAATTTCAAAACTTGTCGAAACGTAGTAAAACTTACGTCCAGTTGTAGCCTGCGTCGATAGGAACACAGTATCGAAGTCGGATTCAAAATCGGACGGACGAATTTCTCACAAAAGGCGTAAGGATTTTCTATAACTTCACAGAGACTTTTTCTCGATTCTTTTCTGATTCTGAAGGATTTTCGTACGTTTTGTATATATATATATATATACATTCACGCATGTAAATCAAATGGCTCATCCTACATGCGACACGTCTCGCGCATATGCGCGACCCTTCTCGGCGCATATGCGCGAGACAGTATGTCTCGGCGCGTGTCTTCCCAGCCGCTCGCGCATATGCGCGCCTCTATTCAGCGCATATGCGCGAGGCTCTCTGGACTCGACCTGTGCAACTCGCGCATATGCGCGCCCTCATGTCGCGCATATGCGCGAGGTCTTCTGCCCATTTGGCGCATGGGCGCGCATCACATCGCGCATGTGCGCGAGAGGCACTGTCCTCGCACATAAATTATCACACGTTACCTCAAATCGTGTCTCGGTTAATCCTCTCATAATCACATCAAATTATAAATCAATAATTACGGATTACTAGGATAAAATTCTCGGGCATTACATGTATCCTCTCAAAACATGAAATCATAAAAGTGCAAAAAATCATAGGTCCTCAGGTCGTGTCGCCCACCAGGTCCGCTGACTCAGAGTCCAGCACCTCCAGTCTCCTCAACATCGAACTCACCTGCATCATACACGCCTATTGAGTCTAAAGACTCAACATACATGTACCAGTAATAACAAGTACATATACGTAGCACACAGCAGTGAAAAATAGCGTAATCAACATACATTTCATGAGCTTACAAACATGAACATAAGCGTGTCAGTGTAAAATCGTAACGTGTCAAAACTATGTCTCATCATGCTATCATATTGTATGCGTAACATTGACTTGTCAAAACATGGTAATAACATATATCATCGTATCAGCATATACGTGTTAAAATCTTAATTTGAATTCCGTCCATTAGCCGTGGCTTTCTTATCATCATTTCATCATGTGAGTCGATGGATCCATCTACGTGTAACCGCGGTACCCGACGACGAGGGACATCATCGACACTCTCACCCGTCAACTGAGCCCGGGCCTATCATATCATCATATCATCATATCATGTCAATGGAAATACGATCGTCGGGTTCTCTCTGGGGCCTTCTCCCATAAACGGGCTCCCTCTGGGGCCTTTTCCCTCACGATATCTCCAATCATATCATCGTGTCATCGTGTCATCATGTTAGTCACAACTAAATCACTTCCTTCAAAACTGTGTCATCATTTTCATCACTTAAATAAAACATGCATATACATATTTTTTCCCTAAAACCAAGCATGCACCGTAATTATCATAATTTCATATAAATCGTAAACGTGATGCATAAACATTTAAAATATCAGTAATTTTGTGCTCAGGGTGCTGCCATATCCAATATGCATAAACATTTAAAATATCATATAAATCTGTTGCTTATGATTTCCTCGAGACTTCATTTCTGTTAATTATCTTGTTTTTGTTTTATGAGCACCCACTGGTTGTTGGCTGTGTTTCCAAGCATAACATCACAATGGTCGTGGTATCTTCTGTTAGGAGCTTATTGTTAGCTAGTTAAACGGCTTGTTTCAAGCTGTAAATTGGGTGTCAATAATAGGCACCGACTGGCGTCTTCGTCCTGCTTGCTAAGAGTTATTCTAGAAATATTGAGTGCTTGATTATTCTGTGAAAGCATGAGACATATTTTTTGAAATCAATATAGAGATATATTAAGATCATAAATTCTTTGTTTATCGAGTATTGTCATGTTATTAACATTAAATTTATCTATGTACTCTACATTATTTGGTTCTAATCTAAAGTTAATAATTTTGTTTATATTAGGTTATTTTAATGTCAAATCAAGAGAGAAAGAGAAAAAAAAATATTTTATCATTCTTTCAGCCAACAAATGATAATCTTTCATCATCCGAGAGGATCGAGACTCACTGCATCCATTCATATTGAGGAGCCCGGACCTCCTTCTAAATCTAAAAGAGTTGTGTTTGATGAAACTTCCCTTGAACGGGATCCTGGATTGCGTATTTCGATGTTGCAACATCCTGTTAATCATCGTGATGAAATTAGACGAGCTTATATCAAAATGGGACCATATCAACCTAAATTGTCGGAATACCCACGGTCTGAATCAGGAAAGCAGCATCGTTGATTTCAATATACATGATTTAAAAAGTTTCCATGGTTAGAGCACTCTCCTTCGAAGGATGCAGTATTTTGTTTTTTGTGCTATCTTTTTGAATTAAGTGAAGCACAACAATTTACATTTACAATTTAAGGATTTAAAAGTTGGAAACGCGTTAATGATGGAGCAAAGTTTGCTTTTTTGTCTCACATGGGAAGTTCTAACTCGACACACAATAAATCTTCAAAATCTGTTGTTGATTTGATGAATGTCACTAGGCATATAGATGTAGTTATGAATCGAGAAACTTCTGAACATATTCAAAAAAATCGGTTAAGGCTTGCAGCAACAATTGAGTGTGTCCATTGGCTTAGTTTGCAAGGATGTGGATTGAGAGGTCATGATGAATCTTCATATTCCCAAAATCGTGGTAATTTCATTGAGATGTTAAAACTATTGGGGAAATGGAATGCTAGTATTGAAGATTTTATCTTAGACAAGGCTCCGGGAAATGCAAGATATACCTCACCAGAAGTTCAAAAAGAAATCTTGCATATTATTGGTAATAGAGTCAGAAATAAAATTCGTGATGAAATTGGAGATTTTAAGTTTTGTATTTTGGTGGATGAAGCGAAAGATGCATCTAACAAAGAACAGATGGCTATAATTTTGAGATTTGTTGATGCCCATGGTTTTCTACGGGAGCGTTTTTTTCAAATTGTGCATGTTCATGACACCACAGCTGCAACACTCAAGAAAGAAATATGTGATGTACTCACTAGATATAATCTAGAAATTCATAATATGCGAGGTCAAGGGTATGATGGTGCTAGTAACATGAGTGATGTTTTTAATGGATTGCAAGCTTTATTTCTTAAAGATTGCCCCTATGCATATTATGTACAGTGTTTTGCCCATCGACTCCAACTAGCATTAGTTGCAGCAGCTGAAAAAGAGATCTCTATATGGCTTTTCTTTTCAAATCTGACGACTATTGTCAATCTTGTTACATCTTCTTCCAAGCGCAATGCCGAGTTACAATCTTATCAAGTTAATGAAATTGCACGTTCTGTTGTTGCCGGTGAACGCGAGACTGGGTGAGGAGCTAATCAGATTGGTACTTTGCATCGAGCAGGTACTACTCGTTGGAGCTCCCATTTTGATTCTATTTGCAGCTTGATAGATATGTATGCTGCAAGCTATTAATGTGCTCGAAAACATTATCATTGACGGCACCTCTACTTCAATGCGCGGGGAAGCTGGTGGTTCATTAATAGTGATGAAGTCTTTTGATTTCATTTTTATTTTGCATTTGATGCATAAAATTATGGGGATCACAAATTTTCTTTGCCGTGCCTTGCAACAAAAATCTCTTGATATCATAAGTGCAATGGATTTGGTCTCTACGACTAAAGAACTTTTCCTAAGATTGAGAAATGATGGTTTTGATATTCTTCTTTCCTATGTAAAATCATTTTGCACAAGATTGAATGTTGATATACCGGAGATGATTTCTCATTATAAGCATTCTACTCGTTCATGCAAGAAAAAGGATACCATCACAGTTGAACATCACTTTCATTATGATATATTTAATGTTGCAATAGATTTTAAGTTTGAAGAGTTAAACTCTAGATTCAGTTATGAGACAGTTGAACTTCTAATTCTCAGTTCTGTTTTGGATCCAAAAGAAAATTTTAAATGGTTCAACATTGACAAGATTTGTACTCTCGCTGAGAATTATTATCCCGAGGACTTCACTGAACAGGAAATGCATCATTTGAGGTGTCAGCTACAACATTTTGAGCTCGATGTAGTTTGTCATGAAGATTTTCAGAAAATGTCCACTTTCTCAGAATTGTGCCGAGGGTTATTTGAGACCACAAAGTTGCAACATTATGATTTGATCCGTCTAGTTTTAACTTTGCCTGTTTCCACGGCAACTACGGAGCGTGCATTTTCGGCTATGAAGCATGTTAAAACAGTTCTTCGTAGTAAAATGGGAGATTGTTTTCTGACAGATTCTATGATTATCTACATTGAGAGAGAGTTTGCTTCAAATATATATTCAGATTTTATAATTGATGAATATTATACTTCGAAGAATCGTAGAGCACAGCTTCAATAGTAAGATTATGTTTATACAGATTATCTTTGTATATTTTAGTTTAAAATATTTAATTTAATCATCTAACATTAAATGAATGATTTTAGAGATATTTATTTTATTTGATCTTCATTAATTTTTTTGCAGGATGATGGAGATATAATATTACATTATCAATGTTTTGTCGGTTTCTGAATCTTACGAGTTCAATAACCAAAATATTGAAGATCTTGTTAATGAGAAACTGTTTGAGACTACGATAAACAGGTATCATAGTTATGATTTTAATTGTTATGGATTATTTTGTTTTTTGTTAAAAAAAAATTAGCCCGGGTATATTTCAAATCCTGGCTCCGCCACTGCTTGCACATCCGTGACTACCCCAACAATCGATCTGCCCACAACAAGCTACGGCCGAAACGTAACACTCCAAACCAGATGGCTACCTGCACTCACACTCGGCTCTAGCACCAAGTTCATTAAACCGTAACATGATTCAACCTCCTAGCAACAGCAACCCATCGCCCTTTGCACAGAAATTTCAGAAAAACCTGAACAACAATTGGAAGATGCAAGAAAACACATGGGAACCAAAAATATTTCATGGAAAGCTTAGATCGAAAATTTTCTTAAATGAAACCAAAACAGCAGCATATAAACGTGTATGATGGGAGAAATGATGATACAAAGCATGCCTGATGATGTTTCACGCAAGAATAACGAAGATCGAACGCGCCGGAGAATTGTTTGATGCAAGAACAAGAGAACCTCAGATGCTTTCAGCTGCTGGAGTGTTGAAACCGAGGGAAACTCCGAAGAGGAAAGGGATGTATATTGATCGGTTGTGGGGGAGGTTACGGGTGGGTAAAGGTTTCCTATATAATAATTACCGAGTTAATCAAATAATTATGGGCTTTAATATGATAATTAAATATTTGAAAAGGGTTTTAAGCCCAACAAGTTTAAAATTAGGCTCAATAAATCCAAACGCACTCCCGAAAAATATTTCGTGTTGGAAGGATTTTGAAACTATAAGCCGAAACCTCAAAACCTTCCCCGATTCGATTAAATTTGCGTACCGTAAAAAAAATAAAATCATGCGGGTAAAAATACCCAATAAAATCCCATTTTTGAAAAATCGACTTAAAAACACCTTGCATTAATTTATAAAATAAATCGTGTGATAAAAAATATTTTCCTGAAAATTCTCAGGTCTCCGTTCCTCGTTCGAGCGTGAAATGCACCTAGCAATCCTAATACATGAACTGATAAAATTCATGAAATAAATCCTTATCGTGCAATAAAATTATGCATAAAATGCATGAAAATAATTAAACACAAGATTAATAAAATAAACTTGCATTTTATACTTTAAAAGAATTTAATAAAATATCAAAGAAATTTAATAATTTGCATGCACGTGGTTCACGTGGACTTTCAGATTTTCGGGACGTTACAATCTACTCCCCTTAAATTGAATTTCGTCCCCAAAATTCGCTTATCCTCGATAATAAAAAGTTAGATTCTTAATTCTAGTATCCCAATAATCCACGTTTCCGCTGCACTACTCTGATAAAATAAGTGTAAGTTGTCCTTATGTCTCTTCAATCCTAATTAAATTGTCTACTAAAATCCTCATTTGTGAATCGTAACTTAGAACGACTTATGGTGACTTAGTTCTATTATACTTAGGCCTCGAATTCTGACTTTTCTCAAACTTCCCAATATTAGAAATGACAGTTCGAATTTTTATTGCGTCTTAATTTTCTTACACTGTACTCGTAATGTTCATTGATCTATTACATTTGTATTTATGCAGTTCATCCTAAGAAACCTTAGCACCAAAATTTACTGATCGATTCCTATCCCCGATAATACACTCAAAATTTAAATTTTTTCTCACCCCATAATAATATTAGCCTAAGATCCTTGAATCGAATCTTTATTTTACGGCACCAAACTTTCGTAACTTAACTATTTACAAGTTCATTCCCAATATAAAATTGTTGCAAATCTTAATCCTCGAGTAACGTTAAGCCATAAAATTCAAATATCCAATATCGATTTTTTTTACCTATAGTTTAAAGCCCTTCAAGTCCCAATTACATGCATAAACTATTTGATTTCCAATTACAATATAGATGAGGCCTAAGACCCTTGGACTTTCCTCATTCAAAAGAATGTCGTATTTTTACGTATCCTTAATGCTTAATTAATACTAGCGTATAAAACTTAATAAGTTATCTCATGGCAGCCTTAGTCTAACTCTAATAAATCAACTTCGCTTATAACTCATAGAGTTCTAGAATCCTCATATCAAGATTTTGGATTTCTTACTCGATGAAAACCTTAATATTCGTTCATCGGTAACCTATGTAGACACAACTAATTCCCTTTTGTTTTTATTTCACCCAAAATTTTTGGATAACACTTATCTCATAAACTTGAAATTCAAGCTTACTCAACCCGAATAGTAATATATAGTATAACTCCAACACACATATCCGCTTAGTTCCAATTTTTTTAATGGCTTCCAAAAATTTCTCAAACAAGGTGTCTACCTCAATTCTTACATGCGTATATCGAGTAACCTAACCATCAATCATACCCAACTTCCTAGAAAAATTAAATTCTAACAAAGGTATAATCTTAACTATTAAGATCATGACTAAAACTTATGACACACCAAACCTAAGTTCCCAAAAATTTGTTAACTCAATGTTTATTTTTATAACTTAACTAACCGATCAACTTTACCTTAAATCGTCATCACTTTAAATTCTTAATTTGCCACAACATTATTTCACCAACGCTTAAATTTTTCAAGCCCAAGATTGATTCATCCCACAATGTCCTCAATTACCATTCATTATAACATTATAATTTATGTATCTAAATGTTCTATATTTCCTTCAAGCCTAAATCACCGAAAATTCCTATCATTTAAGTCATTCAATTCTCACTCACTGCTAAATAAGTTCCCAAATTTCTAAAAATATTAGCAACATTAATTCTTAATTCCTCAAAAATTATCCAATTTTTTCCTTAATTTCTAAAATTCCACAATTACCCAAAAGTTCATTGGCGTTCCTAATTCTATTTTATAGGTTTTCCGTATCATAAAGTACAACAATTTTAAGCTTATTAAACACAAAATCAATTATCATAATCTCGAAAAATGACTGATTTAACCCAAGTGTTCCTCATAAGTTCAAATTTATTCCTCAAAATTTTCTGAATTTGCAATTTGGCCTTTAAGTTCTCGAAAATTACATTTTTGACCCTACAAATCTACGAAATTTGCATTCCTGGTCCCCAAAAATGTTCGATTTTTCATTAAACCTTAAAATTCTCAAACTCAGAATTAAATCCAAAATTCGTAAAATTCGAAAATAGTCCCTTAGAATTTTATTTTTGCACTTAGATCCTCAAATTATTAGTTATTACAATTAGATCCTTAAAATTCTCAATTCGTGCCATTCAATCCCTAATTCCCCCTAGGTAGAGCATGCATCCTAAATAAATTTTACGTTTTTATACTTCCAAAATTCGTCGTAGTCTTCGAATAATTAATCCTTACATGGAATCCTTAAAAAATTAATTCAACTAGTACCAACAAACCATCAATAATTTCTTAGAAATCTACAAGTCCCCAAAAACATTCATAATCTTCATGACTAACTTATGAGACAAGGAGTAGAACATCAGTACTTAATAACCAAAAATTACTACAGTCAAATCATTTTCAACATCTCTTAACGTTCAATAGCCAAAATCTTAATTATGTCCAATTCCTACCACAAAACCAGCATGCACGAAAATAACATAATTTCTCATTTCATGTCTAACATGTATAAAAATTTTAAAGCATCTAATCTCAAAACATAACGACAGATAACATGTACTGTAAAACGTATAACGTGTAAACATGCAGGTGATAGCATTAAAAACATTTAAAACCTTTAAACATACAGACTTGAGGCTTGAAGACTGAGCGGCAGAAGCTGGCGGTGGCACAACACTATACAGGACCCTTGCTCTGATATCAACTGAAACATCTACTCGTTTTAAAATGCGGAAATATTTTTATTTTTTTTAATTAAAGCTCTCATCTTTGAAAATAAACATTTAACATTTAAATGACTCACATGCATTGCAATCCTACTTAAAATCATTATTTAGAATTTTTCATAAGCAATTACCAATAAAATGTAACGGAGTAAAATATGAGAAAATCCTACATCCAGCAGTAAAATAAACCAGCGTAAAAATATTTGTATCCTCTCAAAACATGAAATCATAAAAGTGCAAAAAATCATATGTCCTCAGGTCGTGTCGCCCACCAGGTCCGCTGACTCAGAGTCCAGCACCTCCAGACTCCTCAACATCGAACTCACCTGCATCATACACGCCTATTGAGTCTAAAGACTCAACACACCTGTACCAGTAATAACAAGTACATATACGTAGCACACAGCAGTGAAAAATAGCGTAATCAACATACATTTCATGAGCTTACAAACATGAACATAAGCGTGTCGTGTAAAATCGTAACGTGTCAAAACATGTCTCATCATGCTATCATATTTTATGTGTAACCGTGACATGTCAAAACATGGTAATAGCATGTATCATCGTATCAGCATATACGTGTTAAAATCATAATTTGAATTCCGTTCATTAGCCGTGGGTTTCGTATCATCATTTCATCATGTGAGTCGATAGATCTATCTACGTGTAACCTGCGGTACCCGACGACGAGGGACATCAGCGACACTCTCACCCTTCAACTGAGCCCGGTCCTATCATATCATCATATCATTTCAATGGAAATACGATCGTCGGGTTCTCTCTGGGGCCTTCTCCCGTACACAGGCTCCCTCGGGGGCCTTTTCCCTCACGATATCTCCAATCATATCATCGTGTCATCGTGTCATCATGTTAGTTACAACAAAATCAATTCCTTCAGAACGTGTCTTCATTTTAATCACTTAAATAAAACATGCATATACGTATTTTTTCCTTAAAACCAAGCATGCACCGTAATTATCATAATTTCATATAAATCGTAAATGTGATGCATAAACATTTAAAATATCAAAATTTTGTGCTCAGGGTGCTAGCCATATCCAAAATCTCACCCCGGGTGCAAAATGACCATTTTGTCCCTGGACACCCAAAAGTTATCGTTATAATCCTAACCTCTAAAACTGACCCGAAGCTTACCAAACTCCTTAAAATGTCCCAAAACATTATTAAAGGTGTTCCTAGATGTAAACTTGAGCTCATTATACAACTTAACTGATTTGTTTTAAAACTTGAACCAGGGTGCCGGTTTTAACCCGAATCGACTCGAACTTAACCAAAATTCTCCCAACTTGAACCATAATTTAAACAACTTATTCTAAACCATTTACTACTTTACTTAAATTATATCCTCTAAACCCGTAGTATTTTGGCCAGCACCTACTCCCTTCATTAAAATCTCGGCCCCCCCTTTTATGATCATATTCCAACACATGGCCCCCAAATCTTAAACCCTTCGGTCCCCTCTTATACCACCACTTGTCCAGCCTTTAAAACTCACCATTAGGACCCTAATGACCCTTCTAAACTAATCCAAAACAACACTAAAAGCTGCTGCAACAGCACATGCAGAAACCAGCCGAATTGTCACCTCGCGAAGCATACTCGAACAACCCCCACGTCCAACGCTCGAGCGGCTTCCCGTCTTGTCCCAGCTGTGTTCGAACCCCCCCTTGACCATGATTCAAACCCCTCATGATCTGTTCCAGGTATCGAGATGCCATTGCACTGCCGTGACTACCCCAACAACCGATCTGCCCACAACAAGCTACGGTCGAAACGTAACACTCCAAACCCAATGGCTATCTACACTCACACTCGGCTCTAGCACCAAGTTCATTAAACCGTAACATGATTCAACCTCCTAGCAACAGCAACCCATCGCCCTTTGCACAGAAATTTCAGAAAAACGTGAACAATTGGAAGATGCAAGAAAACACATGGGAATCAAAAATATTTCATGGAAAGCTTAGATCGAAAATTTTCTTAAATGAAACCAAAACAGCAGCATATAAACGTGTATGATGCGAGAAAAGATGATACAAAGCATGCCTGATGATGTTTCACGCAAGAATAACGAAGATCGAACGCGCCGGAGAATTGTTTGATGCAAGAACAAGTGAACCTCAGATGCTTTCAGCTGCTGGAGTGTTGAAACCGGGGGAAGCTCTGAAGGGGAAAGGGATGTATATTGATCGGTTGTGGGGGAGGTTACGGGAGGGTAAAGGTTTCCTATATAATAATTACCTAGTTAATCAAATAATTATGGGCTTTAATATGATAATTTAAGATTTGAAAAGGATTTTAAGCCCAACAAGTTTAAAAGTAGGCTCAATAAATCCAAACGCACTCCCGAAAAATATTTCGTGTTGGAAGGATTTTGAAACTATAAGCCGAAACCTCAAAACGTCCCCCGATTCGATTAAATTTGTGTACCGTAAAAAAAATAAAATCGTGCGGGTAAAAATAACCAATAAAATCCCATTTTTTAAAAATCGACTTAAAAACACCTTGCATTAATTTATAAAATAAATTGTGTGATAAAAAATAATTTTCCTGAAAATTCTCCGGTCTCCGTTCTCGTTCGAGCGTGAAATGCACATAGAAATCTTAATACATGAACTGATAAAATTCATGAAATAAATCCCTATCATGCAATAATTATGCATAAATGCATGAAAATAATTAAACACAAATTAATAAAATAAACATGCATTTTATGCTTTAAAAGAATTTAATAAAATACCAAAGAAATTTAATAATTTGCATGCACGTGGTTCACGTGAACTTTCAGATTTTCAGGACGTTAAGGATATACCTGCACTTGCTACTGTGAATGATTCAGCTCCTACTGGTGCAACTTTGATCATCTTTATGCCACAGTCAATAGTAACTATGTACTTTGAGAGCCAATCCATTCCCAATATCACATCAAAATCAGTCATCCTCAGAACTATCAAGTCAGCATACATCTGATGGCCATGGACATATATTGGACACCCTCGCACAATCTGATCTGTCTGTAATTCTTGTCCAGAAGGTAAAGTTATAGCGAGTTGTGTCTCTGTGGTACTTGCTGTAATGCCCAGTCACCTTACAAACGATTCCAAAATAAAGGAATGCATGGCTCCTGAATCTAGTAAAACAATAGCAGTAATACCAGAAATCAAGAACATACCAGTGATCATCGATGTATCTACTTCCTCTTTAGTCATGGAGAAAAGGCGTCCATGTACTTTCTCAGAACTCCCTGGACAATTCCTAGCGAGATGCCCTGGCTTTTTGCAACGATAACAAACATTGGAATCTTGCATACATTCCCCGCCATGAAGTTTGCCACATTTGGTACAAGGTGGTCTGTCTTGTTCTTTACATGGAGGCGGACCCTTGCCACGTGGTTCCTCTGATCGAGTACCTCTGCTATCGGTCTTTTTGCCTTGTCATGTTCCTTGTCTCTTTTGAAAGTACTGCTGCCTTCGTTGTTGTCTATCTCTGTCAATGTCTTGCTCATCATATTGTGCCATAAGTGCTCTTTCTACTATCTCTCCATATGTAACAACCTTCGACATCCGTACATCTCTTTTAATTTCAGAGCAAAGTCCCCGCATGAAGGTTCACCCTTACTTGTGTAATCCTGTGCAATATATGGTACATATTGGACTCCGGCCTCGAATTGTTGTATGTAATCAGTCATTGACATGGTTCCTTGTTTTAGATTAAGGAAATCACTGGCTTTCGTGGCTCGTACATCTTTACTGAAATATTTGTTGTAAAACACGGTTTTGAAATTTTCCCATGTCAATGGTATCGCATGTAATGCCACCTTTTCACTCTCCCACCATATTCTTGCATGCTTTGTTAATAAAAAGATGGCACAAGTTACTTTGTCTGCATCTTCCATATGAAGGTAGGAGAAGATGGACTCCAATGATTTAATCCATTCTTCTGCTACTGTCAGATCGGTACTTCCCATGAATTCAGGGGGATTCAAACGTCGAAAACGATCATATACTTCTGTCTGAACAAGCACATGTTTGTGTACTATGGCTTGTGCTTGTGCATGTTCATGAGTAGTCTGTTGCATCTCCAGTAGCTGTTGTATTTGTTCACCATGGACTTTTGCTTGTTGTTGGAGTAATTGATCGAAGTCATCTACAGGTCGTGGCACACTGCCCTCACCTTCGACTGCTCGAGCCTTGCCCTTAGATGACTCTCTTTCATGTACCTTGCGTTTAGGTGGCATGGTCTTTTATCTTAACCTACATATAGGATACGTAGAAACACATAACTTAGCATAAACTATGAGATACAAAGATACTTACTTGCCGAGTTTCCCATGTATGGATGAAGTGCAATGTCTTCCCTGTCTAAGAACCATGGGCTCTGATACCAACTAAAATGTCACACCCTTACTCTAAACTTAGCATAATTACCATAAAAAAAATAGGGTTTGAATGATATACCTATAGTATGAAGCAAATCAAACAAGGGGCATCAATTTGACGGTTTATAAAAATTTTGACATGATGTCCCTACATTTTTGTTTAAACCAAAAACTCAAGCAATACCATATATACAACAACATCAACTATATTTTCATACACAACCATACACCATATGGTTATAAAAATACATATTCTCATATACCAGCATACTTTGTATCATCGTAAATATCGTAAAACTTGTTCAAACCCTGACATATTTTAGTACAATACATATGCGGAAGCTATACAACAATAAGTCCCGGTTCTTGTCGAGGTGAGGCACGTCACAAGCATCCATTGGCGAACCGGCATCCTATGTCTCTTCACTACCTGATCCTGTAATACATGAGCTACGTGAGTTTATAAAACTCAATAAGTTGGCACTTGTACGTATCAATATGCGTCGAAGGAACATACATATCAAGTCGTGACAACAATGAATCTTTAAACCATGTCATATCATAGCATATATTCATTTTCATTTTTTTACTTGAGCCTCATTAGTTGACCTGTAATACCATGCTTTCTTTATTATATAGCTACTACTGTGTTGGACGTCAGGGAGCAAACTTTGGCAACCCCACGCCCCATGAACATATATTGGCCAATAGCTTTGGTGGACTTAAAACCATCCATGATGTCAACAAGCTCTATATCATGTAAAAAAATCAATCCTTTTTCTTTCATGTTCATGTTCATTACATAGCACCCATCTTCAATATTCATGAGTTCCTTTCATATTTAATACATAACAATGGAATATGGTGCTATGTTTTCAACAGTAAGATACTAACAATGTACATATAGCAATAAACAATGAGAAGTATTTGAAATTATAATATTACTCATGTATTGCTTCAAGAACATGCAAACTTACAGTCCAAGCGTACGAATACTTGTTTGAGACGATGTTTATCAGTCCTATACTGTCAATAAACCAATAGTTCAGTTACTATTTCTATACAAGGTGAAAGTTACCCCTATACATGTAGAACAACTAAAGGAGAAGAAAACTTACACCCTTAGGAAGTTCTTGTGATGGAGAACTTAATTCTAACTTCAAAATGATGAAAGGAATGAAGAAGGAAGCTTTTGGTAGGAAGAAATTTTTTTTTGCTTCGTGTTCTTTCTGTAAATGAAGGTAAGAATGGTAGGAATGCTTGAAAAAGTCGATACTTATCTTTTTATACATGAGGCGGCGCCCGGGCGGACGTCTTTTACCGCCCGGGCGGGTAACTCTCGGCTCTAACATTTTTATTTTATGTGCAGGTCCGCCCGGGTGGACATTCAAATCGGCCCGGGCGCACAAGTTTCGGCTCTGCACACTGTTTCATCAAAAATCGCTCCGAAAACGTTTCTTCCTTTCATAATCTGAAAATGTGGTAAAAATGAAAATTGTAGCCCTATGTCTTGGCTTGAATCTCCAACTGGTTTCATGTCATTTTAAGGTATGAGTAAAAATTTATGCTTATTCTCCCAACATATGTCAGTGAAGGAATGACGATATACACGACACACTTCAGGGCGCTTTTGGCTTGTCTTCCACAATGATTTGGACAAAACCCAAAACATGAAAGTTGTAGCATTACATCTTAGCTTTCTAATGGTTATGGCCTCACATAATTTGGATGCCATATTCTAATCATTATGCTAAAACCCTTAAAAACTGTAACACCCCGAAAATTTAAAGGTCCACGCGAACCACATGCATATAAATTATTAAATTCTCCTGTATTTTTAATTAAATGTTTTAATTGCATTAATTAATTATGTTGTGCATAATTGCATGTTTAAAATGTATTATTCTACATTATTGCATTAAAATGTATTTTTAAAGGTTATTCAAGTTGCGATCGAGAAAACGGAGACCGAGGGCTGAAAAATAGAAAATGTTTTTATTAAATAATTGTTTTTAATGATTTAAATATGGTTGACACTTTTTAGTATTTTTGAAAATAAAGGAGTTTTGAGGTAATTTTATACGTCAGGACGTAAATTTTATCGGTGTTGGTTTTTCAACTAAAATACGAACTTTTGGGCAACCCGGCTAGTAAATTCACATATTTAATTAAAGTAAAACATTGTTATTATTTTATTAAATCCTAATTAAAGCTAATGGGCTTAAATTTTGTGGCTTAATAGGCCTAAAGCTTACTTAGTAAATAAATTAGTATATAAAGTATTAATTGATCACAAAACCCTACACTTGCTACTCAAACAATCGGCCACTCAATTTATTTTCTGAAAAACTCTCCCCCAACCCCACAAACCCACGGCACACACCAAAACAAGCAAAAGGGAAGTTTTGAAATTGAAGGAAAATTCACCCAAGGTTTCTCGTCGCCGTTCTTCGCTTCGTCAACGGATATTCGTGCGTTAAAAACGCAAAGGCACGCCATAAATCTCCTTTTCTCATCTATCGCACCATATTACATGTTTTAATTATGTTTGCATGGAAAATATGTTGATCTTTTATGTATTTTCGTTTTTAGTCCATATCATGTCAAAAAACTCATGTTTTCATGATCCAAACTTATGATAACTTTGCATTAAGGGGCTGCCATGTTAAGGGCTTCATAGGGGATGTTTTTCCACTGGATTTAGAGTCCTTAAGGGCATGATCAAGGGCTGGACAGGACCATGTATCATAAGAAACGAAAATTTAGAGTCCTAGTGGGTTGGGACTCTTCGGCTAGGGTTCATTAGGACTCTCGGTGACTTGCTGCTGTTAAGATCGCGACCAAGAGACTTAAGGGGAGGGTACGAGGGTCCTAAAGTGTTTGTGCAAGGGTAGGAAGCAACTGAGTAAGGGGCCGCACGGTGGAGGAACCTGAGAGGCTAGCCACGTCTTCGTGCATGGCTCGTGAGGACTAATCTCAGAGGGTCTTAGAGGGTTCAGGTAGGGTTCTAGGAGGGTCTAACAGGGTCTGGATTAATTGATTAAGGGCTGGAACCAAAATAGGAGGAGTTAGAGTCCTATTAGGACTAGAACACCCATGCAGAAATATCAGCATCTGAAGGGGCGGGTTCCGGGGATTTTTTGGGCTTGAATTGAGTTCAATAAGGCTTAGTTATGTTTTAGGATGCTTTGGTTAAAGTTTGGTAAGGTTTGGAGAAGTTTCGAGTCTATACGAGTCAAAACCGGGAAGTACGTCTAAGTTTAAAAACGAATTGGGAAACACCTAGTTTAAGCTTTATAAAATTATGAAAAATTAGGTTTAAGCTTAAATAATTATTATAAGTCTAAGTTTTTATTTGGGAATTTTCTATTAAGGTTTGGTTTAATTCGGGATTAAAACGCATTAATACGTTACATTTAAAGATTAAATTAAAAGTCATCGACTTATGCCAAATAAAAATATAGAAAAATTCATGTAAGCTTAAATAATTATTTGGGACATGTTATAGTCAATGAAATTAAGAAAATGTCAAAAATGGAAAATTTTATGTCCAGGGGTAAAACGGTCTTTTTACACCTTAGAAATTAGTAAACGTCATGGCTGTGCCCTAAATGCTGTTTTTATGATATTATGATTATTTTTAAATGTTTATGAAATGTTCATAATTAAATTATGATTTTTAAATGTTTAAGGGATTTTATGATTTAAGGAAGACATTTAAAAGACATGTTGCATGCTTGGTTTCAAAAACGAAAATGTTATGTTGTGCATGATTTTTATAAAGTGATGAGAATGTAAATGTTGAAGGAAGTGAAGTGATTGTGACTAATTCGTTAATGTTGGCGACGTCGTGAGGGTTATGGTCCCAGTGGGAGCCCGACGATCGTGTTTCCATCGTTACGAATATATGGTAACAGTTATGTGGTAACGGTTTTGTGGTAACGGTAAGAATGGGAATGTCGTGAGGGGAAAAGGCCCCAGAGGGAGCCCATTTATGGGAAAAAGCCCCAGAGGGAGCCCCGACGATCGTATTTCTATTCGATCATGATAGGCCAAGGCTCAGTTGACCGGTGAGAGTGTCGCTGATGTCCCCGCCGCCCAGTACTGCGGTTTCATGTAGATGGATCCATCGATTTTCATGTCATGTTGAGGAAAGTCACAATTAACGATTTGAATTCAACAAAGGAAAAGGAAAATGTTCATGATCATGTTAAAGGTTTTATGTCATGTCATGTTGAGGAAAAAGAAAATTCATGTTTGCATGTCATGAAAATGTTTATGCTTAAGTTGATGCATCATTATGAAAATGTTTCTATTTAAAGTTTATGCATCATGAAAATATTTATGAAAATGGTCATGTTTGAAGTTTTTGCATCTTCACGAAAACGATATTTTAAGTACAAGTATTTTTCACCGTTATATATTGAATGTATTACGTATTACTTGTTATAAAGATTATGGTGTGTTGAGTCTTTAGACTCACTAGGTGTGATGGATGCAGGTGAGGTTGAGGGAGGACTTGACGGATGATTTGACTGGACTGATAGCGCACACAACCCGAGGACCAGCGCTTCTATTTTCCGCATTTACGTTTATGATTCATGATTTAAGATAAAGATTTTTAAGACTATTTATTTATTCTTTTGAGGGATTTTTGAGAGGTTTAGTATGGGCTTTACTTTTCAAATTATTGCTTTTTAGGTTTGGTAAACAGAAGACGGTATCAGTTTTATGACTATTTCACTTGATTTTTAAAATGCTAATTGGTTGATGATTTATTTTAAGGTATTTTCATGAGGTTTATGTGTATGGCCGAAAATTGAGTGTTTATAAAAAAAATTTCTAGTACTTTTAAAGCAATAAAAAGGGCAAGACGTTTCAGTTGGTATCAGAGCAAAGGTCCTGTAAAGGGTTGTGCCACCATCAGCGCCGGGAAGATCAGTCGTCAAGCCTCAAACTTGTAACTTTACATGCTTTATATGATTTTATGATATTACCTGCATAATTTATGAATCACATGTTTACGTCACATGTTTAATAGCTTTATGAGGATATATGATTTATATGCTTTAGAATTTTTATACGTGATACAATATGAAATGAAAAATTATTTTATTTTAACGCGTGTTGGTTTGTGGTGGAATTGGATTACGTTTTACTTTTTGGGCTATAAGTTAATCATGAATATTATGAATGCTTTTTGGGTTACGTAGATTTTCTAAGAAAATATTTATGATTCATGGTTACTAGTTGAATTAATTTTTTGGAATTACTCATAAGTAATAATGATTCGAGGATTTGTAACGACTTTGGGAGTATAGAAATGTATAAATTGGGATTTTAAGTTTTGATGAAATGTAAGATTGGTTATAGGAATTGATTTTTGGGTAAATAAGTTTAAATTTTTGAAATTTATGTTATGGGAAACCTATAGAAGGGAATAAGAATGCCAAAAATTTATGGGTTAATCGTTGGATTTTCGAAAATAAGGACCAATTAAGATAATTTTTGAGGAAATTAAGAATTTATTTTGCTAATATTAAGGAATTTGGGGACTAGTATAGCAATAAGCGATAATTAAATGGTTTAAATGATAAGAATTTTGAGGATTTAGACTTTTAAAAATATTTGAAACTTTGGGATACCTTGGTTATAGTATTATAAGAAATGTTGATCATGAGTTTTTAAGGATGAACCGATATTATGCTTGAAAAATCTAAGCGTTAGCAGATGAGTTTGGGATTTTTTAATTTAAATATGATAAATCGACGAAAATTTTTGGGTATAATATAGGGAAAGTAACATACGATAAGTTTGGTCATCCATCTTTTAATATTGGGAATTGTAAGAAAAATTGAAATTTGAGGTTATAATAATATAGCATTAAGTAATTATGGGTCTTTTTAAGTTGTCATTTGCAAATAAAGATTTAGAAGGAAAATTAATTGGGATCAAGTAGACGTAAGGACAGTTCTAGAACTTAAATTTGATCAGAGTAGCGCAGCGGAAGCGTGGATTTTTGGGATACTAGAGCTAAGTATAAACTTTGGGTTATTAATGATAAGCGAATTTCGAGGACGAAATTCAATTTAAGGGGGAGGAGATTATAACGCCCCGAAAATTTAAAGGTCCACGCGAACCACATGCATATAAATTATTAAACTTCTACTGTATTTTTAATTAAATGTTTTAATTGCATTAATTAATTATGTTGTGCATAATTGCATGTTTAAAATGTATTATTCTACATTAGTGCATTAAAATGTATTTTTAAAGGTTATTCAAGTTGCGATCGAGGAACGGGGACCGAGGGCTGAAAAATAGAAAATGTTTTTATTAAATAATTGATTTTAATTATTTAAAATATGGTTTGTAAGGCCCGAGATTTTAATTACTGTAATCCGAGATTAATCTGAATTGATTTATTGATTAATTGATACGATTATAGACAGAAAAGATCAGACCGGGAGAGCCGAAAGAAGATTTGACATGAGGTGCAAGAAGAGTCCCCGCGCACATGCGCGACATGTATGGGCGCACATTCGCGAGGAAGACAGAACCATGCGCGCACATGCGCGGCTTGAATGCGCGCACATGCGCGGAACGTCCAGAGAGTTCGGCGCACATGGGCGGCGTAATGCGCGCACATGCGCGGAACGTCCAGAGAGTTTCGCCGCACATGCGCGGCGGAAGGCGCGCATATGCGCAAGTATTGAAATGCCGAGACAGTAGGTCTCGCGCTACTGGACTGCTCGCGCATATGCGCGAGCAGTCCAGTAGCCAACGTTTTGAAATAGAAGCTTTAGCGCATATGCACCGGATTGAGGCGCGCATATGCGCCAGTAGTTGCGAAGCCGAGCATTGAGACCAGTAGGTCTCGCGCATATGCGCCTGTTGGAGTCGCGCATATGCGCAAGACATGCAGATTCAGGATTCGCCACGTTTCTTGATTCATGCATGTGTATATATATATTATGTGTAAATGGACGAAATTTACATTCAGTTATCCGAGGAAGCTTCGGGGAATAGGCTCCGTCCGTAATTTTCGAAATTGATTTACGAGCGAACCGTCTGTTTGATTTTGAATCCGACTTCAGTACTGCGTTCCTATCAACGCAGGCTACAACTGGACGTAAGTTTTGTTACGTTTAGATACGATTTGAAATTATGATGTTGTCAGAATTGAATAGGAATCATATATGGTGTTTCTGATGCAGTGGACATCATATAATCGAAGTCAGATTAAAGAACAGACTGATTATGTGATTATTATGATTTTCGGAGTCGATTTGATTAAGAATCAATATCAGATTTATATCATCGTTGAGATTCTGATTTCTACCGATATTAATTATGAGTTCTGGTATTATATCTGTGATGTTGAAATTGACGGGGTTATCGAGATTTTATTATTATGCCGTCGAAACATCAGTTGATTGATATTGATCAGATTCGGTATTGATTTAGATGGTATTGTGATATCATATGTCGATTGGCATTTATCAGATTATGTTTTGATTTGAGTATTAATCAGAACAGGTTTTGAACTGAGTTATGTACTGATACTGTATCTATTCGATTGTCATTATCAGATTGGGTATGGACAGAGTTGAATTCGGGACTTCGTCTTCGTCAGACCAAGAAGATAAAGGTATAAATTAATGTTGAGTTGGGATTGCACAACTCGAGTGAGGTTTGGCTCGAGTTTCCCTAAATCACATACTTTACCTTATTGTATTGATTTGATTGATGTACTTGTTCTCTTGATTTATAGACAGCAGGTATTAGACGAGTAATCTTGTGACAGAAGTGCCTGATAGTGGTGGGATCGCCACGGTCACATTGCACGATGTCACAAGATAGTGTATTGGCGATATGACCATAGTCCATGACGGTTAGGTCAGGACACTAGATGTTTGGTTATATCGACTTGGATAGAACTTGAGTTCTTTTCTATTACTGTTGGTCGATATAGGAATACCGACATCGTTACATCCAGATATTTGGCTATCGATGTGGATAGAAAGGTGGCTTCTTCTATTACTGGTGATCGGTACCGTATCGATGTGGATAGATCGTAACTCTTCTATTACTGATGATCGATATCATATCGATGTGGATAGAATCGAAGTTTCTTCTATTACTGGTGATTGATACTATACCGATGTGGATAGAATCCGAGCTTCTTCTATTACTGGTGATCGATACCCTATCGACGTGGATAGAACTGGAGTCTTTTCTATTATTGTTGGTCGATATGGGAATGCCAACTTCTGGAAACCGGGATCCCTAGACTAGGATTGAGTCTAGTCTTAAATGTAGAGTCATGATTCTAATTGACAGTTTATATTGAGTTACGTTGGTTATGTTCCTGAATATGGTGCATGATAAATTATGTTCCTGATGATGATACATGTTTAGAATAAGATTTATTCCTGATATGGATTTATATTCTGATTTGAATACATTTAGACATATCTGTTATATGCTTTTGTATTGTTTTTATAATTGCATGTATGCATGATTTATACTGAGAATGTAATTCTCACCGGAGTTATCCGGCTGTTGTCTTGTTTGTATGTGTGCATGGCAACAGGTGGGATAGGATCAGGGTCAAGAAGAGAACGAGGCTGGACTAGATAGCGTGGAGATCCGGGCTTCGAAGCAACTTAGGATTCATCACGATACATAGTTGAACCTAGTTGAATTCTTGTAGCCAATACAAGATTTGTATGTTTATGTTTAATATGTAATTTGAATTGAATTACATTACGTTTCCGCTTTGTATTTTAAAAAAATAAATTTAGAACCTGTTTATTATAATTGTTTGGATTATTCCTAAGGACGATTAAGGAATGAATTAGCGTCCGGGTCCCCACAACAGGTGGTATCAGCGCGATAGATCCTTTAGACTGAGATAGAAGAGAATGAGCGGGGTAGATTGAGTTTTCTTTCGTTACATGTGATTGCTAGCATGAGATTTATTATAATGTTGACTTACATTGTGTATGCTAGCATGATATTATGTTTACTGCTTCTAAATACATGTTACCTGAATACCTGAGTTAATTTGGTAATGTATTTGATTTAAAAATGAATCAGAACCAATTCTTGATCAGAAGGTAAGCTGATCAGAAAGGGACTGAGATTGATTTATCTCATGTGATACTAACCCTTGTAGTAATCAGATATACCTCCAAGAAGAATTCGAGAATTGGGTAGTACTTCGACTGATCAGATGGATGAGACAGAAACTCTGATGGAAATACAGTTGATGAAATTTCAGTCGTTTCAACCGTCGATTTTGAGGGGTACTAAGATGTCCGAAGAGTGTGAGAATTGGTTAGATGATATAGAGATACTGTTTGATTCACTTGATTACACAAATGAACGGAGAATTAAACTGGTGCCCAATCAGTTACACGAGGTCGCTAGGAGTTGATGGATTACAACCAAAAGAGTATTAGAATAGCGGGGTACAGTGATTACGTGGGAAGTCTTTAAAGCTGAATTTTATCGAAGATTCTTCTCAGGATCGTACCGAGAGGACAAGAGAGCAGAGTTTGAGAATTTGAGACAAGGCCAACTGAATATTGAAGAATATGTTGCTAAATTCTCTACTCTACTGCGCTTTGTTCCTCAGATAGCTGGGAATGATGAAGCTGTAACTGAGCAGTTCATCAAAGGATTGAATTCAGAGATAGTTGCATTGATAAATATGCAGCGACCTTACCATTTTGCTGATACTTTGAATAAAGCAAAAAGAGCTGAGGCGAGTCTGATTAGACAACAAGAAAGGTTGTGTGCAATGCAACCCCAGACACAACAATTCCCTCTCCGATTGGATAGTGGCAGTACGAGTGGGAAGCAAGATTTGCTGAAAGCTCGAAAGAAACAGTTCAAGAAGTTAGGGAGCGGTTCATCTAGCTTCAGTGGTTCTAGCCCGAGTTATACTGGAGTTTATTGCAGGACTTGCGGAGGGAGACATCCCATGGAGTAGTGCCAGGGAGTGACTGGTGAAAGAGGATCGGTTACGGTGACCGGAAGCGCAACGGAAGTTTAAAAAATCAAATTTTTCATCAAAATTTTCGGCCACCCCTTATAATGTGTAGCAAATACAATAAAACACAAAAGTGACATTCATAGTGTGTTTAGAATTTTACCTATCAATCACAAGGATTGATGTATGGCTCCAACTAAGGTGTAAACACCTTAGCTCTTCAATGGTAGAAACTATCTTCAAGCTTCCTTTGAGCACTCCTTGCTCAACTATTAAGCTCACCACCAACTAGGTAGATCCTCTCTTAATTTGCACTAGAAAACTAAGAGGATTTTTCTTTGAGAAGTGAGTGTTTTCTCCAACAATTGTAGAACACAAAAATGAGAGAAAACTTGAGAGAATTCCCTTCAATATTTCGGCCATAGTAGATGGAATGAGGGGGAAGGGAGACTTGTCTTGGTCTTGCCAAAAAGCAAAAAGCAAAAACACTTTTTGCATGCCATGCCTTGATAACCCAAAAAGTAGTCTTCAACCCTTCACCTCCCATGCATGCATATATTATATGGTTTTTAACAAATTAAAAACCCATGGACTTAATTTAATTATTTCAAACATTTTTGAGATTAATTAAGCATTACTTGAATTTACTCAAGTCCAATAGTTAAATAATTTATTCAAATTGAGGTCTACAAGACTCAATGTGATTTAATTAATTCAACACTTGAATTAATTTAATTATTTGGACTCTACTAGGTCCTCTAGTGTTTAATTAATTCAACACTTGAATTAATTTAATTTAGTCCATAATAATGTTTATGAAAATCACAATTTTCAAATACATTATTCACTTGGCCAACTTTTAATTTAGGAACATTTCCATAAATTAAAAGTTACATTTCTCTCATAGAAGTCATACTTCTATTTTTCTTTACGCTTATAAACTCATTTATAAGCCGTTCAACACATTGAACTAATTTCTCCTTTATAGAAGTCATACTTCTAATTTTCCTTACGCTTATAAACTCCTTTATAAGCCGTTCAACACATTGAACTATTTTTACTTCTCAACGGGATCTAGAAAGCTAGTACTTGTGTGGCCCTCAATGGTTCATTGATACAACTAGCCGTGGGTTCACATCTCCATGTGATTCGGACTAAACATGTCCTTATATGAGCATACCACAATTGCTCCATTCTTACTTATCAACTCCTTGATAACAAGAACGTCAGAACTCAAGTCTGATAGTACCCAACTAATCATGTTAAACGCCTAGCAGCATCGCTTACATGATTCCCTAGGTATCAAATGATAGTGCCTGCAAGAACCATTCAATTATGGTTAGCGTACAGTACGGTCTCTTCAACTCATATATCCCGACCGATTCGACAACCATTGGTATATCGAGAGTTGTCAATGAATCGATACTATGTGTCATGTCGTAGTTGCATCGATGGTGTAATCTATGAAACCCCTTTCATAATTACCACCATACTCTGATCAGAGATTTCAACCTACATACACATGAGAACACATAGGATATCCATACCCGAAGGTAAGCGGTGAATCCCCGACTACAATGCATCGAATCCTATATGTTTCGACAAAACACCCAACAACCTTGCCACCTGATGACCCCTTGAGAGTCGGTAAACAAGTCAAAGTGTAATGCTAGCACATAGAGTCTCAATTTTATCCTGGGTCATAAGGACTAATGGTGTACAACCATAAACTAGGACTTTTCCACTCGATAAGTGAGAACCACTTGGAAAGTCCTTTTATGGAGGGTTGTTCAGTGCACTCTACCAGGAGCACCTATCTGCATGCTCGGACATCACAATGTCCCCTACCAATGAAACATGGTACTCACATCGCAGATACTAGTCTCGAACTCGAGCGGCCTATATCCTTCTTAGCGGGGGCTGAATCGACTAGGAACTGTTTAGAATATACAGTATTCCAAATATGAGTTTCATGATACTCATCATATGAGAATCTCATATTCTTTCTACTATTTGTATATTCAAGGGCTTTATCTATGCAACTAGCATGGGTATACAGATAAAGATGTGCCAAAATAATAATTTCAAATATTATTAAAATAAAGATTGCTTATACATAGAGTTTCATTGTGAACACTCGGCCAACACTTGGCTCTACGGGCACCTACTCTAACAACTGGTAGGTGCAACGTCTGTAAACAGCAGGGACACTTTGCTAGAGTCTGTCCACAGAAAGGTTCCCGAAGATTTCAGGGAGCATAATCATCTGGTGGTAGTGATCGAGGAACAAACCCAGGACACACGTGATGATATAGTGGCAGGTAATAATCTTTTATGATTATGTTGCATTTGTATTGATATATACTAATGCATTCCCTACGAGTATCTTTGACTGAGTTGCATTGGTATATGTTGTACCTGCTGGGTCTGTATTACTGTAGTATTGATCTTTGTAACTTTTAGGGAGAGGAATTGATATCAGTGAATTCTGTGATACATGGTGTACTGTAGTAAAAAGAGAATGAGATTGAATTAGATTTTATTGTACTTGTGTTATCTGATTCTGACTACATTATTGATATTAATATGCCAACAAGTACGGAACTATTATAGATTCTTGCCAGGAGATGGTAAGATTCGGACCTGAAATGGCTGATGAACGAATGATATACGGTAAGGATTCTCGATTTTGAATTCCTTGATATCCGTATTATGTATGATTCGATGATTATCGAAAAGAATGGAGTAATTCCTTATGTATTCAGTTGATTACTGAAGTTGAGCCTATCTGGGAATGATTTGTCAGTAGCAGGAGAGTTGCTATAGTCGTTCCAGTTGAAATTCCGGGTTTGTCTTATATCAGGGAGAGCGACTTCAGCCTTGAATTGATAGCAGGTATGAATTTCATTTTAGACTTCTGTACAGAATGATATTGATTGAATTGAAAGAACTGAAATGTCAGTTAGAAGATTTACTGCCTGAGAGTTAGAGTTACATCTGATTATTTGGTTCTCTGGGAAATACTTCAGTTCTGTGTATGGGTTGATAAATTCCTGTGTTCCGAAGTGTTCTGATGACCTTATGATCGTTTTATCTATGATATTTTGATATATTCGTAGTGTATGATTGATTAAATCGAACAGTTGAAATTTGTATTGAATATTCTGGGAACTGAGATTGTTGTATACAGAATTGTTCGGCTATGAATCCAGATTGCAACAGATTGTATTCAGAGTCTGTGATATCTGCAGATAGTATACTGAGTGATTGTAGCACAGTTGAGACAGTGATCAGTGGCTGAAAACGACATTGATAATGGCAGAACTTCAGAACGTTTAAGCCGGCTCAGAGCTGATGTTGAAAATTACAGCAGTTCCGAAGTTTGATCAGATTGTTCATAACTTGATTTCGATAGTCAGAACAGTGTGTCAATCAGAATATCAGGTAGGTAATGCTTTATTTTATATAATTAGCTGATTTGTTTGTACCAGATATTTCGAATTTGAAATGACAGGTAGTGTCAGAGGCACATAGTAGTAGATTCAGTATTATTCTGGTAACAGGAAATGTGTGATAATTCGAACGGACAGTTTCAATGTAACCAAATGAAATCTGTTATGTCAGAATTTGTATTGAAATGTCTAAATCGCTGACAGATGAAGACAGGAAGATAGAAACCAGGAAATTGGTTATACAGATTATCGATTCCTGAATAGAAATAGGAGTATAATTCTATGGATCTGGTGATACTTACCGAAATCGTGCCAAGAATGTACCAGGATGTGGTTATGATTGAACGATTGTTCAAATCTACATATGTTATATTGTACAGGATGACGTGCAGATATGACTAGACGGCTGAGAGGTATGTCAGAAAAGGGGTCAGATTGTATTGAATGCCAGAGTTAATTATATCATACCGTGATTTTTGGTTGGTTTTATACTTTTGGCAGAATGTATAGCATGATTTTTTATCTATGGTTTATAGATTGACGGATAGTCGGAGCGAAACTATCTAGATACTGGAGGATATCCATGAACTGTAGTGCTGGATTTTAGCACTAGTGACCTGATATCTTGTCACTTTATGAAATATTGTACAATAATAGCTATTAGATGAGTATCGAGATAGCTCTAGTCGAGGTATTGTACAGTGAGTACTGCGGATTTCCGCTGAATGGGAATGATATTACTGGTGATATCTGAGATTGAATTTGATAACAGCTGATGATATTGCTTTGGTATGAGCTGTTGATTGGTATATACGGATGTTGTATAGCCAGTATTGTGAGATTGATTCTGTCAGAGTTATTTCGAAGGGTATTATGATATTATACTTCTTGAATTCTTCTTCAAATTGAAATCAGGGATGCGTGGAAGAATGAAAATTCAGAATGAAGACTATTCTGCTGTTGGAAATACGGTAAAGTTGGCAGGGCATTAAAAGAGACAGAATCTGATATGAGATTGAGATTTCAGAATGATTTTATAGAATAAATTTTCTGAAGTAACCTCTATTATACATTTCTTCTTTATCTGATTTGATTGCCTGTGATTTCGAGGACGAAATCATATCTTAGAGGGAGAGAAATGTAAGGCCCGAGATTTTAATTACTGTAATCTGAGATTAATCTGAAATGATTAATTGATACGATTATAGACAGAAAAGATCAGACCGGGAGAGCCGAAAGAAGATTTGACATGAGGTGCAAGAAGAGTCCCCGCGCACATGCGCGACATGTATGGGCGCACATGCGCGAGGAAGACAGAACCATGCGCGCACATGCGCGGCTTGAATGCGCGCACATGCACGGAACGTCCAGAGAGTTCGGCGCACATGCGCGGCGTAATGCGCGCACATGCGCGGAACGTCCAGAGAGTTCGGCGCACATGCACGCCGGAAGGCGCGCATATGCGCGAGTATTGAAATGCCGAGACAGTAGGTCTCGCGCATATGCGCGACTTGGGTGCGCGCATATGCGCGAGCAGTCCAGTAGCCAACGTTTTGAAACAGAAGCTTTGGCGCATATGCGTCGGATTGAGGCGCACATATGCGCCAGTAGCTGCGAAGCCGAGCATTTAGACCAGTAGGTCTCGCGCATATGCGCCAGTTGGAGTCGCGCATATGCGCGAGACATGCAGATTGAGGAGTCGCCACGTTTCTTGATTCATGCATGTGTATATATATATATATGTAAATGGACGAAATTTACATTCAGTTATCCGAGGAAGCTTCGGGGAAAAAGGCTCCGTCCGTGATTTTCGAAATTGATTTACGAGCGAACCGTCTGTTTGATTTTGAATCCGACTTCAGTACTGTGTTCCTATCAACGCAGGCTACAACTGGACGTAAGTTTTGTTACGTTTAGATACGATTTGAAATTATGATGTTGTCAGAATTGAATAGGAATCATATATGGCGTTTTTGATGCAGTGGACATCGTATAATCGAAGTCAGATTAAAGAACAGACTGATTATGTGATTATTATGATTTTCGGAGTCGATTTGATTAAGAATCAATATCAGATTTATATCATCGTTGAGATTCTGATTTCTACCGATATTAATTATGAGTTCTGGTATTATATATGTGATGTTGAAATTGACGGGGTTATCGAGATTGTATTATTAAGCCGTCGAAACATCAGTTGATTGATATTGATCAGATTCGGTATTGATTTAGATGTTATTGTGATATCATATGTCGATTGACATTGATTAGATTATGTTTTGATTTGAGTATTAATCAGAACAGGTTTTGAATTGAGTTATGTACTGATATTGTATCTATTCGATTGTCATTATCAGATTGGGTATGGACAGAGTTGAATTCGGGACTTCGTCTTCGTCAGACCGAGAAGATAAAGGTATAAATTAATGTTGAGTTGGGATTGCACAACTCGAGTGAGGTTTAGCTCGAGTTTCCCTAAATCACATACTTTACCTTATTGTATTGATTTGATTGATGTACTTGTTCTCTTGATTTATAGACAGCAGGTATTAGACGAGTAATCTTGTGACAGAAGTGCCTGATAGTGGTGGGATCGCCACGGGCACATTGCACGATGTCACAAGATAGTGTATTGGCGATAGGACCACAGTCCATGACGGTTAGGTCAGGACACTAGATGTTTGGTTATATCGACTTGGATAGAACTGGAGTTCTTTTGCTATTACTCTTGGTCGATATAGGAATACCGACATCGTTACATCCGGATATTTGGCTATCGATGTGGATAGAAAGGTGGCTTCTTCTATTACTGGTGATCGGTACCGTATCGATGTGGATAGAATCGTAACTCTTCTATTACTGATGATCGATATCATATCGATGTGGATAGAATCGAAGTTTCTTCTATTACTGGTGATCGATACTATACCGATGTGGATAGAATCCGAGCTTCTTCTATTACTGGTGATCGATACCTTATCGACTTGGATAGAACTGGAGTCTTTTCTATTACTATTGATCGATATGGGAATGCCAACTTCTGGAAACCGGGATCCCTAGACTAGGATTGAGTCTAGTCTTAAATGTAGAGTCATGAGTCTAATTGACAGTTTATATTGAGTTACGTTGATTATGTTCCTGAATATGGTACATGATAAATTATGTTCCTGATGATGGTACATGTTTAGAATAGGGTTTATTCTTGATATGGATTTATATTCTGATTTGAATACATGTTAGACATATCTGTTATATGCTTTTGTATTGTTTTTATAATTGCATGTATACATGATTTATACTAAGAATGTAATTCCCACCGGAGTTATCCGGCTGTTGTCTTGTTTGTATGTGTGCATGGCAACAGGTGGGATAGGATCAGGGTCAAGAAGAGAACGAGGCTGGACTAGATAGCGTGGAGATCCGGGCTTCGAAGCAACTTAGGATTCAGCACGATACAAAGTTGAACCTAGTTGAATTCTTGTAGCCAATACAAGATTTGTATGTTTATGTTTAATATGTAATTTGAATTGAATTACAATACGTTTCCGCTTTGTATTTTAAAAAAAAAAATTAGACCCTGTTTATTATAATTGTTTGGATTATTTCTAAGGACGATTAAGGAATGAATTAGCGTGCCGGATCCCCACATGGTTGATACTTTTAAGTATTTTTGAAAATAAAGGGGTTTTGAGGTGATTTTATACGCCGGGACGTAAATTTTATCGGTGTTGGTTTTTCAACTAAAATACGAACTTTTGGGCAACCCGGCTAGTAAATTCACATATTTAATTAAAGGAAAACTTTGTTATTATTTTATTAAATCCTAATTAAAGCTAATGGGCTTAAATTTTGTGGCTTAATAGGCCTAAAGCCTACTTAGTAAATAAATTAGTATATAAAGTATTAATTGATCACAAAACCCTACACTTGCTACTCAAACAATCGGCCACTCAATTTATTTTCTGAAAAACTCTCCCCCAACCCCACAAACCCACGGCACACACCAAAACAAGCAAAAGGGAAGTTTTGAAATTGAAGGAAAATTCACCCAAGGTTTCTCGTCGCCGTTCTTCGCTTCGTCAAAGGATATTCGTGCGTTAAAAACGCAAAGGCACGCCATAAATCTCCTTTTCTCATCTATCGCACCATATTACATGTTTTAATTATGTTTGCATGTAAAATATGTTGATCTTTTATGTATTTTCGTTTTTAGTCCATATCATGTCAAAAAACTCATGTTTTCATGATCCAAACTTATGATAACTTTTCATTAAGGGGCTGCCATGTTAGGGGCTTCATAGGGGATGTTTTTCCACTGGATTTAGAGTCCTTAAGGGCATGATCAAGGGCTGGACAGGACCATGTATCATAAGAAACGTAAATTTAGAGTCCTAGTGGGTTGGGACTCTTCGGCTAGGGTTCATTAGGACTCTCGGCGGCTTGCTGCTGTTAAGATCGCGACCAAGAGACTTAAGGGGAGAGTACGAGGGTCCTAAAGTGTTTGTGCAAGGGTAGGAAGCAACTGAGTAAGGGGCCGCACGGTGGAGGAACCCGAGAGGCTAGCCGCGGCCGAGCGCAAGGAAGAGAACCAAGCACGTCTTCGTGCATGGCTCGTGAGGACTGATCTCAGAGGGTCTTAGAGGGTTCAGGTAGGGTTCTAGGAGGGTCTAACAGGGTCTGGATTAATTGATTAACGGGCTGGAACCAAAATAGGAGGAGTTAGAGTCCTATTAGGACTAGAACACCCATGCAGAAATATCAGCAGCTGTAGGGGCGGGTTCCAGGGATTTTGTGGGCTTGAATTGAGTTCAATAAGGCTTAGTTATGTTTTAGGATGCTTTGGTTAAAGTTTGGTAAGGTTTGGAGAAGTTTCGAGTCCATACGAGTCAAAACCGGGAAGTACATCTAAGTTTAAAAACGAATTGGGAAACACCTAGTTTAAGCTCTATAAAATTATGAAAAATTAGGTTTAAGCTTAAATAATTATTATAAGTCTAAGTTTTTAATTTGGGAATTTCTATTAAGGTTTGGTTTAATTCGTATTAATACTTCACATTTAAAGATTAAATTAAAAGTCATCGATTCAAGCCAAATAAAAATATAGAAAAATTCATGTAAGCTTAAATAATTATTTGGGACATGTTATAGTCAATGAAATTAAGAAACTGTCAAAAACGGGAAATTTTATGTCCAGGGGTAAAACGGTCTTTTTACACCTAGAAAATAGTAAACGTCATGGCTGTGCCCTAAATGCTGTTTTTATGATATTATGATTATTTTTAAATGTTTATGAAATGTTCATGATTAAATTATGATTTTTAAATGTTTAAGGGATTTTATGATTTAAGGAAGACATTTAAAAGACATGTTGCATGCTTGGTTTCAAAAACGAAAATGTTATGTTATGCATGATTTTTATAAAGTGATGAGAATGTAAATGTTGAAGGAAGTGAAGTGATTGTGACTAATTCATTAATGTTGGCGACGTCGTGAGGGTTATGGTCCCAGTGGGAGCCCGACGATCGTGTTTCCATCATTACGAATATGTGGTAACGGTTATGTGGTAACGGTTTTGTGGTAACGGTAAGAATGGGAATGTCGTGAGGGAAAAAGGCCCCAGAGGGAGCCCCGACGATCGTATTTCTATTCGATCATGATAGGCCAAGGCTCAGTTGACCGGTGAGAGTGTCGCTGATGTCCCCGCCGCCCAGTACTGCGGTTTCATGTAGATGGATCCATCGATTTTCATGTCATGTTGAGGAAAGTCACAATTAACGATCTGAATTCAACAAAGGAAAAGGAAAATGTTCATGATCATGTTAAAGGTTTTATGTCATGTCATGTTGAGGAAAAAGGAAATTCATGTTTGCATGTCATGAAAATGTTTATGCTTAAGTTGATGCATCATTATGAAAATGTTTCTATTTAAAGTTTATGCATCATGAAAATATTTTTGAAAATGGTCATGTTTGAAGTTTTTGCATCTTCACGAAAACGATATTTTAAGTACAAGTATTTTTCACCGTTATATATTGACTGTATTACGTATTACTTGTTATAAAGATTATGGTGTGTTGAGTCTTTAGACTCACTAGGTGTGATGGATGCAGGTGAGGTTGATGGAGGACTTGACGGATGATTTGACTGGACTGATAGCGCACACAACCCGAGGACCAGCGCTTCTATTTTCCGCATTTACGTTTATGATTCATGGTTTAAGATAAAGATTTTTAAGACTATTTATTTATTCTTTTGAGGGATTTTTGAGAGGTTTAGTATGGGCTTTACTTTTCAAATTATTGCTTTTTAGGTTTGGTAAACAGAAGACGGTATCAGTTTTATGACTATTTCACTTGATTTTTAAAATGCTAATTGGTTGATGATTTATTTTAAGGGGCAAAATATTTTCATGAGGTTTATGTGTATGGCCGAAAATTGAGTGTTTATAAAAAAAATTTCTAGTACTTTTAAAGCAATAAAAATGGCAAGACGTTTCAAAAACTGCCATATTTTCATCTCATTTCCTACAAATTTCATTACACTACTTCTACCTAAACATCTTACTATCACTATTTAGACACATATTCATTATCAATACACCATGGACAATCTAGAAATCATATTCAATCTCAATATCGATACCTCAATCAACATGTAAACATAATGAGCTTAATAACTACGTATTAAATTGTGGGGACCCGAACTTAATTCAGTTCTTAATCAATTTCTGAGAATAATTAATCAATTAAAATAAACAGGGTTTAAAATTTTTTTTTTTTTTTAAATACGAGAGTACGCAGCATATGAAATAAGTCCTATCTCATTTACAAGATCACTATTCAGATCTAAGTACAAGTCCTGTATAATCATAGATCATAATAACTACTGTTTCTTCACTACATCTCAGGTGATATAACAGATATACTCCTAAGTCCGGATCTCCATGCTAACTGTCTTCCTCTCATCCTCTTCTTGACCCTGATCCAGCCCCACCTGTTGTCATGCACACATACAAAACAAGATAACAGCCGAATAACTCCGGTGAGAATAAATCCCAGTATAAACAATGTAAACATGCAATTATATAAAAACATATATAAACGCATAAATAAGATATCATTAACATGTAGCAACTCAACAAACATGAATGATGTAAACACTGTAAATCAACATGTCGTATCAGACTCAACTCAACCGACGCGTCGTCTCAGACTCGACTCAACTGACGCGTCGTCTCAGACTCGACTCAATTCTAATCTAGGGATCCCGGTGTCTGAATAATGATAAATATACCGAATCTCAGTCGATAGGAATGAATCAATCCCTAAACGGCATCGATATAATTCATATATCCAGTGTCTGGGCTAATCGGCCGCAGAATTGACGAATCAGTCAAAGATAGGCGAATCAGCCAATGAATAGACGAATCAGCTAGTAACTAGGCGAATCAGCCAATGACTAGGAGAATCAGCCAATGACTCAATACATACAATGTCTATGAATCAATAGACCATACAAATCAATCTCATTAATTACAAGTATCAATGCAATAAACTAAAGTATGTGATTTAGGGAGACTCGAGTCAAACCTCACTCGAGTTGTGCAATCCCAACTCAACATTAATTTATACCTTTCTTTCTGATACTCTGACTCTGTCGAAGTCTCAAACTCAAAGCCTGTCAATACTCAATCTGACAATAACAATATCGAGGGTACGACATCAATACACCACTCAATCAATACTGGATATAATCAGAATTCAATCAAATTCTGTTTCAACAATATAATGTCATAATTTCAATATATCCAGCACTACCATATCAGTCAGATATCAATTCCAACACCTCATAATCGATAACAATTCAATTCTGATATCAAATCGACTCCAAAACTACTCCGAAAATCATAACAATTTCATATGGTATTTGTTCTCCAGTCCGGTTTCGATTATACGATGTCTAACATGACAAGAACATCATATATGAATCATATCAGATTTTGACAATACCATAATTTCAAATCATATCAAAACGTAGCAAAACTTACGTCCAGTTGTAGCCTATGTCGATAGGAACTCAATATCGAAGTCGGATTCAAAATCGGATGAGCGGATTTCTCCCAAAAGGCGTAAGGATTTTCTTTCTTTCTCTGAAGTTTTCTATACGATTATTTCCTTCGTTTTCTTGTTCTAAAGAATTGCAAGGTATATATATATATATACATCCACGCACATGCAAAAGGACGAGTGGCTCAATGTGCATACTGCACGTCTCGCGCATATGCGCGACTAATATCGGCGCATATGCGCGAGACCTACGGGTCTCGTGGATAAACTTCTCGGCAACTTGCGCATATGCGCGACTCATCTCCGCGCATATGCGCGAGGTCCTCTGGACTTCGCTTGTTAAGGCTCGCGCATACGCGCGACTCACTTCGCACATATGCGCGAGGTCCTCTGCCCACGTCGCGCATATGCGCGAGGGCTACTGTTCCTCGCCCATTTTCATGCATTATCTCGTCTTTCCCGGTCTGATCCTTTCCGTCTATAATCATATCAATTATCCTCAAATCATTTCAGATTAATAGGATAAAATTCTCGGGCCTTACATAAATGACATAAACGCATTATTATCATTTGTACGAGTAATCGGGCATTACACTGATACTTTGGCAGCAAGCTCATAAAATCGTGGAACTCCTTCCCTTGGAATTTCTTTCTCAGCTCAAAATCAAGTTCTCGTTGCGCCATTTTCACATATGCTGATTCCGTAAAGAAAACTCTGCACCTACTCCTCACTCTCTTGATTTTTCATATGAAATCATTAGCTGATTCTCCTGGCTTCTGGACCACTCTCTACAATTCCGCTATACTAATCCCAGGCACTGTTCTGAAAAACTGTGTATGGAACTGACGTTCCATATCATGCCAAGTCATAATAGAATTTCAAGGCAGTGTGGCATACCAAGTAAATGCAGTACTAGTCAATGAAATAGGAAACAACCGTAGCTTGTAGTTAGAAAAGTTATCCAAATTTTCTAATTCACCACATTGTATTGTAAACCTCACTATATGTTCCACACAAGATAGGCCATCTTTCCACGTGTATAAAGTGAAGTTTGGAATGCGATATCCTCGTGGATAAAGATTTTCACGATCAACAACATCGGGATAGGGCTTGTGAAACTCTTGTCGGTTGATTGGCCTCACCACTCGGCCATACAACTCTTGAATAACATCGCGTTCAATCTCGAAGTCCAAGACTGGAATTTTTCGTAATGGGTACAGGGAATAATTTGCCCCTCGAGTGTTATTCCCTGAATTTGGAACGAAATACCCATGTATTCCCCCATCACCATACATCGATGGATACATATTAGAAGAAGTTACAGCGAACATCTTACAAGCTATTTGTTTACTTCCCTAACATACCCAAGCGTCGGTGATTCCTCCAAGCGGCGATTTTCACCTGCTTGAGAAGTCCCGACCTCTGGCCTTGGCCTTCACACAACTTAGTTTCAATTTCCCTAGGTTTACCAACTTCTGGTGACTAATTTTCCTCCTTCGAAGACTTCCTCCATTCCCTTATTTATGTCGTAAAGTCCATCATAACAGCAGTAAAAGCTCTAGTCATTCCGTTGAGATCACCATTGATATTTTTCTCTATGAACAACATAATGTTTGCTGGAATTCCCTCACTACAAGAAAATGAAATTCCTTCCTTCATAGCCTCTTCTTCAAACTTTTGTACCAGTCGTTCTACTGATCTTCCATCTGCATCGGTCTCTTCTTCCTCTGAACGATGGCCTTTTCCTTGTGATTGAGGAATTCCTTGATGTTTCTCAGTACGCTTTGGAGGCATCGTGTCTCACTGGTCATGTCAATTTGTTTCTCACAAAACTTGCGGGGCGTGTCAAGCATGTGATCGTGTCAAATATGAAATTATCTGAGTTCTTTATCAAGCGTTGTGTGTCTCAATTCGACCGTTAGTTCTAATTCCCTCGGTATGTCTTCAAAGGGAAAAAATTAAAATTAAAGAATATGATAAAATTATAGAGAGAATCCTTTAACATCAAATTTAATTACGTAAGTATGAACATGAACAACATTTTTACAAGAAAGTTAGAAAAATATGCCAAAATTTAAAGAAACTAAAATACTGAAAATTGAAAAATATACAGATAAACTATTGAGAGAAATTGAAGAAGCTTTATTGTTGTTTTGTTGAATGTTTTGTCATGTGCTTTTTATGATTCTTCCTCTCAGCTTTTGTTCCACTCCACCAAACAGTTGACCACCTTCCACGATCCATATTGTAGATTTTGGGTCAACTCCTCTCATCGTGATCTTCAACTGACTTCTTCTTGGGCTTGTCTACTGGGCCTCTCCACATTCTGCGGGCTTCCATTGTCATTGGACTTCAAAGATTTGGGCTAAAAAATATAATTTATATTTCTTCACGCTCACTACAAAATGAAAGCAAATCCACGTTCCATTACAGGAATGAATTTGTTGTGCCTAAGTGCGATGCTCTTAGGGTCCATGGTGGATAAAGCTGGGCAAGAAGAATGAGGGCATCAGATTGGTTATTTCAGCAGATTGTCAACATCGTTCTTCTGAAAGTCAGCTGATGATTGTTGTCTACAGATTATATACATGAGCTGAATCTGAATCGATTTGAATTCAATTAGCATACATGAACTGAAAATCTACGAAATAGAAAGAATGCAATCAAAATCATTTCTACACGAACATGAATAAAAAAAATGAATGGAAGTTGATGACTTCTTTTCCTCTATTATCTTGCAATATAAATTTTAAAAACCAAGAGTGATGTTGTTTACTAGTTAATATCGAGAGAAACTTGAGGAGAAAAATATATTAAGATGGTGCAAAATTACCATATATTGTGGAAAAACGTTTAAAATTGTTTAATAACATAAAAATTAAATGATTTTTAATCAAATCGTACGAGAGATTTTTTAATGTACGATTATTATTTAAATTTGTTTAAAAAAGAAAACATACGAGAAAGAGAAATGATAAAGGGATATAAATATACAAATTTAATATACCGTATAACAAACACTGTGTCACACTACAATATTTATCCAATATAAAAACATCTTTGTTCAAACTTAAACGTGACTTGTCTTAGATAAACATAAAATAGGTGAAACATTTTTAAAATTATTATACATGTAATTCACTTCAAAGAGACTAGCATCATCCATTACCATAATTTTCGAGTCAAGATTTTTGGCTCCCAATATTCAGCTCCAGGTTCCATTTATATCAATTAACGACATTTGATCTTAAAATAAATTTCACGTTAATTTAATATATAGTATTTATTTGCACACATGAACACGAATTGAAAGTATAAATAAATTTCAAATGGAAGCGAGGTTTAACATTCAAAACAAAAATTCTCACCAACTAAAGAAGTAAAAATGGAATTATTGCCGCACTTTCATAGGGATCTTCGCTCACAAATCAAAACTCTCTCCAGTGCTTCACCATAACACACATTCTAAAAAAAACTGAAAGGTCGTTTGGTGTACAATCTCCAAAAAAGATAAATTAACAACTGCGATTTCAACGAGTCTCGCCATAACAAGAGCCAGGTAGCATTCAGGAAGGTGGATATTTGAGCTGGTTGACATACTTTCCATATCTTCCAGCAACCGCAGTATCAGATAACAGATCCCACGTCTGTAAAATGATGAATAAAGATGGCACAAGTCTTCAACTGCTTTTTATAAGATGAAAGGAGCACAAAAATTCCAACACAAGCTCTTTCATAAAACAAAGTTCGACATTTATATAAGGTAAAAGAAAGAATAGAGAAACATGATTCTTGCTCACCTGCAATTTTCCCTTGGAGCCTCCTATTGCCAGGGAAAAGGGACAACCATCCGAGAAAGAGATTGAAAACACAGCTCCCTAAATACAATTCGAGCATAAGAGTTACTTGTGTACGCCAACAAAAAATAATCAATAATGTAAATTTGAACTATAAGTCCAACGTCATCAATTAACTGGAAGGATAAAATGACCAAGGGAAGCAGCATCTCACAAACAACTTCAGCTAGCATCAATTATTTAAAAAAAATGCAAAAACAAATCATAAATCAAATTCGTATCATTCGTTATATGAAAGGAAAGTCCACCAGAATACGAAAATATAACTTACAGCTTTTGGATTTTTGGAGGCGATACATGATGGCTGGTTTGACAAGTCCCATAGTTTAACCTGATCAAAGTATTGGTACAAAAAATGATGAGTATGGTGAAGACGAACAATAATTAAAAGAAAACAAAGAGAAAAGATGTTTACCATCTTGTCCATGGAACCAGTAGCAAGAAGCTGCAAAATAATTTGTCCTAACGTTAGTACAGGAAAAATGTGCAATGTTAAAATGACAAGGGAGGAAATCGTATCACATTTGGGACTGCAGTGTTGTAGGAAATTGCACAAACTGCCTTTTCATGTGCATGGAGTGTGAAGGTTGGCTTAGGCTCTGAGGATAATTCAGAGCTAGCAGCACGGACATCAAAACAAATTACCATGCCATTTTCAAGACTGACCTGATAAAACAATCAAAATACAGGCATTGGTTGATAATTTATCCAAGATAATTAAAAAAGCGGGCATTTTGAAAACTTGCAATCGCGGAAATGGATTTTAGGATGTGGGCGTCATGCAATAAATTGGTTGGGGTTGAGCGAGGATGGAGGACAAACCACAAATGAATGCTCAGTGTGTGGATCCCATGCTAAGCTCTCAACATCAGCCACAACTGGCCACTTAAATCCACCATGAGAAGGTACCCTGCCGTCTTTCTGATATTTAAAATATTGTTGATCAAACAACAGTGCCGAATTAACTAGAACTGCATACCGCCAAATGAAAAAGTGCATAAAGGTTGTGCAAGAATTCGTGAAATATACCATAACTACAGAATGGTCAAATGAACCGCTGAGAAGAACTTGCGGGGAAAAATGATTCCATGCAACTGCCTGGACCTGGATAAAACAAAATCACATCATTAAAAGAGTGAATTCAGGAAAATATTAGGAAATTAGCCTAGATCCACAATTTTTCTGCCAAACACTTCTGTTATCAATTCAAAAATAGATTTCGTGTGGATTCTCATTTCTAAATGAAACACAAAAAAACTTTGGATACTTGCATGTACAATTTGATTATAAGTTTGTATGAGTTGACTTTGAAGTCACTCAGCAAAACCGTAGTTATTTAAGGTGCAACACATGCCAAGCTTCACAGGTTTCATGGAGCCATAGGCATAAGGCGCATCTGCGCACTACACTGAAGTGGGGAGCATCAGATATGATCTTTTAGAACGCTGATATATGGAATGAATTACAGTATAATGTCAGCACTTACGCTGATTCTTATTACCGGAAAAAATCAAGGATTGCAGGATTGGGGAGTCAAAACTATGCCATGCATTCTGGGTTAATTAATCAATTCAAAAGTTGTGTGCTTTGTGTTATTTGGCCAGATTTAAGTGTGTTGGCCATGCGTTTTCTTTTTTTTTTTTAAGCATAAACTAACATTTGGGCTCTATGGTGGGCTGTGTTCTTGGGCCTAACTTAAGGGTGTTGGCCATAGGCTTTCTTTTTTCTCTAAGCAGAAACGAGCATTTGGGTTCCATTTTCCTTAGGCTCGAATAATCATGCCTTATGGGCGATGTGCACCCTGCAAAAGGCTCGTGCCATTTGCAAGGGTTGCGCCCGACAGTTTCTGAAGTGCATGGGTCGTGCACCCCCGTAACAACTATGAGCAAAACAAATGGAAAATGTTGAGAAAATAAAGAGCAGGGGGTGAATTTCTTATGTTAAGAACACAATGGATGCAGGTAAGCCTTGCCTTATCTGCATGGTGGTCCATGGTTATATCACATTTTTCAGTTGCCACATCCCAAATCTTAACCAACTTGTCCGCACTTGCACTTGCAAGAATGTTCCTGGATGTATAAGTAATTTGAGCGATACAAAACATTAGAATTTTATCCCAAATTCTGAACACTTAAAGATCATCAGAAGCTCCAAATACCTGTACTCCTTGTTCCAAGCAAGTCCAAGAACTGCATCAGTATGACTACCAGCTTTATATTTAACATATTTCTGCCCATCAAGAAAGAGAGTATATTTTATGAAGAATATAGATTGAATAGTTCCGTTTGATTTACTTGTTCAATGTCAGAAACATATAATTATCATGTTCTGGAGACAACTGCAAGCGTAGAACTGCTCCCATCTATAATATACTCTGGAGTCTGGAGTTTGGAATAATTCTCTCTTTCACATCAAAATTGCCAATCGCAAGGTACACTCATTTTTAAAATCAGACAGTCAAGGGATTTGACCCAAAAAAATTTCTCTGGATGCAGTGGTCATGAATATGAAGTAAAACCTAATAGTAATGATCTACTAACACCACACGGGAAAAAAACAGCAGAACATACAGTATTAAGGATTTTGAGCATGCATTCATGTATAACTAACATACAAACCTTCTTTGCCTTTTTCTTTTCAATAACACCGCCCAATACAACATATGGCTGAACTTCATCCATCTAAAAGCATAAAAGAATGGAGAGATCCATTAAATCTGTCCATCTACTCAAGAATCAATGATATACGAACTAAATGACAAAAAACTACATACAATGTCAAGGTCCCATATCTCAATGGCTGGTTCCATTGATCCAACAGCAATGAAGTTGCCTATCAGGAAGCATAAATTGATGAAAATTGAAAACAATGAACAATATAGAATCAAGAAAAGTTCACATCCAAAGAGAGCCACGTAAAAAGACGCCACCTTTGAAGTACTTTCTCCAGTGGAAAATAAATATTAGTAATGTTTAAGAGAAATTAAATTGAAGAACTCTGCTAAAAAAAAAGAGGTTAAAGATCCCTAACACAACACATCTGCATGATAATTTATTTACAAACTCTGCAATTTCACCACCATCATTCCATCTATACTCTATACTCATTCCATAAATACTAAGCAACAATAAAATAATCGAAAGAGGAAAAGTTATCTACAGTTTAAAGACTATATATACACAACATTTCTGTATGATTATTTACAAATATTGCAATTTCACCACCATCATTCCGTACATACTCTATACTCATTCCACAAATACCATACAACAATAAAATCATCGAACGAGAGAGAATGATCTATACATTATAGTCTACAAATTTCACAACCAACAAAAATAATATTGTCGTTCAACGTGAACCATGTTAAATACACATACACTACTGCACATAGCTGCAGTTTACATGTCCCAACTAAAATGCATTAGTTGCTCTACCATTTTTTTTATGGGACATCCCTAAATAATTTATGTATCCCGAAATGACAAATTTCTCTCAAAACATACATTTAGTGTTACATGATCAACTCACAAACATTTCTTTTAAGAGTGAAATATACAAACATATCCAAATATTTTCACTTTTCCAACTCTCACCTAAATTTTCATCCCGTGTCAGAATGTCAAATTCATGTATGGATGCAGGCAGTCATTAAAAAATCCTCATTATTCATATAACTGAGTTTCAATTAATGTGGATTGTTAACATATACCAGAGAAGAAAGTACACATTGTAACTATTCCTCGAAAGAGTATCCTTACTCTAAAAGGAGACAGACACACAGTGGTGGCATCCAAAGCAATAAGTTATTATCTTTGTTCAATTGCGAAAATAGCTCAAATATTACATTCACTCTGAGAATCACGCTAACAATGACAAACTAGTAACATATGACGGAGAACTATTAGTCTCCACGTGTATCATTCTCACAGGATCAAATTAAGAAGGAAAAGGAAACAAAAACGAGGTGTAGAAAGATCAATAATTTCAGAACTCTACAAAAGAATGATAAAGGCTAAAACCAGTGAGGAAACACCGATATTACAAGTCAACATAAGAATGCGGCATCTTTACCTTTTTCTCCACCTTTGATAGGACAATCAAGCCAGGCTGTGCAAAGTGGAAAAGCTGGGATGACAATATCATGGTGTACATACATGTTGACATCCCCTGCAGTGGGATTTTCAATAATCCAAACCTGGGATGAGAATTTCACCAGTTAATGTTAGGCCATAATTGAACAGAATGTGAAGCATTTGTTGTCTTTAAAATTTACTTCGGTCACATGCCTCGAGATGGCTGACATCATCCTCATTACGAGCACAAATAATGACTGCATCCTCTGGATTTATAGTCATATCCTCTTCCTCATCGGAGTCATCATCCTGAAAGTGCAAAAATAGTGCAAGGATAGATAAGTAAAAAGATCAGAGAACAAGTGAAAAAAGTAGACCATGGCAAAATTCATTTTTCAATAAAGAAGAGCACAAAGGACCTTTAAAGGAAGCTAGAGCATGGTGAAGCAACTTACATTCTGATTCTTTAAGTAAGGGTCCATGTCATTACTTGGATAATACAAGTTCCCAAGGCCCGAACCAAACAACTCGACACCTGTTTAAATAAGGCAGCCTCATCTCACAGCAGATAAGATTATGAAACATCCATAAAAAAATACGACGCCCAACCACAGATCTTCCTCAGGATTTTTAAGGTGTAAACATTTAACAATAATCAAGTCAATGTTAGATTGAATGGTATCAAGGGAAACAAAAAATACCATCATCCTCTTCGTCATAATTGTCCATATCAAGTTCCTTCAATGAATCAGTTAAGCCATCAGTTTCCATCTTTGTGCTGTTGGAAGCTTTACCCAGTGCATCAGCTGCAGCTAGCGCGTTGAAAAGTTCATCATCTTTCTTTGATGCATTGGAATCCATATTGTGATCTTCTTCATCACTTCCATTATCATTGCTGCAACCGATTAAAAGTTTGAAACAAAAAATATACAAATATTACGGCAGAAGAACAGCTCGATATTTATAACATTAAATTGAAAATATGCGAAAAATATGTAAGACAATACGACTCCAATTCGAAAATCAGCTTTGCCGATTTGGTTTCAACTTTGAGAATACCATTCAATGGAAAAATCACCAGTTATAGGATGAAAACAACAAATCTTACTGTATCTTAAAAATATCATTCTTTACGATCTCTACAATTTCTTGTTTAGAGGGAGGATCAGCAACAGCAGGGATCGACTTCGATGCCCCTTTTGGAACCCAGGAAATTGCTGCTATCATTCTGGTAAATAGAGCCTGAAAGCTAACAACTTCTTTTAGCATAAGGGAAGACAATGAATAATAGCAAACCTGTATAGACTCTCCTTTGTACTTTAGTTCCTCATAGATCACATAGATGCAAAGATTTCCTCGTGGATTTTTATCTCTTAGTAAAAATCCATTACTTCCCATCGAACACAGAAATTTATGATTCATAAAGCACTAAGTTCTATAAATGTACACGGATCCAAATAACCGAGGCCATTATATCATGAGAAATTGCACTAAATAAAAGTACCAAAGCTCAATTTCAAATTTGACCAGCTGAAACTTTTATATTAGAGCAGTTTCAAAGTTTGAAACAAGCCAAACAATCTCCATATTCATATAAAAGTTGAAAAACAAAATCAAGTCTAAGAAACGAGAGACCGAAGTCACCAAAATAAAAAATCTGAATTTCATATCTCGTAGTGTACAGCACAAGTATAGAAAAATCCATAAAAAATCTGAATTTTACTGCACCCGACAAGAGATGAATGTGAATATGAGGGGCGAAGATTGGGAAAAAACAACGACAAGGCTTGAGTTGAGGCGGATATTCTGGAGCTATAGTCCACAGGGCAGTAATTCTCTCTTTCACATCAAAAACAAAATTCTATATGTTACAAATCAAGTCGTTTACACAAAAACAACGACAAGGTCTGAGTTGTTTTTTCCCAATCTTCGCCCCTCATATTCGCAGTCATTTCTTTCAAGCCTTAATTGTCTTCACATGCACAGAATCAGAAATAAGCAGCCAAACACGCTTAAAAATAAACACGTCAAATACACACAATCAACTTATCTATCAATCAATAACGCAACTGCAATCACAGGAAAATTTTTTAAAAAATGTATAATAAAATCGATGCAACACCACAGAACACACCGAATCATACTATTCCAAGAAGAAGAATGAATTACCCTGAAATCTCGAGGAAAAAGTGGTTCTGCACAGCACAAGACGCAAAGAGTACTAAGGGGGGTGCCGGCAAATCTCGAAACGAGGAAAAATAGAGAGGTGGGGAGGGACAAAAAGATCGGTGGAGAAATGGATTAGGTACGTACCATCGTGTCGTATATAATAAATACAAGTTGGCAGCAGAAAACACATCCCAGTTGGCGGCAGAAAACAAATCAACACATTTGTTCCACATTTGAAACCTTGGAACTTAATGATCAAAACTCGTGATACAACCAAGTTGCCTACTCTAGTTTATAGAAACCTATACAGACTTCACTAAAAACAAGCCAAATGCCTCATCCACACGTTCAGCCAAAATCACCCACAATTTAGAAACTAACCAAACAGGGGAAAAAAGATGATCAACCAAAACAAAGACTAACCACCTGAAATCTGAACAAAACACAGAAATAACTCTCCTAATTGTCGACAAACACAGAAATACATTCAAAAGGAAAACACAATAAAACAAAAGCGATAGAATGCTGAGAAAGAGTCGAAACCCTATTGAGTAGAGCCGAAAAGAGTACTGGACAATGTGTCGCAACACGTCTGACTACTCTGCTTCCCTCACAGGTTGACTTTAGTGACCGAGAGGGAGAGGGAGAGGGAGAGGCGCTGAACAGAACCAGAGCCGAGGGAGAATGCCGTCGAACCCTAGCCGCCGCAATGGAGGTTGACGATTAGTACTTAAGGAGACAAGTTGGGCCTGAATCGGTGTGTCAGTGGGTTAAAATGATTATGATTCATTCCCTTAATTTGTTTTTTTAACATTTTTACCATGATGACCTTGTATATCTAGTAAATTTCTTAACAGCCCAATAATTAAAAACAATTTGAATATTTCTCATTTCCTTCTTCTCAACAGTTTGAAAATACATTTCGAATCTTAGTACTTATTTTACATTCATTTTTGAATCTTATTATTCAAATAATAGTTTGAATAGCAATAGGTTTGAAAATTTCGAGTTAAACTCAAACTTCCTTTCGAGATGAACTCATATCAAAAAATTTAAAAATTTCGATGTTCAAATCGAACTCGAACTCATAAATACTTAATTCGAACATTCAATTTTTACTAATATTCAACTCGATTCGGTTGGTCATATGTTTGACAACTTATAAGTCGTTTTAAAAAATTGGGTTACCCCGCTCTTTTAAAAAAAAATCTTATTCTAATATTTTATTTCTTCGAAATATCTTTGTATATGTTCACCTCAAATTTTGCAAATTAGTAACCTAACAAATTACAAGTTATTTTCATTAACATATTGAATTATTTATCGCTTTGTTTTTTATATCTTTTTTTTAAAATAAAGTTTTGTTCTATTTTTTTTAGAATTTTAAAGACAAAAGTTTTAAAATTTTATTGAGTAAATTTTTAACTAAATATTTTTAATCAATTTTTACTTAAACATAAATATAATATTAAATTAATTTTTTCAAAGAAAATCAATTTTTATTAATTATAAATATAAAATAAATATATTTTTTAAAATATAGGTTTAAGATAAAATATATATATATAACTACTTACGTTACTTCATAATATTATGTCTTTGTGATAATTTTTACAATAAAAAGATCTTATAATATCAAACACATCAACATTTTTAAGTTGCTTCAAATAAGTTCATCCAAAATACTTTAACAATTTATTTTTAAAATACGACCTCACAACTTATAAGTGTTTTAAAAAAGCTTATAAGATGTAAAATATTATAGGCTGTTTTAAATAAATTTTTAGCCAAACAAACTCAAAATACTAACGAAAGAAGCAAGTAGTACGGGCTGCTTACTGAATATGAACAACAGTTGAGTTAACAATTTAAAATATTTTGGCACATACTTAAACACAATTGAGCTTTCTTTGCTAGAAATCGTACATCTACAAAACTCCAAATCGGTTTACTTTTTTATTTTGTATCATTCATAAATTAGGTATTTATTGAAGTTTGATAAAGCATTATTGTGATGTATTTAAACTACTTGAAATTTGCGAAAAAATTAAAAAAAATTTTAATTACAAATAAACTTTCAAATTTTGATCGTCAATAAACTGTCCGTCCAAAAATATTTGCAATAAAAAAGATCACAAATAAAATTTGCTAAAGAAAAATACTTGTTTAAACATCGCAACTCAAAACGTTAAATCAGAGTATTAAAATTGTTATGCATCAAATCTTAAAACATTGGCGGTCCTTGGGTTTAGCCTCCTGCGCAGTCCAAGTCGACTCATTGGTCCCCACCCCTCGTCTCCTCAACATCTTCATCACCTGCATCGATCAAGTCTAGTGAGTCTAAAGACTCAACACGTATAAACTGGAAATAACAAGTAATACGTAATAAAACCACATGCATCTTCAAAATAGAGTGTACATACTTGAAAGTTGAACATAATAGCATAGACATATTTGAAACTTGAACGTAGTAGCATAAACATAGACGTTCCATCATCATAAAACTTTTCATAAACATGCTTACTTCATACATACTTGAACATACATAAACTTCATCATTTTGCGTAGAGATATGTTTCAAAGCAAGTGACACATACATAAATGTGCCTGATCAGACTAAACCACAGTACAGGGCTGGCAGGAAAAATCCACTACCACATACATGAGATCCCCGGTCATGCTTTACCGGGTGGATTGGTCCCTGGTCATGCTTTTCCGCTTTCCAATCCTGATCTAAACCCGGTCATGTTTTACCGGGGTGGAGAGGTCCTCGGCCACGTTCACCGACTTCCAAACCCGTTCATAATTTGGTCACAAGACATTTAGCATACCTCAAAAGCTTAAAAGTATTTTCTTTTGCACGTCGAACATACTTACTCGGCGTTGAGGGATTCGTTCGTTCTCGTTCGGGGTCACTGCTGCACATACTAACATGAGTTCAAACCCTTATCTTTCATAGCTTAAACGTAGGTACTCATGCTCACCACCGAAGTAAATAAATTGCTTATGACATTCTAGATCACTTGGAACTTGACCTCGTTTAATCATCGTATTAAACCATGACATAAAACCCCAAACCAAATCCTATATTTTATATTCATAACCATAAAACAAATCCTATATTTTATATTCATATTAAAAAAATATATTTTTTAAAAGGTACACAGACCCCGTGTACGGGTCCGGGTAGGGGTCCGGGTACATGCTGGAAATTCGCATTTTGAAGGAAAAAGGGCATGAACCCCGTGTATAGGTCCGGCTTCGGGTCCGTGTAGGTTCTGGAATCGTGAACAAATAGAATTCCCTACACTTGTGTCTTAATCCTACCCCAGGACCCATTCCTAGGATGCTAAGGCACTGATTCAACTAAAACAAACACCCCAAAACACCTACGCATCACAAACAACGCAACTCAATCAGTGAACACGGCAATTGACACACAAAACGCATTCTACGACTTCTAATGCATACAAGTATTTATCGATGCGAACCGACACACCGAAAACCATCCCAACATCATACTCAACATACTTAAACACAACAGCGAACACCCGTCGATCGCCAACGAAGCCTGCAATAATAAAACTTCAAGAACGCATTTTTCAGAAAAACGCAGTTTGAGCAGTCCTACAAAAACAATCGTAACTCACTCATTTCTTATCCAAATATTTCGAATTTACTGTCCAATTGAAGGTATCAAAAATTTCTACGTTACATATGTTGAAAGTTTTTCAAGATAAGCGACCGAAAATTCTCAGCACACGAAAAGACAGCAGAATTCGAGTTTTAGATCCAAATTTTTTTTTCATAATCGATCCAACCAATTTTCTGCTCAAACGTTGTACATCATACATGGATTTTTACGCATAATAAACATAAAAACATATAATATAACAAGATCGATGCACAAACAAAAGATTATACATGTCTTTTGATATTTAAAACTCATGATATGTCGATATCGAAGCGGAAACGGTGCGAGGGTTGATCCAGGACGATCGTGGAACGATTTTCTTGAAGAAAAGCCAACGAAAATTGCTAAAATTCTTGAGGAGGGAGGGGCGGCTGCTCTTGCTCTCCAAGAACCCTAATATTTTCTTTAAAAATGAAATCAATAGAGAAATGAAATGTGTGTGTAGGTGATAGCCGAAGTGTGTGTGTAGTTGTGGGTGTGTGAGTGAGTTTGGTAATTTGGGAGGTAATTATTGAGTTAATTGACTAATTAAAAATATTAATAACAAATAAACCCACTACATAAAATACTAATACCTCACTAAAATACTAGCATCATTAAATTTAAAATATAGCACACAAGTGTTTAACTTTAAAAGTTTTTTAAAAAATCATAAACTCACCTAATAAATTAAATTAGGCTTTAAAATGCTAAAAACTAAATAAATCATTTAAAAATTCCCCATTCCTAACAAAAATAAAATACCAAATTTTAAAAATCGCCAAAATCGTCGTCGGTCTCTTTTCCTCGATCCCGCATCGAATAATCGCCTGAAACATGAAACTCGAAAAAAAAACATTTTAACGTGCATCACATAAACATAAATAATTTAAAATAATACATTTAAATAAATCATGCATCTGTAAAATCATTTTAAACTTAATTAAATAATTTAGAAATTAAATAAATGCATGAGATTTACGTATACTGATTTTGGGCTCTACAATTATCCAGCTGAATATTAGTACTGTTTAATCAAAATTAATGTTAAGAATTATTATTACCCTAAAGTTTTGGTAATTGACAAAATCAAAACAGCACATAACTGTCTAAAGAAAACAGCCGCTATTTATCTTGTATAACAGCAACAATTCAACCGCTTGGATTTGAACTGCTTGCAAAAGAAGATTTCCAAACGGTTGTTCCAAGACTTCAAGATTTCCAACCGACTGCTCCAAGACATACTTCAACCGCTTCATTAAAGAGCTTTTCATTGTTCACTTAATGAAAGACATTCTCTGACCGGCTCATGACATTCAATGGTTTTGCATTGGTACAAGTCAACTATGTCCTGCAGCAATTTCAATTCATTAATGTCATTATCCCACAATAGAATGATTGCTTAAACATTGTTCAAGTTCTGATGAAGCTAACAGTTGGTACAAAAGGATGCTCAGCAGCAACTGTTCAAAGGAACGTGATTCAAAGCTACACAAGCAAAGAGAACATTAAATGTTTGCTAAGAACGTTTAATGTTGTTGCAGCTGATGGTGACACATCATTCCAATGCTACAGGTTTAGGTTACACATTTTTTTTACCGTTGGAATGATAGCTTATAAAAGAAGAGTTGAAGGATGTAGAACTGTTAGGATCGGTTGGGTCATTGAAAGTATTTAGAAGGAGGGTTGAATAAACACTTTGCGATTTTCTAATCTTTTCAAAAAAAAAAAAACAATTTAGTAATAAACTGAATTCGATATCTTGTTGTCAATGTCGATCAGTTAACTTTAAAAGTACGAAAATAAACTGAAGGACATATTTAATACTTAGAAATAAGAACACAAAGATTTGTGGATGTTCGAAGACTTTAAATCCTCCTACGTCACCCCTTCTATTTCAAGGATATGATATTCATTAAAAGACTTTGATTAATTACAGCAACTGTAATAACCCACTTCGGTTTGGTCTTAAACACTGTCAAACTGAAACTCTTAGTATCTTTACAATTTTTATCAGTACGTAAGTCATATGTTTGCTAAACACAACTGATCTAAAAAGATCGAAATAAGATAATAATGAGTGCTTATGTTGGTGCTCAAGATATAGCCTTAAAGCTATGAATAAATATGATAAGCGTGAGTTTCTTGTAACTTATCTTTAAAAGCTTTTAACTCATATATGAATGTACACGCAAAAGTCTCTTTCTCAGCTGATCTTCTCAGCTATTTATAGGTTTTGCTTCCCAACGGTAATATTGAATGTGTTCAAATAATTATATCTGTTGATTTGTACTTAGTAGACACGTCATCATTCTTCTGACAATCGTATATTGTGGCATTCTGATATGCTGCGTTCCCACTACAAGTTGCAGTATGCTCTTGAACAAATTGTCGCTTGATAGATACGCTCCTTAACTGATGACGTGTCAAGCTGATTTATCAGTTGCTTTCATAGCCAATTGATTAACTGACTGTGTAACTGATAGTTCAGTTTGCTATGCAGCTTTTCGATGAACTGACTGTCTAGCTGATCAGTCTTAATTGACCATCCAGTTAGCTACACAGTTTCAGTTAGCTTTTATTAGTTCAGTTGCCTTAGATTTTTAGCGCATTAATAGTCAGTTGGGCAACTTCAGTTCAAGACATTTCAGTTACGATACGTTCAGTTGCTTTGATCAGTTCTGTAATATTCAAACGCTAAATTTGTCAAACTCCGAAATTCCGATTCCAAAAATTTCCTTTTTTTTGGTGTTTGACAAAACTTAGAATTTAAGAACTGATAAGAATTGATCTTTGTAGATAAAATAATCTTTCATTGAAAATAATCTTTCAATGTACAGATTCGTACAAAGAATGAATGAATGAAAGAATGAACGAATGAAAGAATTGTAACAACCATGGGCTATCCCGATCTTGGACTCCCTCCGGGCCTTTTTCCGTCTTGGGTTCCCACTGGGCCTTTTCCCTCACGGGCTTTCCCATGTGTCATTACTCATTGGACTCTCCACGCTAGGTTGGTGGAGTGGTACCTCCCCAAGTCTCGAACCGACGACCTCCTGGCATAAGTACATAGTTCAAAAAGACCTTGTACCAATTGAGCGGCATAACTACATAGTTCAAAGATAATTGGTACGCATAAGTACATAGTTCAAAGAGACTTGGTACCAAGTCTCTTTGAACTATGTACTTATGTGTACAAATTCTCTTTGAACTATGTACTTATGCCGCTCAATTGGTACCAAGTCTCTTTGAACTATGTATTTATGCCAGAAGGTCATGGGTTCGAGACTTGGGGAGGTACCACTCCACCAACCTGGCGTGGAGAGTCCTATGAGTAATGACGCATGGGAAAGCCCGTGAGGGAAGAGGCCCCAGAACAAAGAAGGGAAAAGTGTAATACCCGAGATTTTATTATTGTAATCTGAAATGATTTATTGATAATTGATGTGATTATAGACGAAAGGGATCAGACCGGGGAAGACAAAAGAAGACTTGAATTATGTGCGAGGACTGAACCCCTCGCGCATATGCGCGAACGAGCAGGGCGCATATGCGTGAGATAGGCAGAGAACGCGCGAACATGGCAGAGAACCTCGCGCATATGCGCGAGAAGATCTGGATTGCCGAGACCAGTAGGTCTCGTGTATATGCACCGAGGAAGGTCGCGCATATGCACGAGACGTGTTGCACAAAGATGAAGCAATTTGGTCCTTGACATGCATATTTAATATACAATTCCTTCATTCTTCAGTGATGGCAAGAAGGAAACAACCGAGAGCTTCCAGGGAGAATTGAGTTCCTTTATGTACTAGAAATTGAATTGTAAAAGATCCATCCGTCCGATTTTCAATCCGACTGCAGAACCGTGCTCCTCTCGACAAGAACTTCAACATGACGTAAGTTTTATTACTTTCTGATATGGTTCGAAAATATATTGTTGGGAGAATGATGATATGACTTTTATTATCTGTTCCTGAGATTGTTTTCATTGTATAATTGAAATCGGGTCGAAGAACGGATACCGTATGAAATTGTTATGATTTTTTAGAATTGATTTGATTGAGATTATACAGATTTGATATCAGATTGAGTTTGTTATCGATTATGAGTTGTTGAGATTGATATCTGTTGATTTGTATTGCTGGGTATATCGAGATTATGCGGTTATGCCGTTGAAACAAAATTAGATTGAGTTCTGATTATATCCAGTATTGATTTGGGTTGTATATTGATATTGTACTCTTCAATATTGTCATTGCCAGATTGAGTATTGACAGATTCGAATTCGAGACTTCGACTTCGTCAGATTGACAAAAGAAAGGTATAAATCAATGTCGAACCGGGAAGATACGACTTGAGTTTGATTTGACTTGAGTTTCCCCAGAACCACATACTTTATTTTATTGCATTGATGTTTGCAATTCATGAGATTGATATGGTTAGTCTATTGATTTATAGCAAAGAATGAATTGAGTCATGGGCAGATGTGCCTAGTCATTGACGGAGGTGCCAAGTCTTTGGCGGATGTGCCAAGACACTGGATGTTTGGTTTATATCGATGTTGCTTAGGAGCATATCGACTTCTGTTGCTGAGATTCGATATTGTTTGTCAATGTCCAGGAACCGGGATCCCTAGATTAGAGAAGAGTCGAGTCAGAGATTATGAGTCAAGAGTTTGATTCACAGTTTTATATCGATTAAATGTCTTTCAGATTATGATACATGTTATTGATATATGTTCCATGCTTTTATATCTGTTTATATGATTGCATGTATACGTTGTTTATACTGGGAATGTATTTCTCACTGGAGTTATCCGGCTGTTGTTGTGTTTGTATGTGTGCATGACAACAGGTGGGACAGGATCAGGGTCGAGAAGAGGATGAGAGATCAAGATTAGCATGGAGATCTGGACTTAGAAATAGATTTGATTTTCAACACTTGATGTAGTTGTTGAACACTAGTGGATCTGAACATATGTTGTACAAGACTTGTACTTTACTTTCGATGTTTATATCAGATTGATTATAATATGTTGCGCACTCATGTATTTTAAAAAAAATTTAGACCCAGATTAATTAACTAATCCTAATGATGATTAAGAAAATGAATTAAGTTCGGGTCCCCACAAAAAGCCCCTGAGGGAGCCCGAAATTGGGATATCCAATGATCGTTACAATAAAAGGCGTAGCTCAATGGGTACCAGGATTGCTTTGCCAAGAACATGTCCAGGAGCTCTTGGGTTCGAATCTTGGGAAGGTAAAAGCTCCAGTGCCTGGGCTGGAAAAATCCAGTGAGTAATGATCCCGGATGAGTGGTGTCGGATCATTACAAGAATAGTCTTCTATCTTCTGCCAACTCAAATAATAACTGAATAGAGACTGCATTCCAACTGATCTTCATATCTTAGCTCTTTTATCAGCTGGTTCTTGATCAGTTGGTTGACTGGGTCTTGGTCTCTTCTTTGATTGCTACTCCTGTTGCTCTTCTTCCCCCTTTTTGTCAACACCACCATCGCGCTTGGATAAGATTCGAACTTCAGAAGTGACTTGGGATATAGCATTTAGCATCTTTTCCTGCATCAAATCCATTCTCTTCGTCATACTTGTTTGTATAAAATCAATCCAATTGATAAGCATGTCTTGAGTTTTGAAAAGCGCTGGAACTGTCACTTTGTCCTTCTTCAACTGATCTACTAGGAGAAATAAATAAGTAATGTCCTTCGTAACTTTGTTTAGACTCTTCATAGTATTATCCTTCGTAGAATCAATCTTCAATGTATGTAGTAGTTGGGTTGAATTCATATAAAAAATAGTTGAAATCAGATTGAGCAAGCCTGACTAAATTTCTTCAAGCATAATATAAGCGGCCATAGGTATTTGAGGAGACAGAGCTTCAGGTGTATCTGGATTTTCATCCTTGTCTTCTTCATTGAAATTACCGTGTCCAGCTATGATGCTTCAGTCTCGGCTTGAACTGGTTTAGTAATAACTTCTTCAACTGGTCCTTGAAGAATTTATTGAGCAGAGGGAGAGGGCTAATCAGCAGTGGAGCTAGCTGGCTCTTCAGTCAGCACTTGCACATCTTTAATTGTTCTGAGTGCAACTGAGACATTTCAGCTTTATTACGTTGCTCAGTCGTGGTAGCCGATTGAACTAGTTCTTCAACTTCTTCTAATATAGCCTCTGAGGCTATTTGTTCTATTGTAGTCTTGTCTTCAGTTGGTTGCTCAGTTGTAAGGTTCAGCTGGATGTCAGTTGCAATTGACTGGATAACTTCATCAATATTTTCCAATGACAACTCAGCTTCTGTATACAGCTGAAGACTCACTGGAGGAGATTTCGGAGGAGCATGAGGAGATGATGGTTGAGAATCTTGAGAGATAGGAACAGTCACCTGCTCAGCGGTTTGTTCAGTAACTGGTTCCTCAGATGGCTCTGTTTGAACTCTAGATGTTCCACCCTGCTCTACTGAAGTTGGGCTTTGTAAATCAACTGGTATGTACAGTTGTTGATTCATTTCCCAAGCTTTGATCATCATCTGCAGCGATAGAAGATCAGAATCCAACTACTGAAAAACTGCTCTTTCATTGTAGGCAGTTGGACTAATCGGATCATAATTCAGTCTGAGCTGAGCTGCTACTTCAGCTAGCTTCTTTACGCGCATCAGATAAAAAAAATAAGTTCTCCTCTCCATTTCTTTAGCAATCGTGACAGCCTTAACTGTCTTCAGTACAATTGTTTCCAAGAATATGAACTTGCTTAACATTGCAGTCTTCTTCAATCGCCTGGCAAACACTTCAGTTCTGAATCTGACCCATTAATCGTATGTTTCCAACTTTGATTCAGAAAATTCTTTTATTTCATTCCAAATCAAATCAATGTGAGTTTGAATCGGATTGGTCGGTCTGAGCTCTTCGATCATCTTACCCTTACCTTTTGGGTCAGTTAGGGCGTGAGAAATGCTCAGCCCTGAGGTGGTGGCATCCACCTTTTCTTGAATCACCACACCCTTTGATCTAGCAACTGGTAGAACAGTTGGTCGAGCAACAGTGATGAGTGGTGCTCGGACTCCAGTAAGTTTCAATTTCTCACCAGATTTGGTGACTATCTGCATTGGATGATAAGTTGGATTCCGTTGCTGAGTCTCTTCAGCTGCTGATGTAACTGGAACTGCCCTAATATGTATAGCGACAAGAGGCGGTTCATCTCCAGTTCTGGTCAACGTATCAGCTGGAATAGCTTCTACAATAGCTGGTTTGGTATTTTGGGACCTTGGCTTCTTCGTAATTTTCGGAGATGGAGTTCAATCCTCTTGATTGTCTTCTTCTTAGCCAAGTCCTTTGTCTTTGCCTTCTTAACTGATTTGGGAGCTGCCAGCATCCAAATCTCCTTCTTGATCTTCACAAATTACTCAAGAGAAATGTCCAGTTTAGTCTTTGGCTGTTGAACGTTCTTGACATTGAAGACTTTAAATTTGGATGAATTCTCAGCTAAGTCATCCACAAGACCATTATTTTTCAGCAGGTAGCTGAATGACATAGCATAACCGTTGGACTGCTTGGAGGACTGAACCATATTGTTCAGTATGTTGAATATGATTGTGGACCAGTTCAGTCTCCTTCCCTTCATGATAGCAGGCATCACCTGAAACTTCTCAAAGGTAAGGGCAGCAAATGAGTTTTCCTTGGAAAGTACACCATTTGTGACGTCTCCTAATTTAAAATGCTGCTAATATTTTTTAAAGCTCACATTTTTGAAATAAACACTTAAATATTTTTACATACATGCAACCCTACTGCAAAATATACTGTCAATAAAATCGTAAATATTTGACAATTAAAAATATAGCGGTTTAAAATGGCCAAAAGCATCCAATAAAATAAGTGTAAACATAATAGAGCAAAATCCTAATAATCATTAACGTGTCAAAACCAATGTAAAAAAATATTCGTGTCCTCACTAATCTCATAAAATCATAATGTGCAAAAGAAATGTGATCATCGGGTGGTGCGCGCACATCCAGTCCTGCCTACTCAGAATTTGGCACCTCCAGTCCCCTCATCGACATGCTCACCTGCATCATTCACACTAGTGAGTCTAAAGACTCAACACACCTGTACCAGAATAACAAGTACATATACATAGCACACATCAGTAAAAAATATAATGTAATCCACGTACCTTTCATGAACTTAAAAAGCGTAAATGTAAACGTGTCATAAGAAATCATAACATGTCAAAACAGCTAATCGTATAATCATATACTTATACATTTACTTTAATTGAATTCAGTTCATTAGTTGTGACTTTTGTATCAGCTTTATCGTTTCATTATTATACGATGGATCCATCTACATAAAACCGTGGTACCTGGCAGCTATCAGACTTCAGGAGACAGTAATACCCATCCATTGTGCTTAGGTCTCATCATTAGCATTTATGTATACATCATTAGCATAGTCACAACTAATTCTCATCCTTCAAAACTTCATCATTTTCATCACTTATCAAAATCATGCACGTACGTACATTTTTCTTAAAATCAAGCATGCAACGTAATTTTTTTATAATTTCATGAAAATCATATTCATTATGCATAAACATTTAAAAGCATGATAAGTTTGTGCTCAGGGCGCTGCCGGGACCAAAAACCCAACCCGGGCGCAAAATGGTCAGTTTACCCCTGGAAACACAAAATGACCGTTTTAGCCCTGGACCTCTAATTTCGACCCGAAGTTTACCAAACTCCTTAAAACATCCCAAAACATATTTAAAAGTATTTCTTAGACGTAAACTCAATCTCGTTTCAAAACTTAATTGATTCGTTTTAAAACTTGGATCAGGTCCCGGTTTTAATCCGAATCAACCCGACATTTAATCGAAACTTTCCAAACATAAACCAAAACCTAAACTATGACGTACCGTATTTTGAACTACTTAAAATTTGTGAAAAAATAAAAATTTTCTTAAATAAATAAAAATCTTTCAAATTGCGATAAAAATAAACTGCTCGTCTAAAATATTTGAAATAAAAACGATTACAAACAAAGTTTTCCAAAAAGATACTCGTTTAAACATCGTGAAATAGTTTCATAAAATCAGAGTAACTAAATTAACATGTTTGAAAATTCTTGAAAAAAAAAGGCGGTCCTCGAGTTTAGCCTCCGCACAGTCCGAGCCGACTCAATGGTCCCCATTTCTCGCCTCCTCAAACTCGTCTCACCTGCATCGATCAAGTAATACGTAATAAAACCACATGCATTTTAAAGTAGACCATACATACTTAAACTTGAACGTACTTATATAAGCATAGACGTGCCATCATATCTTAAAATTTTTCATAAACATATTTGCATCATACATACTTAAACATGCGTAACATCATTTTGCGTAGAGATATGTTTCAAAGCAAGTGCCCATATATAAATGAATCTGATCAGACTAAAACACAATACTAGGCTGACAGGGATGTCCACTACCACATACATGAGATCCCCAGTCATGCTTTACCGGGTGGATTGGTCCCTGGTCATGCTTTACTGCTTTCCAATCCTGATCTAAACCCGATCATGCTTTACCGGGGTGGAGAGGTCCCTGTCTACGTTCACCGGCTTCCAAACCTGTTGATATTTGGTCACAAGACAATTAGCATACCTACAAAATATAAAATATTTTCATTGCACGCCGAATATACTAATACATTATGCATGCCTGCCCAAGACAAGAAAATTTAATTTTTTTTCCCAGAATGCTTGGCGCTCAGGCCGTAAGATCTTACCGCCCGAGCACCGCCTTGCGGCACACGAAGAACACTTTTTTTTAAACATCACAATTTGAGCAGTCACACGAAAATGATCAGAACTCACTCGTCTCTTGTCCAAAAATTACAATTTACTATCAAATCGAAGATATCAAAAAGTACTACGTTTTTTGAGTTGAAAGTGTTTTATTAGAAACCGATCAAAAATTCACAGGATTCGAAATGACCGAAGATTCGGTTTTTGAGATCTAAAAAAATCGATTAAACATCACAGTTTGAGCATCCATACAAAAATGATCATAACGCACTCATTTTTTGTCCAAAAATCACAAATTTACTGTCAAATTGAAGATATAAAAAATTACTACATTTTATATGTTGAAAGTTTTTCTAGAAAGTCGACTAAAAATTCACAGTACTCGAAATGACAGCAGACTCGCTTTTGAGATCAAAAATTTTGATCCAAAATCGTTTCAAACATTTTGCTCAAACTTTGCACAACATACACGGATTTTGCATACAATATGCATAAAAATACTTACTACGACAAGATCGGTGCAAAAATAAAAGAATATACATGCCTTTGTTGATTTTAAACTCACAACACGACGATACTGAAGCGGAGAGATGAGAGGGCCGATCCGGGACGACTTGTGGCACATTTTCTTGAAGAAAAATGGACGAGAGATTGCTGGAGAATTTTAGGGGAAGTGAATGAGTTGTGGCTGCTGAAAAACACACCTAGAACCCTAGCTTTTCTCTAAAAAAATATGAAATGGAATAAGTGTGCTGATGGTGTGTGCCAAAGCGTGTAAGTGTGTGTAACGTGTGTGTGATCAATTAGGGGAAAATGTTTTGCTAATTAATTAATTAATATGCTAATTAACATGTTAAACCAATTAACAAGTTAATAAAATACTAACTCACTACTAACTTACTAAAATCCTCTAATTTAAAATAACATACACAAGTGATAAACTTTGAAGTTTAAAATCATAAAATCACCTAATAAATTAAATTAGGCTTTAAAATGTTTAAAATTCCAAAGATCATTTAAAATAACAATTTCTCGATTTGAAATAAAATAACACATTTTCGTAAATCACCTAAATCGTCAACGGTCTCATTTCCCAATCCCGCATTGAATATTCGCCTGAAACACAAAACTCATGAAAACATTTTAACGTGCATCAAATGAACATTTAATATTTTAAAAATAATGTTAATCATAAATCATGCATCGCTAAAAATATTTTAAAATTAAATAAATAAATTTAACCATTAAATAAATGCATGTATTTTTACGTGTACTGGTTTTTGTCTCTACATAAACAGATCCTACCAGCCCTGATTCCAACCATATTCCAGCCATTTTGGACCTCCTACACTCGGCTGCAACCTGCTAAAAAAAATCTGTACGTATAAGCCCTAACGCTAGTTGCACCCACGACTCCGAATTCGATCCTAGACCAAACACCAACGCGTCCAGCCTTCAACCAACTATCCTAAGACCATCGTGGAGCCCTTCCAGACCACGTCTCAGACGCTTTAGGATCTGTACCTGAAACGTCTACTTATTTAAAATGCTGCTAAAATTATATATATATATATATATTTAAAAAATCTCACATTTTCGAAAATAAACTTTTGAATAGTTTGCATGCGTGCAACCCAACTGAAAATATGTCATTTTAAAAAATAATCGTAAACACTCGATATATAAAATGTTGCAGTTTAAAAATATTGTCAACTTGGCCCACGATCATGCATAAATAAAATAAACATGTAAAATCCTATAAAAATCATCAGCATATCATGAAAATGTATGAAACTATTCATATCCCCTCGAAGCTCATAAAATCGTTTGTGCGGAAAAGTGTGGTCCTCGGGTCGTGCTCGCACATCCAGCCCTGCCAACTCAGAGTTCGGCGCCTCCGGTCTCCTCATCTAAGTGCTCACCTGCATCAAACACGCCTAGTGAGTCTAAAGACTCAACGCATCTGCACCATTAATAGAAAATATATATACATAGCATACAGCAGTAAAAAATACCATACTCAACATATATTTGATGAACTTAAAAGCATGAACATAAACGCGTCAAAGAACATCATAACGTGTCAAAGCATGTCTCGACATATCATCATGTACGTATACATTTTCTTGTAATTGAATTCAGTTCATTAGTTTTGACTTTTGTATCAGCTCTATTCGATGGATCCATCTATAAACTGCGGTACCCGGTGTCGGGGACATCAGCGACAGCATTACCTATCCACTAAGCCTTGGTCTCAGCTCATATTATCTCATATAATCGTGTTAGTCACAACCAAATCTCATACTTCAAAATATGTCAACATATTCATCACTTAATAAAAACATGCATATACATAAATTTTTCTTGATGCCAAGCATGCACCGTATTTTTCATAAATTCATAAAAATCGTGATCATGATGCATAAACTTTTAAAAACATGATAAAATGTGCTCAAGGCGCTGTCAGGACAAAAATCTCGACTCAGGTGCAAAATGACCAATTTGTCCCTGGAAACCCAAAATGACCATTTTACCCCCGGACCTCTAAATTTCGACCTGAAGCTTACCAAACTCCTTAAAACATCCCAAAACATAATTAAAAGTATTTCTTAGATGTAAACTCAAGCATGCTTCAAAGCCTAATCGATGCGTTTTAAAACTTGGACCGGAGTCCCTGTTTCAACCCGAATCAACCCGAAACTTTACCAAATTTTTCCCAAATTAAACCATGACTTAATCCTACATGACCAGCCTCAAAACCCCTTCTTTAAGACCACTTATGACCCACGAAACCAGCCCAAATTTCGTTGGAAATATCCAGCGTATGCACACAATTTTCACAGCTTGAGCGATTTTACGACAAAAATCATATCTCTGTCATTTCTAATCAAAAATTACGAACTTGCTATCGAATCGAAGATAACACGGTGTGATACAAATCATATGTTGAACACATTTCTAGAAAACCAACCTATAAGTCGCAGAATTCAAAATAACCGAGGGTGACGGGTTTTGTGACACAGAAATTTCACAGCTTGCGCGGCTTTACGGTAAAATCATATCTCCATCGTTTATTATCACAAAAATACAAATTTGCTATCGAATCAAAGATAACACAAAGAGATACAAATCATATGTTGAACACATTTCCAGAAAACCAACCTATAAGTCGCTTAATGCAAAATAACCGAGGGTGACAGATTTTGTGACAAACTTCAACAAAAAAACCGATCGACCCTCGACTTAACCCATCTAACCATCGACTCCAGCCTATTGACACCCTCTCACCATCGTGTACAACCCTTAGAAACACAAAAACCGGCAGCCCCTTGCACATATACAAGAACACGTGAGTTTTTAACAAAAGGAATACACATTCATGTCAATTCTTGCATAAAACTGAAGCTTAAACTAGCCGAAATAAATCCTCATGCATTCATATATATATCAGCAATAATATTGGCGTGAATGAAGATACATGCGTGCCTTTGCGATTTTATGCAAGAAAACTTGAAGGAATGCACGTCGGGAAGTCACCGGAGAAGCGGGGATGATCTTTTCTTGAAGGAAAATGGAGAAATGAGGGCTGCTGTATTTTTCTTTGCCAAAACCAAAGGGGAGCTTCTGAATGGAGGGGGAGGGGCGGCAGTTATGTGGGAATTAGGTTTAGGGTTAGGTTAATACATTATTTTAATAAGTAATCAAGTGATAATGGGCCCTAATTAGGATTTAAAGATGATTAACAGGGTTTTGAGCCCATTAAGCTTAAAAATAAACCCAACAAGTTCAAACTCATTCTCGAAAAATGTATCTTTTAGGTAAGTTTTTGAAAATGTTGCCCGAACCCTCAAAAAGTCCCCCGATTCGATAAAATTTGCGTACCGGATAAAAATATGCTCTGGCGGGTAAAATACCCAAAAAAGCCCAATTTTTGAAAAATACACTTAAAACATCTTATATTAATAAATAAAAATTAAACATGTAATTGAAATAATTTTCCGGATAATTCCTCGGTCTCCGTTCCTCGATCGAGCGCGAAATACACCTAGAAACCCTAATGCACGAACTTTTAAAAATTTCATGAAATAAATATTAATCATGCAAAATTTATGCATTAAATTCAGAAAAATAAATAAACTCATAATTTAAATAAACCCTAGATTGCATGCATTCAGGTTACGTAAACTAAATTTCTGGACCTTACAGCACCGTGACTCCGCATGACTCCCCAACAGCCAGCCCTAGTCCCAAAGCCAACATAACCCAAGCATCGACCTTCACCCTTAGCCCGCTCGGTTTCCTCCTTGGCTCGACCATTTTTTGATTCCAGCACCATGACATCCTCCCTCATGACATGCACGCCCCTCTAGCATCAATATCGACAGCCCCTTGCAGACAATAACAAAAACGTGAGTTGGGAAATGATTTTTACTCAAAAATCACGACAACCGAAGTCATAAACCTTTTATCATGCAAGGACCGAGACAACTACATACCAAGCACACATATCAGCATAAATAATGTATGAATGATGCAGAAATAAAGTTACATGGCGTGCCTTGATTTTTTATGATCGAAAACTCGAATAATTCCACATCGGGGAGGCAACGGAGGAGCGGGGAAAGACCTTTTCTTCAAAGAAAATGGAGGAAACTTTGCTGCTGGTATTTCTCACGAGGATGGCTACTAAAGGAGGGGTGGGGGGCTGTTATGCGGGGATTTAGGTTTAGGGTGTGTTTAGTGTAGTAATTAAATCGTAAACAAAGTGCTAATGAGCCCTTAATAATATTTTAAAAAGTTTAAAAAAGGGTCTTGAGTCCATTAAGCTTAAAAATAGTCCCATCAAGCCAAACACACTCCCGAGAAATATTTTATTTTGGTAAGTTTTTGAAAATATTACCCGAGCTCTCAAAAAGTCCTCCGAATCATTAAAATTTGCGTGCCGATAAAAGTTACGACCCGATGAGTAGAAATACTCACCAAGGCCCATTTCTTGAAAAATACACTTAAAACACCTTATATTAATAAAGTAAAATTAATCATTCAATAAAAATATTTTTTCTTTATTTTCACGGTCTCCATTCCTAATTCGAACGCGAAATGCAGTTTAAAAACCCTAATGCATGAACTTTTAAAATATCATGAAATAAATCCTATTCATGCAATATTTTTGCATTAAATGCATAAAATAAATAAACACATAATTTAAATAAAACCCTAGATTGCATGCATTCAGGTTACGTAAATTTAATTTATTGGAACTTACAACTCTCCTCCTTAAAAAAATTTAGTCCTCGAAATTTAGAACATACCGAATAACTCCGGGTAGTGACTCCTCATCTCGGCCTCAATATCCCAAGTAGCTTCCTCCTCGGAATGATTTAGAAACTTGACTTTGACCATATGGATCACCTTGTTTCGGAGCCTCTTCTCCTTTCTATCCAAAATCTGAGTGGGTCTCTCCTCAAATGACAGGTGTGGTGTCAGCTGAAGTGGCTCATAGTTTAGCACATGCGATGGATTAGACATATACTTCCACAGCATGGAGACGTGGAACACATTATGAACTCCCGCCAGACTCGACAGTAATGCAACTCTGTATGCAAGTGTCCCAACTCTCTCTTGGATCTTGAATGGTCCGATAAATCTAGGGCTGAGCTTGCCCTTCTTCCCGAACCTCATCACACCCTTTATCGGTGCGGCTGGCACAAAAACGTGATCCCCTACTGTGAACTCGAGATCTCTGTGCCTCTGATCTGCATAACTTTTCTGACGGCTCTGAGCGGTCCTCATCCTGTCTCGAATCCTGACCACTAACTCTGCTGTCTGCCTGACAATATTTGATCCCAACTTTGCTGTCTCCTACCTCATCCCAATACACTGGCGACCTAAAATTCCTCCCTTACAGTGCCTCTTATGGAGCCATACCGATCTTTGCCTGTTAACTGTTGTTGTATGTGAACTCCACAAGAGTTAACTGCGGCTCCCAGCTGCCCTGGAATTCGATCATCCAAGCTCGAAGTAGGTTTTCCAGAATTTGAACCACCCTTTCTGACTGTCCGTCTATCTGAGGATGGAAGGCAGTACTGAATAGCAGCTTAGTACCAAATGCCTGGTGAAGACTCTTCCAGAATGCAGACGTGAATCTCGGATCTCAGTCTGACACGATGGACACTGGGATCCCATGCAGTCTGACTATCTCTCTGATATACAGCTCTGTATACTAAGTCATAGTGAAAGTCTTCTTGATCGGTAGAAAATGGGCTGATTAGTGAGCCGATAAACAATCACCCAGATGGCGTTAAATCCTCCAGTAGTCCTCGGAAACCTTGTCACAAAGTCCATAGTGATGTTCGCCCATTTCCACTTGGGAATAGGGAGTGGTCTCAGCTTCCCTGTAGGTCTCTGACGCTCGGCCTTGACCTGCTGACATGTCAAACACTCGAAGATGAAACGTAGAATATCCCGATTTATGCCCGTCAACCAATAAAGAGTCTGAAGGTCTTTATACATCTTTTTACTCCCTGGATGGATGGAGTACGGGGTGCTATGGGCCTCTTCAAGATATCCGCTCTCAAGGAATCACTTTCAGGAACCCATAGACGGTCCTTATATCTGACTATGTCATCCCCAACTGTTTACAGTCTCTGGCCCTTAGCCTCGTCCGTCTGTCTCCACTTCTGTAACTGCTCGTCAGAGTCTGCCCTATCCGAATTTTGTCTCTCAATGTCGGCTATACTGTCACAGTAGCAAGATTTGGGGCATCGCCCCTGGCATAAACTGCAAGCTCAAATCTTTGAATCTTCGCCTGTAGCGGTCTCTGTATCGACAAATGAGCAATCTTTGCATGCTTCCTGCTCAGAGCATCTGCAACCACATTAGCCTTACTCGGATGGTAGCTAATGTCACAGTCATAATCCTTCACTAGCTCCTGCCATATCCTATGTCTCCTGTTGTAGGGACCCGGACGCTAATTCATTTTTTAATCGTCTGTGGGAATAATTAATTCAATTATAATAAACAGGGTCTAAAATATTTTTTATACAAGTGTCAAATGCGGAACGAAATGGAATTCATTCGAATATATACGTCGAAAACAAAGTACAAGTCTTGTATCATCTACAGTCATTTAAAACTAAGGTTTAACGACTACATATCAAGTGTTCAAACCCTATCTAAAATCCAAGTCCGTAGTCTCCACTCTAATCACGATCTCTCTTCATCTCCTCGACCCTGATCCTGTCCCACCTGTTGCCATGCACACATACAAACACGACAACAGCCGGATAACTCCGGTGAGAAATACATCTCAGTATAAATCAACGATACATGCAATCATATAATCAATATAAAGCATGAAACAGATATCATTAATAGGTATAAAAATCTGAAACCATGATTCAATATGTAGAACCCGTATATCAGTAGACGTATAAGCCATGCATAATTCTAGATTTTTAAATTTAATTGACTTCATTGCATGATTATTTTAAATGCATTTGTTTGAAGTTAATTATTTTATTATTTCAGTTCATTAGTTTGATCTTTAGCATTTCAGTTATTTCAGTGAGGTCGGACCGGAGTTGGAGTTTTGAGATAGAATTTAAGATTCGAGAAATATTTCCTGAAGTTAATTTAGCTAGCAAACAAGTTCATTTAAGTTAGAAAGGGAGGTTTGAGGATTTAATTTAATTATTTGAGGTGATTAAGAAATGAACTCATTTAAGTTATTTAATTAAGGGGTTAGCTCACTAAAATTATTTAAAGGATTAGTAAGGCTTTCAAGGATTATTAGTTGACTAGATAATCAACATTTCCCTTTATTTTATCATGCATTTTTCGGCCACCCTTAGTGCTAGAAGATTCATTTTCCAACTCATCAACTTTGACCAATTCTTTGCATGTAATTAGTAGGATAATTCTAGGATTTTTGGGAGCACAATTTAATTAATTAATGGACATATTCTAGACTAGAAAATAAGCAAAATTTCGGCCACTACCTCCTAGAAGCATCCACCAACTCATTTGATATCAATTCAAAATTTAAAATTCAAAAATGAGAAGACTTGGTCTTGATTCTTTCCTTATATCTTGCACCCACTTCCCTCACCCTCCTAACCATCATTCCCCCTCCCTTAGTCACGAAATTCAGAGTGTTTTTGAGAGAGGAAAACCGTGGGAATTCAGTAGGAAGCAAGGGAAGAAAAATAGAGAGCAAGAAAGGTAAACAAGAGAAGCGCTCCACCTCCTCCGTGCCGCGTCGTCGTCGTTTCGTTCGTTTTCTTTCGAAACGAAACCAGGCATGTCTAGATTTCTTTCAAACCTCAATCAAGTCATATTATCATTTATTTTTCAGTACATGATCATGTTTATTCAAGTAAAAATCGAGATCCATGTCAAAACATTTTGAAACCACACATGCAGAATTTTCGAATTCCTTGGCAAGCTTCACGGTTTCTTTTGTTTTGTGAGTTTCAGGTACTGGATCGACTCCAGGCTCCCAAGGCGGCTTATATACATGTAGTAGGATGCATTAGGACCATGTTGGTCCATTCAAACCAGCCCCATGCTTGCTGGAAATTCAGAATGACAGCAACCTCCCCATAGGTGCAGAAATGTTGTTCGAAAAATTCAGTTTCTTGTCATGGAGGAAGGATCTGATCTTGGCTGCCCCAAGGGCCTATAGCCATGGTTGGATCACTTCCCTAGCAATTCTAAGACGTGACTAAGTTGCCCTTTTGGTGGCTTGGTCCATGGTTCATCGGTTTTTAATAAAAACATCACAACAGCCCCTATACCCCTTCGGCTACTTCGGTTGGACAGCTTTTGGTTTCGGTTTGTGTTTGCTTGGTGTGGATCTTGGTTGGCCTATGGCCCTTAGCCACGGTTCATATCATGCTCCTAGATGTCTAGATCGTGCCATGGTCAATCAAATGGCCATTGGAACGACACGAGACATCGATCAGTAGCATAAACACTACACACGCATGCACGTTGCTCTCGGTTGGACCCTTCGGTTGAGTTTTGGTGTGATGCGGATTGTGGCTGGCCTAGGGCCCTTAGCCATGGTTCAAATCATTCCTTGGGATGTTGGTAAGAGTCTCTGGTTGGTGGTTCACTCCCCTAATGGCCGATAGTCTCGAAACCAACGCAAGTCTTGTAGTTGCGCAGCTGCTGGAAATTACAGCAAGTTGCTGTGTCGGTTCAGAGGCTCGTTTGAGTTCTTGGTTGGCTTTTAGCCCATGGCTTTGGACTGGACAGTGCCTCATTGAGTTAGGAAGGTCATGTTTTTGACCGTTTGTCATTTGGATCATTTTTGAGGTCGTACGAGAAATTACGGTGCAATGTGCCAAATTGACTCTCGAAAGAGCGTTTCGTGTTTTGGCCTCCATTCCACCTAGATTTCGACCCTATCATTTTAGGAACATTATTTTATGATTTTTCAGCGTATTTTAATCATGACTATACGTCGGTTCAGTGTCGGTTCAGGTTGGCTCGGAGTCATGATTAAATGCGAAGTCATTAGGCGTCATAGTCGCATCTTTTGAACGTAAATTGCATAGTTGGTCAAGTTTAAGCTATTGCATATTTTTCATGGCACAGTTAGGTTGCAGCGAGCCTGGGAACGATCCAATCCAATCCAGTTGGTAAAATTACAGGAATTTTCATTATGCCAGTTAATTATTTTACGTGCATTAAATAGAAAATGATTATTTTTGAGATTTATGCGATATGGCTTGTGGTTCATTCACTATGTGGGAGTGTTATTTTATACGGTCGCCAGTGACCGATCAGTTCAGTATGGTACCACCCGGTCGCCAGTGACCGGCCAGCTCAGTTCAGTTTCAGCCTCCCCGGTAGCCAGTTACCGATCAGTTCAGCTTAGTGCAGTGGCCACAGGCGTAAAACATAATCTCAATAGAAAATTTTATCAGTTATTTCAGTACAGGCTCCAAGGAGCAAATATTTTTACAGTGATTTCCAGTTCAATTATGCACGTATTATAATTGCTCAGTACAGATTATTTTTCAGTATGCCTCAGGACAGGATATGTTAACTCATACATATTTTAAATTCAGATTTTTACTCGTTACCTGCGATATATGCATGCTGAGTCTTTAGGCTCACTAGACTTGATTGTTTTAGGTAATGATGAGGCCAGGGCCGAGGGTGGGGACCAGTGAGCCAGCTTGGGTCGGCAGTAGTGGCACCCGAGGACCTCAGTGCAGCAGTTGTTATGTTATTCCGCAAACAATTTTATCAGTCGTTGGATATTTTTAAATCGTTGTTGTTGGCAAAACTTTAATTTTCTTCCGCTGCAATATTTTGAAATATTGAACTTGATTCACCAGTGATTTTATGAATGAGGCCATTTAAGTTCTTTTAAAAAGAAAATTTTTAATTTTCCGCAAATTTTCAAGAAAGGAGTTTTAGGCCCTTTACAGTTGGTATCAGAGCGGTGGTTCTGTATAGGGTTTCACTACTACTGACCGCGAGAAGCTCACGAATCCACGTCTTCGATCTGTAAGTTTTTCAGTTCAGCATTTTGTTCAGCATTTTAGTTAAAGCATGAATTAGTTTGTCAGCATGCTTCCAGATTTTCAGTATTTCAGAGTTCATTTAAAATAAATTATGGAATTATGCATGTTAGTTACGTATGGGTTATGTTGGAACAGTATGCCCTCTAGACGCATTTTAGAGAGCAACAGAGAGGAGGAGCCTCGCCGAGAAGACAGGGAGGAGCGTAGACCAGAGGGAGACCTACCACCTCCTCCACCGCCCCCACCGGACATGAGTGCCCAGATGTTAGCTGGGATGGCACAGTTCTTCGCACAGTTTGCGGGGGGCAATGCCGCAGCCGTAGCCGCAGCCGCAGCCAGGCCGACAGGGCCCGAGGCTGTGTATGAGCGATTCATGAAGATGCGCCCGAAGGAATTCTCTGGGGCATCTGACCCCATGGTTGCCGAGGGATGGATCAAATCCCTCGAGGTTATCTTCGATTTTATGGAGCTGGGGGACGCAGACCGAGTCCGATGTGCCACCTACTTGTTCACTGGAGACGCCCGCTTATGGTGGGAAGGAGCTTCGGTAGCCCTGACATTGGCTACACTTTCTTGGACCCGCTTTGCGGAGGTTTTCTACTCCAAGTATTTTGCTGATGAGGTTCGCACCAGGCTGACCACCGAGTTCATGAGCCTGAGGCAGGGGGATATGTCGGTTACGGAGTTTATCCGTAAGTTCGAGAGGGGCTGTCACTTTGTGCCCCTGATCGCGAATGATGCCAGAGCCAAGCTGATGCACTTCCTGGTGGGTTTACGGCCGATCTTGCGCCGGGATGTTAGGGTATCTGACCCTGCTACTTATGAGGTTGCCGTCTCCAAGGCCTTAGCCGCAGAGCAGGATCTGCGGGATATCGAGAGGGATCGCCAGGGCAAGCGCCCAGTCCAGGCACCGCACCGCCCTCCTCCTCATCAGCATCAGCAGCAGAATAAGAGGCCTTTTCATGGACCGCCCAGGAACCGAGGCCAGCAGCAGCAGCAGCAGCAGCAGCGGGGACGCCCAGCCCCGAGGACTCAGGAGCACCCAGTTTGTCCCAGGTGCTCACGTCGCCATCCTGGAGCATGTATGGCTGGCTCAGAAAAGTGTTTTAAGTGTGGAAGTCCAGACCACATGTTGCTGCAGTGTCCTCAGAGGAATCTGCCTACCCAAGGCAGAGTTTTTGCTCTCCATGCCGCGGAAACCAACCCGGAGACTATGTTGTTGACAGGTACCTCTAAACTTTAAGTTATTATTTGAATTTTCGCGTTTTGGGAATCGGGATTTAGATTTTGAACTTAGAACTGTTATAGGATTGCATGCTCTACTCAGATTTATTTCGGGGAAATTAAGCTAGAGGAACCTAGACCTTTGCATGTCTATAAGTTTAGATCTTGTAGTGGATTCAACTTAGAGCTCCGCTCTTTCAGGGAGAATTTTTATATCTGGTTCCGCTACCAAGGCCTTGATAGATTCAGGGGCCACTCACTCATTTATTTCGGAGGTCTTTGCAAACTTTCTCAAGATCCAGACCATTGGGCTAGATACAGCCTTTTCAGTAGTGTTGCCGTCAGGCGAGGAGATGGCAGCCACCAATGTTATCCGAGATATAGACTTTGAGCTGCACGGTAATCTTGTTTATGCGGATCTGATTGTGCTACCGATGCCGGAATTTGACATCATCCTAGGGATGGACTGGCTATTGAGGAACAGAGTGTTGATAGACTTCCAACGGAGATCCGTTCTTGTCCGACCGCCTGGAATGGAGCAGTTCTTATTTGAGCCGGACAGGTACTTTCCTTTACCGCGCATTATTCCTTATGTTCAGGCTAGGAAGCTCATGCATAGAGGGTGTCGGGCATTTCTAGCAACCTTTTATCTGTCCCCGAGGAACCCAGCCAGTCAGCCTCAGATGTTCCGGTTGTCAGAGATTTCTTAGACGTTTTTCCCGAAGACGTCTCTGGTATGCCACCCGAGAGAGAGGTGGAGTTTTCCATTGAGCTTATGCCAGGTACGGCTCCGATATCCAAAGCGCCGTACCGGCTAGCACCGACAGAGATGGCAGAGCTTAAGAAGCAGATCCAGGAACTTCTCGACAAGGAGTTCATTCGCCCGAGCTTTTCTCCATGGGGCGCGCCAGTCTTATTCGTGAAAAAGAAGGATGGCACGATGAGGCTTTGCATTGACTACCGGGAGTTGAACAAGGTTACAGTGAAGAATAAATACCCACTGCCGAGGATTGAGGATCTGTTTGACCAGTTGCAGGGAGCTTCGATTTTCTCCAAGATAGATCTGCGTTCCGGTTATCACCAGTTGAGGGTGAGAGGTGCTGATGTTTCGAAGACAACTTTCAGGACTCGTTATGGTCACTACGAGTTCCTTGTGATGCCGTTCGGTCTGACGAATGCGCCAGCGATCTTCATGGATCTCATGAATTGCGTATTTCAGCCGTACCTCGACCAGTTTGTGATAGTGTTCATAGATGACATTCTCGTCTACTCCAAGAATCGGGAGGAGCACAGCAGGCATCTGACCACAGTGTTGCAGACATTGCAGAAGCACAAATTATTCGCAAAGTTCAGTAAGTGCGAATTCTGGTTAGAGAAGGTGGCGTTCTTGGGCCACATTGTTTCTAGCAGTGGTATTGAGGTAGACCCCGCAAAAGTTGTAGCATTCAGAGATTGGGTTGTGCCTCAGAATGCATCCGAGATCCGCAGTTTCCTTGGGCTAGCAGGATATTACAGAAAATTCATTCAGGGATTCTCATCCATTGCCGTTCCACTCACAGCACTGACCAAGAAAAATGTGAAGTTTGTGTGGAGCGAGGAGTGTCAGAAGAGCTTCGATACTTTGAAGCAAGCTCTTATCTCAGCACCCGTTTTGGCTGTATCGTCAGGATCCGGCGAGTTTGTCCTTTATACCGATGCTTCGAAGCTTGGTTTAGGTGCAGTTTTGATGCAGCATGGGAGAGTGATAGCGTATGCTTCTCGACAACTGAAAATCCACGAGAAGAATTACCCTACCCATGATCTGGAGTTAGCGGCCGTAGTTTTTGCTTTGAAGATTTGGAGGCACTATCTGTATGGAGAGAAGTGCCAGATCTTTACCGACCATAAAAGCCTCAAGTATTTCTTTACGCAGAAGGAGCTGAACATGCGTCATAGGCGTTGGTTGGAGCTTGTGAAAGACTACAATTGTGACATTAGCTACCACCCGGGTAAAGCTAATGTAGTTGCGGATGCTTTGAGCAGGAAAGTCGCAGTGATGGCTCACTTGACGATTCAGAAACCTCTTCAGATCGAGATGCAGAGGTTTGATCTTGAGACTTACCCTCGAGGTAGAGTTCCTCGTCTATCTACCTTGACCATTCAGTCTTCCCTTTTGGACCGTATTCGCAGTGGTCAGGCAGCAGATGAGCAGTTGGCACAGTGGAAGAAGAGAGATGAAGCCAAGGACAGTGTTTTGTATACAGTTAGCGACGGTATTGTGAGATACCGAGATAGGATATGGGTTCCCAGCAGTGATTCTATCCGAGCAGACATCTTATCAGAGGCCCATACGTCCCCGTACTCCATTCACCCTGGGAGTACGAAGATGTGCAAAGATCTGCAGCTATTGTATTAGTGGCCAGGGATGAAGAAGGACATCAGGCGTTTTGTATCCGAGTGCCTGACTTGCCAGTTAGTGAAGGCCGAGCATCAGAGACCAGCAGGTTTGCTCAAGCCTCTCCCTATTCCCGAGTGGAAGTGGGAGAATGTTACCATGGACTTTGTGACCGGATTGCCGAGGTCAGCCAGAGGATCGAATGCTATCTGGCTGATTGTAGATCGTCTTACCAAATCAGCGCACTTCTTGCCTATTAAGACGACTTTCACCATGGTTCAGTATGCAGAGCTGTATATCCGAGAGATAGTCCGACTCCACGGTATTCCAGTTTCTATCGTATCCGACAGAGATCTCAGATTCACTTCCTCGTTTTGGAAGAGTTTGCATTCGACTTTGGGTACGAAGTTGCTGTTTAGCACAGCTTTCCATCCGCAGACAGATGGACAGTCGGAGCGAGTTATTCAGATCTTAGAGGATCTTCTCCGTGCTTGCGTCATTGATTTCTCTGGGAGTTGGGAGTCGAACTTACCATTGGTAGAGTTCACCTATAACAACAGTTTCCAGTCGTCTATAGGTATGGCTCCGTATGAGGCGCTGTATGGCCGCAAGTGTAGATCTCCTGTTCATTGGGATGAAGTAGGAGAGAGAGCAGAGTTGGGTCAGAGATTGTTCAGCAGGCAGCAGATGTAGTAGTCAAGATCCGTGATAAAATGAGGACTGCTCAGAGTCCACAGAAGAGTTATGCCGATCAGCGGAGGAGAGAGTTAGAGTTTGCAGTGGGCGATCATGTCTTCGTGAAAGTGGCACCTATGAAGGGTGTCATGAGATTTGGCAAGAAAGGGAAGCTCAGTCCGAGATTCATTGGACCGTTTGAGATCCTCGACAGAGTTGGGACGCTAGCGTATCGTGTGGCTCTTCCGCCGAATCTGGCCAGAGTACACAATGTCTTTCACGTCTCCATGCTGAGGAAGTATATGGCAAATCCTTCGCATGTGCTGAATTTCGAGCCGTTGCAGCTTACTCCGAACTTATCTTATGAGGAGAGACCCGTGCAGATCCTAGACAGACAGGAGAAGAAACTTCGGAACAAGTTGGTTAAGCGAGTCAAAGTCAAATGGCTCAACCATTCAGAGGAGGAAGCTACGTGGGAGTCTGAGCCGGAGATGAGAAGTCGATACCCTGAGTTATTCGGTGAGTTCTAATTTCGAAGACGAAATTTATTTAAGGGGGGAAGGATTGTAGAACCCGTATATCAGTAGACGTATAAGCCATGCATAATTCTAGATTTTTAAATTTAATTGACTTCATTGCATGATTATTTTAAATGCATTTGTTTGAAGTTAATTATTTTATTATTTCAGTTCAGTAGTTTGATCTTTAGCATTTCAGTTATTTCAGTGAGGCCGGACCGGAGTTGGAGTTTTGAGATAGAATTTAAGATTCGAGAAATATTTCCAGAAGTTAATTTAGCTAGCAACCAAGTTCATTTAAGTTAGAAAGGGAGGTTTGAGGATTTAATTTAATTATTTGAGGTGATTAAGAAATGAACTCATTTAAGTTATTTAATTAAGGGGTTAGCTCACTAAAATTATTTAAAGGATTAGTAAGGCTTTCAAGGAATTATTAGTTGACTAGATAATCAACATTTCCCTTTATTTTATCATGCATTTTTCGGCCACCCTTAGTGCTAGAAGATTCATTTTCCAACTCATCAACTTTGACCAATTCTTTGCATGTAATTAGTAGGATAATTCTAGGATTTTTGGGAGCACAATTTAATTAATTAATGGACATATCCTAGACTAGAAAATAAGCAAAATTTCGGCCACTACCTCCTAGAAGCATCCACCAACTCATTTGATATCAATTCAAAATTTAAAATTCAAAAATGAGAAGACTTGGTCTTGATTCTTTCCTTATATCTTGCACCCACTTCCCTCACCCTCCTAACCATCATTCCCCCTCCCTTAGTCACGAAATTCAGAGTGTTTTTGAGAGAGGAAAACCGTGGGAATTCAGTAGGAAGCAAGGGAAGAAAAATAGAGAGCAAGAAAGGTAAACAAGAGAAGCGCTCCACCTCCTCCGTGCCGCGTCGTCGTCGTTTCGTTCGTTTTCTTTCGAAACGAAACCAGGCATGTCTAGATTTCTTTCAAACCTCAATCAAGTCATAGTATCATTTATTTTTCAGTACATGATCATGTTTATTCAAGTAAAAATCGAGATCCATGTCAAAACATTTTGAAACCACACATGCAGAATTTTCGAATTCCTTGGCAAGCTTCACGGTTTCTTTTGTTTTGTGAGTTTCAGGTACTGGATCGACTCCAGGCTCCCAAGGCGGCTTATATACATGTAGTAGGATGCATTAGGACCATGTTGGTCCATTCAAACCAGCCCCATGCTTGCTGGAAATTCAGAATGACAGCAACCTCCCCATAGGTGCAGAAATGTTGTTCGAAAAATTCAGTTTCTTGTCATGGAGGAAGGATCTGATCTTGGCTGCCCCAAGGGCCTATAGCCATGGTTGGATCACTTCCCTAGCAAGTCTAAGACGTGACTAAGTTGCCCTTTTGGTGGCTTGGTCCATGGTTCATCGGTTTTTAATAAAAACATCACAACAGCCCCTATACCCCTTCGGCTACTTCGGTTGGACAGCTTTTGGTTTCGGTTTGTGTTTGCTTGGTGTGGATCTTGGTTGGCCTATGGCCCTTAGCCACGGTTCATATCATGCTCCTAGATGTCTAGATCGTGCCATGGTCAATCAAATGGCCATTGGAACGACACGAGACATCGATCATAGCATAAACACTACACACGCATGCACGTTGCTCTCGGTTGGACCCTTCGGTTGAGTTTTGGTGTGATGCGGATTGTGGCTGGCCTAGGGCCCTTAGCCATGGTTCAAATCATTCCTTGGGATGTTGGTAAGAGTCTCTGGTCGGTGGTTCACTCCCCTAATGGCCGATAGTCTCGAAACCAACGCAAGTCTTGTAGTTGCGCAGCTGCTGGAAATTACAGCAAGTTGCTGTGTCGGTTCAGAGGCTCGTTTGAGTTCTTGGTTGGCTTTTAGCCCATGGCCTTGGACTGGACAGTGCCTCATTGAGTTAGGAAGGTCATGTTTTTGACCGTTCGTCATTTGGATCATTTTTGAGGTCGTACGAGAAATAACGGTGCAATGTGCCAAATTGACTCTCGAAAGAGCGTTTCGTGTTTTGGCCTCCATTCCACCTAGATTTCGACCCTATCATTTTAGGAACATTATTTTATGATTTTTCAGCGTATTTTAATCATGACTATACGTCGGTTCAGTGTCGGTTCAGGTTGGCTCGGAGTCATGATTAAATGCGAAGTCATTAGGCGTTATAGTCGCATCTTTTGAACGTAAATTACATAGTTGGTCAAGTTTAAGCTATTGCATATTTTTCATGGCACAGTTAGGTTGCAGCGAGCCTGGGAACGATCCAATCCAATCCAGTTGGTAAAATTACAGGAATTTTCATTATGCCAGTTAATTATTTTACGTGCATTAAATAGAAAATGATTATTTTTGAGATTTATGCGATATGGCTTGTGGTTCATTCACTATGTGGGAGTGTTATTTTATACGGTCGCCAGTGACCGATCAGTTCAGTATGGTACCACCCGGTCGCCAGTGACCGACCAGCTCAGTTCAGTTTCAGCCTCCCCGGTAGCCAGTTACCGATCAGTTCAGCTTAGTGCAGTGGCCACAGGCGTAAAACATAATCTCAATAGAAAATTTTATCAGTTATTTCAGTACAGGCTCCAAGGAGCAAATATTTTTACAGTGATTTCCAGTTCAATTATGCACGTATTATAATTGCTCAGTACAGATTATTTTTCATTATGCCTCAGGACAGGATATGTTAACTCATACATATTTTAAATTCAGATTTTTACTCGTTACCTGCGATATATGCATGCTGAGTCTTTAGGCTCACTAGACTTGATTGTTGTAGGTACTGATGAGGCCAGGGCCGAGGGTGGGGACCAGTGAGCCAGCTTGGGTCGGCAGTAGTGGCACCCGAGGACCTCAGTGCAGCAGTTGTTATGTTATTCCGCAAACAATTTTATCAGTCGTTGGATATTTTTAAATCGTTGTTGTTGGCAAAACTTTAATTTTCTTCCGCTGCAATATTTTGAAATATTGAACTTGATTCACCAGTGATTTTATTAATGAGGCCATTTAAGTTCTTTTAAAAAGAAAATTTTTAATTTTCCGCAAATTTTCAAGAAAGGAGTTTTAGGCCCTTTACACAATATAAATCTGTTAATAAACTCATGACTCCATATCCCAGACTAGACTCATTTCTAGTCTAGGGATCTCGGTTTCCAGACGTTGGCATCCTATATCGAATCTCAGTAATAGAAGTAAATCCACCTCTAATCAAAGATCGATATAAACCAAACATCCAGTGTCTTGACATATCCGCCAAAGACTTTGGCACCTCCGCCAATCACTATTCGGTGAAAATGTGCAATGGGTCAGTGACGATTCCATCAGCATCTGGCCTTTCTGTCACGAGACTAATCGTCTAATACATGCTTTCTATAAATCAATAGAACAAGCAAATCAATCCAAATCAATGCACACAATAACAATAAGTATGTGGTTTAGGGAAACTCAAGTATATCACACTCGAGTCACTCTCCCGGTTCGACATTGACTTATACCTTTCTTTAATTGCAGTTCTAACAACGTTCAAATCTAGAATTCGAAGTCTGTCAATACTCAATCTGGCAATGACAATATCAAGAAGTACAATATCAATATACTGCTCAAATCAATACCGAATTTGATCAATCTGAATCTAATTCAAATCAACGGCATAACGGAACAATCTGAATATACCCAGCAATACAAATCAATACATATCAATTCTTACAACTCACAATCAATAACAACATCAATCTGATATCAAATCTCAATCATATCCAATCATAAATTCATAACAATTTCATACGGTATCCGTTCTTCAATCCGGTTTCGATTATACGACGTCTAACATGTCAAGAACATCATATATGAATCATATCCGATTATGGCAATATCATAATTTCAAGACATATCAAAACTTAGTAAAACTTACGTCCGGTTGTAGCCTGCGTCGATAGAAACACAGTACTGAAGTCGGATTCAAAATCTAACGGGCGGATTTCTCGTAACTCAATTTCTGGAATTAAGAACTTGAAACTTCTCCAGAGCTTCCTCGGTCGTTCCTTTGCTGATCACTGAAGGAATGAATTAGAATATATATATATATATATATATATATTGCATGTCTAATCCATGTGGCACACTTCTTCAAGTTGCACGTCTCGCGCATATGCGCGACCCTTCTTGGCGCATATGCGCGAGACATTTTGTCCCGGTGCGTAACATCACGGCAGCTCGCGCATATGCGCGCCCTCGTTTGGCGCATATGCGCGAGGTGCTCTGCCTGCCTTGCGCATATGCGCCCTGTTCGGTCGCGCATATGCGCGAGGTGTTCTGTCTTTGCACATAATTCGATCTTATTTTCGCCTATCCCGGTCTAATCCGTTCCATCTATAATCACATCAATTAATCGATGAATCATTTCAGATTAACAACACCGCAAATCTCGGGCATTACATTTCTCACCCGTAAGATACGATTTTGTCCCCGAAATCACAGGCAATCAATCATATCAATAAGAAGTATATAACAGAATACTGAATAGAAAACTCACATCAATGAAATAACTCTGGGAATCTCTGTCTTATGTCTGATTCATTCTCTCAGGTATCTTCTTCGACGCCATGACGACTCCACTGAATCTTCACAAGCGGAATAGTCTTCGTTCTGAGTTGCTTTTCTTTTCGATCGAAATCTGAATCGGTTTCTCGAAGTAACTTAGTGTCTCGTCCAGTTCGGCCTCGCCCGGCTGAATAACATGTGAAGTATCAGGCAGGTATTTCCGCAACATCGATACATGGAAGACATCATGTATCCCAGATAAAGAAGGCGGTAGGGCTAGTCGATAGGCACAATCTCCTATCTTCTCGAGAATCTCATACGGCCAAATATATCGTGGAGACAGCTTCCCTTTCTTGCCAAATCTGACAACTCCTCTGAAAGGTGAAATCTTCAGAAATACTCGATCTCCTGCCTCAAATACCAACGGTCGTCGTCTGATGTTGGCATATTTGGCCTGCCTGTCTTGAGCTGCATTCATTTTCTTCTGAATCAGTTTCACTTTCTTCGTCATATCTCTGATCATATCAGGTCCAATCTCAGGTACCTCAGAGATATCATCCCAATACAGAGGGGATATGCACTTCTTTCCATACAATGCCTCAAAAGGAGCCATTTCAATACTCGTTTGATAGCTGTTGTTGTAGGAAATTCACAAAACGGCAATGCATCTTGCAAGTTAATGCTAAAATCAAGCACTACAGCTCTCAGCATATCTTTCAGTGTCTGGATAGTCCGCTCTGACTGTCCGTCGGTTTGTGGATGATACGCGGTACTCAAATGTAATTTCGTACCTAGAGCCTGCTGTAAACTCTGCCAGAAGTGCGAAGTAAACCGAGGATCACGGTCTGATACAATTGACTTCGGCACTCCATGCAATCTGACCACTTCTCTGACATAAATATCGGCCATCTGGTCATGTCTGTACGTCATCTTATATGGAATAAAACATGCGGATTTGGTCAATCTGTTAATCACAACCCAAATCGCATCACAACCTCTGGACGAACGCGGAAACTGCGTCACAAAATCCATGGAAATGTGATCCCATTTCCATTCAGGAATAGATAAATTGTGCAGTAGACCTCCTAGTTTCTTCCTCTCGGCTTTCACCTGTTGGCAATTCAGACATTTGGATACAAATGTAGCAATATCAGCTTTCATCTGTTTCCACCAGTATTGTGTCTTCAAATCATTGTGCATCTTCCTGCCACCAGGATGAATGCCTAAAACGACTGCTGTGCGCTTCTGCCAGTATCCGCTGTCTCAAATTCGAAACATTCGGCACAACAATACGGTTATTCACATACAAAACACTGTCATGAACCTGATATTCCGATTGATGTCCAGCCCTGACCATAGCAATCGAATTCTGTACATTCTGATAAACTTTCTGTGCTTCTTTGATTCTCAATATAAGTTCTGGTTCAACATAGCACATAATCTCAGAGGCTGACCATCTGTTTCAAAGGCTAATCCAGACAAACATCAGTCTTCTATCAAATTCGAAACACCAATCTTCGATAAGGATAAAGAACGTACCTTTCGACTCAGTGCATCAGCTGCTGCATTGGACTTTCCAGGATAGTATTGATTTCACAATCGAAATCCTTCAATTATTCAAGCCGTCTTCGCTGCCTCATATACAACTCGGACTGTGAAAACAGATATTTCAGACTTTTATGATAAGAATAAATCTCGAACTTCTCACCATATAAGTAGTGTCGCCATATCTTCAAAGCAAATACAATGGAAGCCAATTCAAGATCATGAATTGGGTACCGAGTGTCATGTGGCTTTAGCTGTCTCGAGGCATAAGCAATAACATGTCCTCGCTGCATCAGAACATAACCCAATCCTCGGTGAGATGCATCACAATAAACCACAAAATCACCAGTACCTGATGGAATCGTCAAGATCGGAGCACTGGTCAGTCTCTTCTTCAATTCTAGAAAACTGGACTCACAGTCTTCTGACCAAATAAATGGAGCATTCTTCTGAGTCAACTGCGTAATCGTTTTGGCAATATTCGAGAAATCTTTAATAAATCGATGGTAATATCCTGCCAGACCCATAAAACTGCGAATCTCTGGCACAGATGTCGGTCTCGGCCAACTGATCACAGCCTCAACCTTGCTAGGATCAACAGAATTCCCATGTCCAGATATAATGTGACCCAAGAATACAACCTGTCTTAACCAAAACTCGCATTTCAACAGTTTAGCATACAGTTTCTCAGCCCTCAGAATTTTCAATACAGTTCTCAAATGTTCGGCATGTTCAATCATATTCTTCGAATAAATCAAGATGTCATCAATAAATATAATAACAAAATCATCAAGATACCTCTGGAATATGCGGTTCATCAGACCCATAAACACAGCTGGAGCATTAGTCAAACCGAACGGAATGACAATAAACTCATAATGTCCATACCTGGTTCTGAATGCTGTCTTCGAGATATCAGAATCCCTGACTCTCAGCTGATGATATCCAGATCTCAAATCGATCTTGGAATATACAGAAGAACCCTGCAACTGGTCAAATAAATCATCAATACGAGGCAAAGGGTATTTGTTCTTCACCGTAGCCTTGTTCAATTGCCGGTAATCAATACAAAGTCTCATAGAACCGTCTTTCTTTCGAACAAACAGTACTGGAGCACCCCAAGGAGACACACTCGGTCTGATATACCCCTTGGCAAGTAAATCCTCCAACTGTTCTTTCAACTCTTTCAATTCAATCGGTGCCATTCAATACGGAGCTCTCGAAATCGGAACTGTACCTGGCATCAACTCAATACTGAAGTCTATCTCTCGAATCAGAGGCAAACCCGGAATCTCATCTGGGAATAAATCAGTAAACTCACACACCACTGGCAAATCAGCCAATGATGGACTCGATTTCAATAGATCAACTGAATAGACAAGGAATCCCTCCGCTCCTTTCTGTAACAATCGAGTCATAGATAGTACGGATAATGACTCAATAGGCAATGAATTCATCAATGCAAATCGCTCAGATATGAATGTATGCGATGCACCGGTATCTATCAATACATATGCAGGATAACCAGAAATAAAACAGTTACCTGCAACAACATCATCTGGGGCGTCCTGAGCCTATTCTTCAGTCAAGGCGAACACTCTGGCCTGCTGTCTAGGAGGCTGGCTAACTGTCTGGCTTCCTCCTGGCCTCGGCTGTGACTGGGCTGGTGCTGGCTGGAAAGAGTGAACTGTAGATGGGCGTCTACCAGCCTGAGCTACTGATCCAGATGATTCGGTACCCTGTGATCTCTGAGAATCTCTCTGGGGACAGACTCTAGCAAAGTGTCCCTGCTGTCTACAAATACAGCAACTGCCAAACACTCCTCGACACTGCTCTGTGGCATGTCTTCCTCCACAAGTGTTGCAATAAGCTCCTGTATAACTCTGGCCCTGACCGGTCTGTCTCGAGCCACCAGAACTGGATGAACTGCTTCCAGATCTTTTGAACTGTTTTCCTCTAGCTTTCAGGAAGTATTTCTTCCCACTACTGCTGCTGCCACTCTCAAATCGGGGAGGTGGTTGCTGTGGTCTCGGTGCTGGAGGCACAAACGAAGCTCCCTTCCGTCTCATCAGACCAGCTTCGGCTCCCTTGGCTCTGTTCAAGGCATCAGTAAAATTGTTTGGTCGCCCCGTGTTCACCAGTGTAAATATTTCAGGATTAAGTCCATTAATGAACTGATCAGCAACAGCTTCGTCATTTTAGGCCACATGTGGAGCAAATCATAACAAGGTAGAGAACTTGGCCACATACTCTTCAATGTTCAGCTGACCATGTCTCAAATTTGCAAACTCTGTTCCCTTGTCCTTTCTATACGACACTGGAAAGAATCTCTGATAAAATTCGGTTCTAAAGACATTCCAGGTAATAGTCGTACCTCGATGCTCCAATGATCTCTTCGTCGTAATCCACTAGTTCTTTGCAACGTCATGCAATTGGTGTCCGATCAATTTCACTCTCCGCTCATCGGTGTAATCCAAGGACTCAAACAGCATCTCAATGTCATCTAGCCAACTTTCACAATCCACTGAAGTCTCAGTACCTTTCAGAGTCGGTGGATGGAACGACTGAAATCTCTTCAGCAATGTTTCCATCGGTGTTGCTGTCACATCCATTGGAGGATTCGAAGTGCTACCCTTTTCTGGTATTCTTCAAGGAGGCGTATCTGATTATCAAAAGGGTTATCAATTGCAATATAACAGATCTATTTCAGTCCTCCTCCGATCATCTTACTGCTGATCAAGAATCGGTTCTGATTCATTCTCAATAACACATGTTTCCAAATCAAATCAGATAACAGATAAACATGCATTATAAAGCAGTAGAACAAGCTAGCAATCAAAAGCAAGGAAAGAAAACTCATTCTACCCCGCTCACTAGCTCCTATATCAGTCTAAAGGATCTATCGCTCTGATACCACCTGTTGTGGGGACCCGGACGCTAATTCATTTCTTAATCGTCTGTGGGAATAATTAATTTAATTATAATAAACATGGTCTAAATTTTTTTTATACAAGTGTCAAATGCGGAACGAAATGGAATTCATTCAAATATATTCATCGAAAACAAAGTACAAGTCTTGTACCATCTACAGTCATTTAAAACTAAGGTTTAACGACTACATATCAAGTGTTCAAACCCTATCTAAAATCCAAGTCCGTAGTCTCCACTCTAATCACGATCTCTTTTCATCTCCTCGACCCTGATCCTGTCCCACCTGTTGCCATGCACACATACATACAAACACGGACAACAGCCGGATAACTCCGGTGAGAAATACATCTCAGTATAAATCAACGATACATGCAATAATATAATCAATATAAAGCAAGAAACATATATCAGTAATAGGTATCAAAATCTGAAACCACGATTCAATATAAATCTTTTAATAAACTCATGACTCCATCTCTCAGACTAGACTCATTCTTAGTCTAGGGATCCCGGTTTCCTGACGTTGGCATCCTATATCGAATCTCAGTAATAGAAGTAAATCCACCTCTAATCAAACATCGATATAAACCCAACATCCAGTGTCTTGACCTATCCGCCAAAGACTTTGGCACCTCCGCCAATCACTATTCGGTGACAATGTGCAATGGGTCAGTGACGATTCCATCACCATCTGGCCCTTCTGTCACGAGACCAATCGTCTAATACATGCTTTCTATAAATCAATAGAACAAGCAAATCAATCCAAATCAATGCACACAATAACAATAAGTATGTGGTTTAGGGAAACTCAAGTATATCACACTCGAGTCACTCTCCCGGTTCGACATTGACTTATACCTTTCTTTAATTGCAGTTCTGACAACGTTCAAGTCTGGAATTCGAAGTCTGTCAATACTCAATCTGGCAATGACAATATCAAGAAGTACAATATCAATATACTGCTCAAATCAATACCGAATTTGATCAATCTGAATCTAATTCAAAATCAACTGCATAACGGAACAATCTGAATATACCCAGCAATACAAATCAATACATATCAATTCTTACAACTCACAATCGATAACAACACCAATCTGATATCAAATCTCAATCATATCCAATCATAAATTCATAACAATTTCATAAGGTATCCGTTCTTCAATCCGGTTTCGATTATACGACGTCTAACATGTCAAGAACATCATATATGAATCATATCCGATTATGGCAATATCATAATTTCAAGACATATCAAAATTTAGTAAAACTTACGTCCGATTGTAGCCTGCGACGATAGAAACACAGTACTGAAGTCAGATTCAAAATCTAACGGGCGGATTTCTCGTAACTCAATTTCTGGAATTAAGAACTTGAAACTTCTCCAGAGCTTCCTCGGTCGTTCCTTTGCTGATCACTGAGGAATGAATGAGAATATATATATATATATATATATATTGCATGTCTAATCCATGTGGCACACTTCTTCAAGTTGCACGTCTCGCGCATATGCGCGACCCTTCTTGGCGCATATGCGCGAGACATTTTGTCCCGGTGCGTAACATCACGGCAGCTCGCGCATATGCGCGCCCTCGTTTGGCGCATATGCGCGAGGTGCTCTGCCTGCCTCGCGCATATGCGCCCTGTTCGGTCGCGCATATGCGCGAGGTGTTCTGTCTTTGCACATAATTCGATCTTATTTTCGCCTATCCCGGTCTAATCCGTTCCATCTATAATCACATCAATTAATCGATGAATCATTTCAGATTAACAACACCGCAAATCTCGGGCATTACATTTCTCACCCGTAAGATACGATTTTGTCCCCGAAATCACAGGCAATCAATCATATCAATAAGAAGTATATAACAGAATACTGAATAGAAAACTCACATCAATGAAATAACTCTGGGAATCTCTGTCTTATGTCTGATTCATTCTCTCAGGTATCTTCTTCGACGCCATGACGACTCCACTGAATCTTCACAAGCGGAATAGTCTTCGTTCTGAGTTGCTTTTCTTTTCGATCGAAAATCTGAATCGGTTTCTCGAAGTAACTTAGTGTCTCGTCCAGTTCGGCCTCGCCCGGCTGAATAACATGTGAAGTATCAGGCAGGTATTTCCGCAACATCGATACATGGAAGACATCATGTATCCCAGATAAAGAAGGCGGTAGGGCTAGTCGATAGGCACAATCTCCTATCTTCTCGAGAATCTCATACGGCCAAATATATCGTGGAGACAGCTTCCCTTTCTTGCCAAATCTGACAACTCCTCTGAAAGGTGAAATCTTCAGAAATACTCGATCTCCTGCCTCAAATACCAACGGTCGTCGTCTGATGTTGGCATATTTGGCCTGCCTGTCTTGAGCTGCATTCATTTTCTTCTGAATCAGTTTCACTTTCTTCGTCATATCTCTGATCATATCAGGTCCAATCTCAGGTACCTCAGAGATATCATCCCAATACAGAGGGGATATGCACTTCTTTAGTTACAATGCCTCAAAAGGAGCCATTTCAATACTCGTTTGATAGCTGTTGTTGTAGGAAATTCACAAAACGGCAATGCATCTTGCAAGTTAATGCTAAAATCAAGCACTACAGCTCTCAGCATATCTTTCAGTGTCTGGATAGTCCGCTCTGACTGTCCGTCGGTTTGTGGATGATACGCGGTACTCAAATGTAATTTCGTACCTAGAGCCTGCTGTAAACTCTGCCAGAAGTGCGAAGTAAACCGAGGATCACGGTCTGATACAATTGACTTCGGCACTCCATGCAATCTGACCACTTCTCTGACATAATATCGGCCATCTGGTCATGTCTGTACGTCATCTTATATGGAATAAAACATGCGGATTTGGTCAATCTGTTAATCACAACCCAAATCGCATCACAACCTCTGGACGAACGCGGAAACTGCGTCACAAAATCCATGAAAATGTGATCCCATTTCCATTCAGGAATAGATAAATTGTGCAGTAGACCTCCTAGTTTCTTCCTCTCGGCTTTCACCTGTTGGCAATTCAGACATTTGGATACAAATGTAGCAATATCAGCTTTCATCTGTTTCCACCAGTATTGTGTCTTCAAATCATTGTACATCTTCCTGCCACCAGGATGAATGCTAAAACGACTGCTGTGCGCTTCTGCCAGTATCCGCTGTCTCAAATGTGAAACATTCGGCACAACAATACGGTTATTCACATACAAAACACTGTCATGAACCTGATATTCCGATTGATGTCCAGCCCTGACCATAGCAATCGAATTCTGTACATTCTGATAAACTTTCTGTGCTTCTTTGATTCTCAATATAAGTTCTGGTTCAACATAGCACATAATCTCAGAGGCTGACCATCTGTTTCAAAGGCTAATCCAGACAAACATCAGTCTTCTATCAAATTCGAAACACCAATCTTCGATAAGGATAAAGAACGTACCTTTCGACTCAGTGCATCAGCTGCTGCATTGGACTTTCCAGGATAGTATTTGATTTCACAATCGAAATCCTTCAATTATTCAAGCCGTCTTCGCTGCCTCATATACAACTCGGACTGTGAAAACAGATATTTCAGACTTTTATGATCAGAATAAATCTCGAACTTCTCACCATATAAGTAGTGTCGCCATATCTTCAAAGCAAATACAATGGAAGGCAATTCAAGATCATGAATTGGGTAACGAGTCTCATGTGGCTTTAGCTGTCTTGAGGCATAAGCAATAACATGTCCTCGCTGCATCAGAACATAACCCAATCCTCGGTGAGATGCATCACAATAAACCACAAAATCACCAGTACCTGATGGAATCGTCAAGATCGGAGCACTGGTCAGTCTCTTCTTCAATTTTAGAAAACTGGACTCACAGTCTTCTGACCAAATAAATGGAGCATTCTTTTGAGTCAACTGCGTAATCGTTTTGGCAATACTCGAGAAATCTTTAATAAATCGATGGTAATATCCTGCCAGACCCATAAAACTGCGAATCTCTGGCACAGATGTCGGTCTCGGCCAACTGATCACAGCCTCAACCATGCTAGGATCAACAGAATTCCCATCTCCAGATATAATGTGACCCAAGAATACAACCTGTCTTAACCAAAACTCGCATTTCAACAGTTTAGCATACAGTTTCTCAGCCCTCAGAATTTTCAATACAGTTCTCAAATGTTCGGCATATTCAATCATATTCTTCGAATAAATCAAGATGTCATCAATAAATATAATAACAAAATCATCAAGATACCTCTGGAATATGCGGTTCATCAGACCCATAAACACAGCTGGAGCATTAGTCAAACCGAACGGAATGACAATAAACTCATAATGTCCATACCTGGTTCTGAATGCTGTCTTCGAGATATCAGAATCCCTGACTCTTAGCTGATGATATCCAGATCTCAAATCGATCTTGGAATATACAGAAGAACCCTGCAACTGGTCAAATAAATCATCAATACGAGGCAAAGGGTATTTGTTCTTCACCGTAGCCTTGTTCAATTGCCGGTAATCAATACAAAGTCTCATAGAACCGTCTTTCTTTCGAACAAACAGTATTGGAGCACCCCAAGGAGACACACTCGGTCTGATATACCCCTTGGCCAGTAAATCCTCCAACTGTTCTTTCAACTCTTTCAATTCAATCGGTGCCATTCAATACGGAGCTCTCGAAATCGGAACTGAACCTGGCATCAACTCAATACTGAAGTCTATCTCTCGAATTGGAGGGGAACCCGGAATCTCATCTGGGAAGACATCAGCAAACTCACACACCACTGGCAAATCAGCCAATGATGGACTCGATTTCAGTAGATCAACTGAATAAACAAGGAATCCCTCCGCTCCTTTCTGTAACAATCGAGTCATAGATAGTACGGATATCAAAGGAATTCTAGATCTAGAACCCTTACCGTAGAATTTCCACTCATCAGCCATATCCGATCTGAATCTCACAATCTTGTGGAAACAATCAACAGTAGCTCTGTACTTGGTCAGCATATCGATACCGATAATACAGTCAAAATCAGACAACCCAAGCACAATACAGTCTAACTCAATCTCATGCCCCTCATACTGTAGCATACAATGTTTCACAGACTTCACTGATATCAAACATGTCCCCAAAGAAGAAGAGACAGACACTACAACAGATAATGACTCAATAGGCAATGAATTCATCAATGAAAATCGCTAAGATATGAATGTATGCGATGCACCGGTATCTATCAATACATATGCAGGATAACCAGAAATAAAACAGTTACCTGCAACAACATCATCTGGGGCATCCTGAGCCTATTCTTCAGTCAAGGCGAACACTCTGGCCTGCTGTCTAGGAGGCTGGCTAACTGTCTGGCTTCCTCCTGGCCTCGGCTGTGACTGGGCTGGTGCTGGCTGGAAAGAGTGAACTGTAGATGGGCGTCTACCAGCCTGAGCTACTGATCCAGATGATTCGGTACCCTGTGATCTCTGAGAATCTCTCTGGGGACAGACTCTAGCAAAGTGTCCCTGCTGTCTACAAATACAGCAACTGCCAAATACTCCTCGACACTGCTCTGTGGCATGTCTTCCTCCACAAGTGTTGCAATAAGCTCCTGTATAACTCTGGCCCTGACCGGTCTCTCTCGAGCAACCAGAACTGGATGAACTGCTTCCAGATCTTTTGAACTGTTTTCCTCTAGCTTTCAGGAAGTATTTCTTCTTACCACTGCTGCTGCCACTCTCAAACAGGGGAGGTGGTTGCTGTGGTCTCGGTGCTGGAGGCACAAACGAAGCTCCCTTCTGTCTCATCAGACCAGCTTCGGCTCCCTTGGCTCTGTTCAAGGCATCAGTAAAATTGTTTGGTCGCCCCGTGTTCACCAGTGTAAATATTTCAGGATTCAGTCCATTAATGAACTGATCAGCAACAGATTCGTCATTTTAGGCCACATGTGGAGCAAATCTCAACAAGGTAGAGAACTTGGCCATATACTCTTTAATGTTCAGCTGACCATGTCTCAAATTTGCAAACTCTGTTCCCTTGTCCTTTCTATACGACACTGGAAAGAATCTCTGATAAAATTCGGTTCTAAAGACATTCCAGGTAATAGTCGTACCTCGATGCTCCAATGATCTCTTCGTCGTAATCCACTAGTTCTTTGCAACGTCATGCAATTGGTGTCCGATCAATTTCACTCTCCGCTCATCGGTGTAATCCAAGGACTCAAACAGCATCTCAATGTCATTTAGCCAACTTTCACAATCCACTGAAGTCTCAGTACCTTTCAGAGTCGGTGGATGGAACGACTGAAATCTCTTCAGCAATGTTTCCATCGGTGTTGCTGTCACATCCATTGGAGGATTCGAAGTGCTACCCTTTTCTGGTATTCTTCAAGGAGGCGCATCTGATTATCAAAAGGGTTAGCAATTGCAATATAACAGACCTATTTCAGTGCTCCTCCGATCATCTTACTGCTGATCAAGAATCGGTTCTGATTCATTCTCAATAACACATGTTTCCAAATCAAATCAGATAACAGATAAACATGCATTATAAAGCAGTAGAACATGCTAGCAATCAAAAGCAAGGAAAGAAAACTCATTCTACCCCGCTCACTAGCTCCTATCTCAGTCTAAAGGATCTATCGCTCTGATACCACCTGTTGTAAGGATCCGGACGCTAATTCATTTCTTAATCGTCTGTGGGAATAATTAATTTAATTATAATAAACATGGTCTAAATTTTTTTTATACAAGTGTCAAATGCGGAACGAAATGGAATTCATTCAAATATATACATCGAAAACAAAGTACAAGTCTTGTACCATCTACACTCATTTAAAACTAAGGTTTAACGACTACATATCAAGTGTTCAAACCCAATCTAAAATCCAAGTCCGTAGTCTTCACTCTAATCACGATCTCTCTTCATCTCCTCGACCCTGATCCTGTCCCACCTGTTGCCATGCACACATACATACAAACACGACAATAGCCGGATAACTCCGGTGAGAAATACATCTCAGTATAAATCAACGATACATGCAATCATATAATCAATATAAAGCAAGAAACATATATTAGTAATAGGTATCAAAATCTGAAACCACGATTCAATATAAATATGTTAATAAACTCATGACTCCATCTCTCAGACTAGACTCATTCTTAGTCTAGGGATCCCGGTTTCCAGACGTTGGCATCCTATATCGAATCTCAGTAATAGAAGTAAATCCACCTCTAATCAAACATCGATATAAACCCAACATCCAGTGTCTTGACCTATCCGCCAAAGACTTTGGCACCTCCGCCAATCACTATTCGGTGACAATGTGCAATGAGTCCGTGATGATTCCATCACCATCTGGCCCTTCTGTCACGAGACCAATCGTCTAATACATGCTTTCTATAAATCAATAGAACAAGCAAATCAATGCACACAATAACAATAAGTACGTGGTTTAGGAAAACTCAAGTATATCACACTCGAGTCACTCTCCCGGTTCGACATTGACTTATACCTTTCTTTAATTGAAGTTCTGACAACGTTCAAGTCTGGAATTCGAAGTCTGTCAATACTCAATCTGTCAATGACAATATCAAGAAGCACAATATCAATATACTGCTCAAATCAATACCGAATCTGATCAATCTGAATCTAATTCAAAATCAACGGCATAACGGAACAATCTGAATATACCCAGCAATACAAATCAAAACATATCAATTCTTACAACTCACAATCGATAACAACACCAATCTGATATCCAATCTCAATCATATCCAATCAGAAATTCATAACAATTTCATACGGTCTATGTTCTTCAATCCGGTTTCGATTATACGACGTCTAACATGTCAAGAACATCATATATGAATCATATCTGATTCTGGCAATATCATAATTTTAAGACATATCAAAACTTAGTAAAACTTACGTCCGGTTGTATCCTGCGTCGATGGGAAAACAGTACTGAAGTCGGATTCAAAATCTAACGGGCGGATTTCTCGTAACTCAATTTTTGGAATTAAGAACTTGAAACTTCTCCAAAGCTTCCTCGGTCGTTCCTTTTCTGATCACTGAAGGAATGAATGAGAATATATATATATATATATATATATATATTGCATGTCTAATCCATGTGGCACACTTCTTCAAGTTGCACGTCTCGCGCATATGCGCGACCCTTCTTGGCGCATATGCGCGAGACATTCTGTCCCGGCACGTAACATCACGGTAGCTCGCGCATATGCGCGCCTTCATTCAGCGCATATGCGCGAGGTCCTTCACAACTCTCGGGTACCCTCGCGCACATGCGCGGATACACGTCGTGCATATGCGCGAGGTGCTCTGCCTGCCTCGCGCATATGCGCCCTGTCCGGTCGCGCATATGGACAGGGCGCATATGCGCGAGGTGTTCTATCCTCGCACATAATTCGATCTTATTTTCGCCTATCCCGATCTAATCCGTTCCATATATAATCACATCAATTAATCAATGAATCATTTCAGATTAACAACACCGCAAATCTCGGGCATTACACATGTTCAGCTCTTTCTGTGTGAAGAAGTACTTCGGACTCTTTTGATCCGTTAAAATCCTGGTCTCCAAATCTTCAGAGCAAATACCACTGCTGTTAACTCGAGATCATGAGTCATATAGTTCTTCTCATGGATCTACTATAGTTGGTCAAAAGAAAATGGTCGCTTCGTCTGAGTGATAAAGTGAAACTCAGACATTCTATACCTAATCGATGATGGCTCCATACCGGATACAGCTACTAGTATGATTCAAAAAAGTGGTCTATAAGCCCTCATTCACTACGTCCCCTCGGGTTCACTCCGCCCCCTTCTTGTGGCCTTAAGCTCTAGTCACTAATCTAGGAACTTCAGCTTCAGCTGTCTGGACGCGTAGGCTATAACTCTGTCATACTGCATCAAAATTGCGCCCAAACCGAGCTTCGAAGTATCTGTGTAAACCACGAACACTCCCTGGCCTGATGGAATAGCTAGAACTTGTGCAGTGGTCAATGTCTGCTTCAATCGGTCAAAGCTCTCCTGGCACTCAGATCCCCAGATAAACTTGGCATTCTTCTTCGGAAAGGCGGTCAAAGGCACCGCAATGGAAGAGAAGTCCTGAGTAAACTTCATGTAATAACTTGCCAACCCCAAGAAACTACGATCAAGGTCATGCTCTTAGGCACTGGCCAATCTCTGACTGCTTCGACCTTACTGGGGTCGACCTCAATACCATCCTGAAATACAATGTGGCCCAAGAATGCCACCCTGTCAAGCTAGAACTCGCACTTACTAAACTTGGCATACAACCGTCTGTCCTGTAATGTCTGTAGTACGGTCCTGAGATGCCGGCTATGATCCTCCTGCTCCTTGAATAGATCAGAATGTCGTCAATAAAAACTATGATGAACTGATACGAATATGGCTGAACCACGCGAGTCATGAGATGCATGAAGATTGCTGGCACATTCGTCAAACCAAAGGGCATCACCATAAACTCATAGTGCATGTATCGCGTCCAGAAAGCTGTCTTATGTACATCTGAATCTCTCATCTTCAGCTGATGGTATCCGGATCGGAGGTCTATCTTGGAGAACACTGATACTCCCTGTAGTTGATCAAGCAAATCATCGATCCTCGGCAACGGATACTTGTTCTTAACTGTGACTCTGTTCAGCTCTTTGTAGTCAAATCACAGTCGCATGTTGCCATCCTTCTTCTTGACAAACAGTACCGGTGAACCCCAATGGGAAAAGCTAGGGTGAATGAAGCCCTTGCCTAACAGATCCTGAATCTGATCTTTCAGCTCTTTCATCTCCCCCATAAACACTTGCCGAGATGAAACTTGTTACAATGCGTGCATAGCTGTCTCTCTGCTGGCTTTGGCGCTCCTGGAACCTGCGGTTGCTTCTGCTGACCAGGCCTCCTAATATGTCCCTAGGGCCTCTGCTGCCTCTGTGGCTGGTAAACTGCTTTTTCTGCGGCTGAAAGCTAGGCTGGGCATGCCTCCGCTTCCTCTGCATCTCAAAGTCTATATCCTGCAGAGCCTGCCCTGCCTGAAAAACGCAGGCAGTGGCCTTATCATAACCTATCGGCCTCATCAGAATCACATCCCGGTGCAACGTCGGCCTCAGCCCATCCATGAAATGCCTCATCTTCTAGGCGGCATCTCTAGCAATGAGGGGCACAAAATGACATCCCCTGTCAAAATTGCGGATGAACTCCGCCACAGTCGAGTCTCCCTGGCGGAGACTCATGAACTCCCTCGTCATGCGACCTCTGATATCTGCTGGGAAATACTTGCCGTAGAACATCTTCTTGAACTGCTCCCAAGTGAGGTGGCCAAGTTCACTCTCTTGGCAGCTTCCTCCAACCATAGGGATGCGTCATCCCTCAGCATATATGCGACGCACCTGACCCGATCGCCCTCCCTCATATAAAGGTACTGAAAATGCAGCTCCAATCCTCTGCCAGAAATAGAACAGTGGTACCCCTGAACTCCTTCGGGTTGAGCCGCCTAAACATCTCAAAGACATCGGTCTGAGGTCTAGGAGTCTGATATACTTGTTCCAATAGTCTAGCCATACCATCCAGTACACGGGTAGCTGTATCCATAGGCGGTGGTGGCGGAGGGACTCTGCCGCCTTCAGGAATCTCATCCTGACGATTTGCACTAGGAGCGCGTCTGGGAGGTAGGATATCTGAATACATTCCAATTTATAACGTAACCCATCATGCAATTTAATCTAGTTTTTGTTGAAAACTAAATTCCGGCGTTTGACAAAATATGAACCAACTGAAAATACGAACCAACCGATCGAGTAAACTGAACTCAGCAACTGAATCTAGTAAACTAATCTACGCAACTGAAACGCAATTCAGTTATTCTCCTCACCAGTAACTGGAACACGTCAACCGACAAAGAGACATAGAAGACTGCAACTGAATATGAAACGCCGCACTTCAATCAATACAGCTTAGAACAACCCATTTCGGCTAAAGCAGTTAAGACGCCGCATTACAATAAATGAAGCAAACAATACCCAAGAAATATTGAAGTGGCAATCAACGGATACAAAGATTCAAATATATCTCAAGTTACCGTTGGAAGGGAAGCTTATAAATATGACAGAAGAATAGCTGAAGAAATAAGAAGATCACTCCATTCAAAGCTTGCTGTTATTCTGCCAAAATCTTAGCTCACTCTTACTTGATTTATTCGTAGCAGTCAAGGCTACAATTTGAGCTCACTAGCACTTTGTAATAATCGTTAAATTCGATAGTGCTAAGATCAGTTACGCACTGAGAACATTTTGTAATACTAAGAGTTTCAGCTTTTGGTAGTGATAAGTCCAAACTGAAGTGGGTCAGTACAAATCTTGTATTCGATCAAAGTCTTTTAGTGGAAATCCTATCCTTGAGATAGAAGGGGTGACGTAGGAGTAATTGAAATCTCCGAACATCCAGAAACAATCCTTGTGTATTTTATTTCAGTTTTGTATTCTCTCTTTCAGTCAGTTACTTTCCGCAACTACTTTAGTTCAACTGATTGTCATTGACCAACAAGATTCCGAGAATCAGTTTGTCACCAAACTGAACTCAAAATTCGAAAAGATCAGTTTTAATTGTGAGTGTTTATTCAACCCCCCCTTCTAAACACTCTTGATACGTTAATCGATCCTATCAAGTGGTATTAGAGCCGTTGAATCTTGTTCTTGAATACTTTTGATCTATAAACTTGCTAGCATGACTTCATTCAACAAAATTCCTATGTTCTCCAGAGAAGAATTTGATGATTGGAAAATCAGAATGCAGGCTCATTTAGCTGCACAAGATGATGACATGTGGTATGTCATAACTGATGGACCCATGAAGATTCTAAAAACAAATACAGCAGTTGCCATAACAGAAGGGGCACCACAAAGAATAGAAAAGCCCAGAGATGAATGGACAACTGAAGATAAAAGAAAAGCAAATCTTGATAATGTGGCTAAAGACATTCTGTACAAAACGTTGGACAAAGTAACCTTCAGCAAAATAAAGATGTATAAGACAGCCAAAGAAATTTGGGAAAAGCTGATCCAGCTGTGTGAAGGAAATGATCAAACCAAAGAAAATAAACTTTCTGTTGCTGTTCAAAAGTTTTATAACATCAAAATGAAAGCAGGAGAATCAATGCACGAGTATGATGAAAGAGTAAGCAGTATCATCAATGAGTTAAATGCACTTGGAAAAGTGTATACCAACAAAGAGATTGCACAGAAGGTAATGAGAGGTCTTCCCAAGGAATAGGATGTGAAGACCATGGCAATGAGGGAGTCCAAAGATCTGAACCAGATTGAACTTCATGATCTGTTTGCTGATTTAAAGGCTTATGAATTTGAGCTGCAGACCAGAGAAGGAGAACCATCTACCCCTGCAGCCACAACTTCTCTAGCTGCTGTTAGAATAGAACCAATCAGTTCAGTCGAGAAATCTGCTGATCAGTTGAGCAGTGATGCTATGTCATTGTTCATCAAAAAATTTGGAAGGTTCATGAGAAAGAATCAAGGAAACTTCCAGAAGCCATACCAAAGAAACAGCTCCAAAGATGAATCAAATGCCTGCTACAACTGTGGCAAATCAGGTCACTTTATTGCTGATTGTCCTAAACCCAAGAAGGACAGTCAAGGCTCAACTGATAGAAGAAAGAAATCATATGAGCACAAAAGAAGACCCAAGGAAGATAAGAAGTCCTTCAAAAAGAAACATGAGGTACTCTTAGCTGAAGAAAACAAATCTAAATGGGCAGAAACTGACAGTGAGGAGTCAGAACCAGAAAGCTCATGCAGCTCTAGTGATGATGAGGAAGTCAAGTGCTTGATGGCTTATGATGCAGAAGAAGAATCATCTAGCCAACAGGTATTTGATTTCAGCTCAACTGATTTCACACGAGAAGAGCTCATTCTAACACTACATGACATGGTAAATGAGTATCAAAAGCTTGCATCATCATTTGAAAAAATCAAAGCAAAGCAAACTGATCCCACAGACAATAAAACCAAAACTGATGAATCAGTTGATGGGTTGAGTCTAAAAAGGGAAATTGCTGAGTTAAAAGCAGAGAGAAACAAAAATCAGTCATTAATCCAGAAGTTGATTCTTGAAAACTCAAAACAGACTGAGCTCATTCAGTCTTGGAACAAGTCATCTACTGCACTGAATGAGATGCAGAATTCACAAAAATCAGTTTCTGATAAAACTGGTTTAGGGTTCAACACTCAAGGAGAAATGTATCCAAATGATACTCAACCAAAGCTAAAAACAGACAAAGGGAAATACATTCACTTTGTCAAAACAACAATGGTACAAGAACAAATTGAGCCCAGTAAACAGATTGAGCAACCTACTGAGAATATGAACAAGGTTAGAAGATATGAGATTGGTTATAGTCAAAAATTCTCAACTGATTCACAAAGTCAGTCATCAAAGAGGTTTCACAAGAACTATTCGAATAGCTATTTCAATTACTATAACTGCAAGCCAGTTCAGAAGAGATATAGACTGAACAATCAGTTGAATAAAGCTAAAACACATATGTATCATCTGTACACTACACACCAAGCACACAAAAGCCGAGAAAAACAATTTGGAATACAGCTACTGGAAAGTCTGTTAGACTAATCCAAGTGTGGGTTCCTAAGGGACTAATCAGCTCAGGACCCAAATAGATATGGGTACCAAGTTATATTATGTGTGTGATTGCAGGTAACAGGTACAAACAAGAACTCAATATGGTATTTGGACAGTGGATGTTCGCGACATATGACAGGAGATGCAAGTGCGTTATCTCAACTGATCAAATACAGTGGTCCAAACATCAGTTTCGGGGGCAATTCCAAAGGTAGAACTGTGGGTAAGAGTAAGCTTATTCATGGTAACTTTACTTTTAAAGATGTTCTATTAGTAGAAAACCTGAAGTATAACTTGATTAGCATCAGTCAGTTATGCGACAGTGGATTCTCAGTACAATTTGACAAAAATATTAAGTCAAAACTTCAACTGATAAAATCATAGTAACTGGCAAACATTGTGGAAACACATATAAAGTCAGTTGGAATATCAAACTTATGCACCAGTTTGTTTTATTGCTTCCAAATCGTCTAAAAACTGGTTGTGGCATAAGAGACTAAATCATTTAAACTTTAAATCCATTGCCTATCTGAGTAAACATGAACTTGTAACTGGTTTACCCAAAATAGACTTTTCAAAAGAAAAACTTTGCTCAGCATGTCAGTATGGTAAACAAGTACGATCCTCTTTTAAAAACAAGGGCTGTAAATCTTCATCCCGCTGCTTAGAACTGTTGCACATGGTTCTTTTTGGTCCTATACCAGTCATGAGCTTAGGAGGAATGAAATACACCTTGATAGTCGTAGATGATTTTTCAAGATTTACTTGGGTTATTTTTCTCAAATCTAAAGACCATACTGCTTCGCAACTAATAAAGCTCTTCAAAAGACTTTTAAATGAAAAATCAGTTGGAATTGATGGAATCAGATCTGATCGAGGAACTGAATTCATCAATCAAACTCTTTCAAATTTCCTAGAAAATGCTGGAATTAAGCATGAGCTCTCAGCAGCCAGAACTCCTCAGCAAAATGGTGTAGCTGAGAGAAGAAATCGGACTCTTAAAGAAGCTGCTAGAACAACGCTTGCTGATTCTGGTATTTCTCAAAGATTTTGGGCAGAGGCAGTAAACACTGCGTGTTACACTCAGAACAGATCAATGATTAATAAAAATCATATGAAAACACCATATGAGATCTGGCATGGAAGAAAAAGTATAATTACTTATTTCAAAATATTCGGCTGCAGATGTTTTATTCTTGATAATGGTAAAAATTATTTAAAAGCGTTTGATGCTAAATCTGCAGAAGGAATATTTCTTGGTTACTCATCAGTTAGTATAGCTTATAGAGTCTTCAACAAGAAAACCCTAAATGTTGAAGAATCTGCTCATGTTGATTTCGATGAAACTGAACTAACTGATAAGCCAACTGATCAAGTTGAGCTAGTTGATCGATTTACAGATATTAGTTTGGAAGATGATGACAAAAATGAAAGTCATGGCAATCAAAACATACTTCAAACACCTGAACCAGAAGTACTGGACCAATCAGATGTGCAGGAAGTCGTTGCTGATGATCAGTTGATAGAGCATAATGATAACATTCAAATACCAGTTGACGAAGCACTTACCAACTGAAGAAATTGCTGATACAACAAATACTGAGTACAGATGGAGAAAATCACATCCACCTGAACTGGTAATAGGAAATCCATCTGATCCAGTAAGAACTCGCAATCAAAAATCTAAATTTATTTATCTATTCAGCTTTTGTTTCACAACTGGAACCGAAGAAAACTGATGAAGCTCTTGCTGATCCTAACTGGGTAAATGCAATGCAAGAAGAGCTAAATCAGTTCACTTATGACAATGTCTGGAACTTAGTTCCAAGACCAATTTCAAAAACTATTATAGGTACAAAATGGGTATACAGAAATAAACTGAACGAGGATGGTTCAGTTGGACGCAACAAAGCAAGATTAGTGGCAAAAGGATATATGCAAGAAGAAGGAATTGACTATGATGAGACGTACGCTCCAGTTGTAAGACTGGAAGCAATCAGAATTTTTCTTGCTTATGCATCACACAAGAACTTCAAGGTCTATCAGATGGATGTAAAGAGTGCATTCCTGAACGATCAACTACAAGAGGAAGTATATGTTGAACAACCCCCAGGTTTTGTAAATAACAACTTTCCTGATCATGTATATCATTTGAACAAAGCCTTATATGGTCTTAAACAAGCTCCCAGAGCTTGGTACGAAACTCTTTCAAAATTTCTAACTGATCATGATTTTTCTGTTGGATCAGTTGATAAGACCTTGTTCAAATTTGCTAAGAATGATCACATTTTATTAGTTCAAATTTATGTTGATGATATCATATTTGGGTCAACTAATCCCAAATTATGCGAAAAGTTTGCTAAGCTAATGCATGATAAGTTTGAAATGAGCATGATGGGTGAACTAACATTCTTTCTTGGACTGCAAGTGAAGCAACTGGAGACTGGTATATTCATCAGTCAGACTAAATGTAATGCCTGAAGTAAATATCACAAGTAGTTGATTTAGTAACGTGAGATTACTAAATAATTAATGATTTTAAAGAGAGAAATATGACATATTTTGATCATATGAAGTTCAAATGATTTGAAATTTGGATATAACGTAGAACACTGAAAATATAAAAATTTCATGTTTTGAGTTTTGGAAAATTTGATCGTTTGACTGGTCCAAAGCGATATATCGACGTTGAAAATGTTAAATATTTTAAATTATATTATATTATATTATATTATATTATTTTATTAATATAATATAATATAATTAAAAAAAAGGATAAATTTGAATGTGCAGTCGGTGATTTCATTCAGAATTCATTTATCAACAATCGAAATTTACAGTGAAGGGGTAAGAGAAATAGAAACAGAGTTTTGGAATTTCTTTTCGATCTTGCGAGTTATCGATTTATCCAATCGACGAACCGACTTCAGTTCTGGGATCGTTGACACGAGGTCTTCAATTTGAGGTATAAATTTTATATTTTTCGGTGATGTTTGAAATTCGTCGATTTCTGGAATAAATCTGATAAATTGTTAGATCATACTGAAATTGAAGATTGTTGAGTAGTGTATGATTTTAACGAAGTAGAGAAGATTATAGTGGTGTTATTTTGAATTATTCTAATTTATTATAATTAGGATTTTTATCGCTAGATTGAGATTGGAGAGTTGTTTGTCAGTTGTAATTAATTCTGATTATATATTCGGAGTCTACGAAGTATATGCTACACGTTGATGTAAAGTTTTCGTAATTTGACGGATGTTGTAAAATATCCTATTACTTGAAGTTAATTAATTAGTGTGTATTTGATGGTAGTCTTGTGAATTAAATACACCAGAATATTAAATTGTTGAACGATAAGAATTTATAATCGAGTTTTATATTTTGTTGAATTAATTGTTGTTGGGCTATTTGATGTTATATATTGAGGCTGTTATGACTGTGTTGATACGTTGACAATGATATGATAATTGTTGTTGAATTATTTAGATACATCACACGCCTCGGGATCAAAGAAATAGCCAGATTTTATATATACTCGATTATCAGGTACGTGTTGACGTACGAGCATATGTTGTTATTGTTTAGTATTGATGAATACTATTGTGTTGAACGATGGTAAATCACTGGATATGGGTGATTTGATATTATATTTGTTGTTGTTTATTATTGATGATGTTGTTGGCTGTCGTTGTTGGGAGATGTCATGTTGATGTTGTTCGTTCAACGATATTGCTGTCGCCGGAGTTGGGGTGCGACGTATCGTTGATGTTATTCGTTCGACGATATTGCTGTCACCGGTGTTGGGGTGCGACGTATCGTCGATGTTGTTGTTCGTTCGACGATATTGCTGTCGCCGGAGTTGGGGTGCGACGTATCGTCGATGTTATTGTTGCAGTGTGATGTTGTTGAGGTTGTTGATGGTTGATTGTCCTGAAACGGCAAAGGGGGTATTTCTGTTATCATTTCAGTTATATCTTATGTTGTTGTTAATATAACTGTTATGTATTGCGATGATGATTGTTGTATATGCTCACCCTTTGAGGGCTGTTTCTGTTGGGCAGGTTACAGGACTATGCGTGAGACAGGATAGTGGTGAAGGACTAGGTATGTCTAGTCAAACAGTCTTGTAGTTGATAGTAGAGAGAGACAGTATAGTTTATTGTCTTATTTGAGTTGTATGTGTGTATTTATTATACTGTTTCTGCTACACTGACGTAGATAGTGTGGTGATTGCACTATTTTGTCGTATATGCATTATATTATTACGTCGTCGAAAAGAAAAAAAATTTATGCATATGATGTCACATGTTGCATGATTACGTGGCGAGGTTTGAGGCGCCACACTAAATATACAAAGGAGCTGCTGAAGAAATTTGGCATGGAATCATGTTCAGCTGCAAATACTCCCATGAGCTCATCAGTAAAATTGGACACTGATCAAGGGGGAATATCAGTTGAGGCGACATTATATCAAGGTTTAATAGGTTCATTGTTGTACTTAACTGCCAGTCGTCCTGATATTGTATTTGCTGTCGGTATGTGTGCTAGATTTTAAGCAAATCCTAAGCAATCACATTTCTCAGCTGCTAAAAGAATTTTGAAATATCTTAAGAGTACACAAAATGTTGGATTATGGTATTCTAAAGACTCTACTTTCAATTTAGTTGGATATTCAGATGCAGATTATGCAGGATGTAAGCTTGATCGTAAAAGTACAAGTGGATCTTGTCAGTTTCTAGGAGACAGACTGATATCTTGGTTCAGCAAAAAGCAGACATCCATAGCTATCTCAACAACTGAAGCAGAATACCTTGCTCCTGGTAGTTGTTGTGCACAACTGATCTGGATCCAGCAACAACTGAGAGATTATGGAGTAATTACAAATGAATCGCCCATATTTTGTGACAATACGAGCACAATTGCCATCACCTATAATCCAGTTCTTCACTCAAGGACCAAGCATATAGATGTCAGGCACCACTTCATTATAGATCATGCTTTGAAGAAGAACATTAGACTGGAGTATATTTCAACTGAGCAACAAGCAGCTGACATCTTCACCAAACCATTACCCGAGACTAAGTTTTCTTACTTTCGCAATATTTTTGGTTTAATTGACTTGTCTTAAAATTATTATTGATGATGTTTTACTAATAAAATTATTTGCAGAAAATAAGAACACAACAACAAATTGGAAATGATACTTTATTAAGAATAAAATCGATTCCATCTTACAGAAGATAACTTAGAACCAACTGAATCTTGCCATTCTGTAATCCAATTATTCAACTCATAAATTCAGATTGTAGAAAATGATTCAGTTGTAGAAATCTTCTCAATCATATGCCATTCCTTCCGTAGCATTGCTTGTAACAGAACATTGTCATCAACTAGGTCTGTAACATGCCTGACTTCAAAACGATCAATGTATTTTCTTGCTGTTGCTGCTTGAGCACGAGAAGGAGCAGCACCACTACTACTTATCCTCTGCAAATCATGAATTTTGAACCATGTTGACATCACTTTCGTCAAGACATATTCCTCCATCGTTTTCTTCAACTCTTCTAAATAAGGACTTAATTGTTCAGTAACATGAATATGCGTACTGCTGCATGCATCAGAATTACTTGAATCCGACATATTGAACTGTTATTGTCTCACATTTTATCTCTCTCGTCTTATTTATAGACAGATGATGCAATTCTTTTTGTCTTGAATATTTTCACCAATATGACTGAAACTAACCGTGTTACTTCTATTTATAGCCGAAAATCATGGAAGCTGAAGGGCCGTCAACGTTTCAGCAAACGATAATCTTTCTGACCTTTAAACTTATTTTTATATCGTCACTTTAATTATTCTATGCACCGATTAAGGAGGAATATCAGTTTTTAAGAGGTTAACTGAGAAGAAAAATATTAGTAAACTCTCAACTGAAAGGACACAGTCTTACAACTGATCGTTCAGTTTCCTTACTCTCAGCAATGGCAAATCAGATCCCTGCTCATATATTGAATGCTATGGCTATCAACTTTGAATCAGCTTTATCAGTCGAAGAAGTCGATGTGAAAAATATATTTCTGAAGCTTGAATCAGCTGGGCTGAGGATATTCTTGGGGCAATACTCGCAGGAGATTTACCCAAAAGAACTCCAGGACCTCTACTCAAATGGATATATCAACTCTGATGGAAACATCATTTCCACTATTAATGGTCAGTTGGTGACCATTTCTGAATATTCTTTCGGAAAAATCTTTTCATTACCTTCTGATGGACTGGTACACCTTGCTGATGTTAAAGCATCAGATATTGAAGAAATGCAAACTGCACTCTCTGTTGATGGACGAAAAATCAAAGTTTCCGATCCTAAGAAGGAACTGAAGCATGAGGTTCAGTTGCTGGCTGATATCGTAGCCAAAGGGCTATTGGCTAAGGCAGGATCGTATGCCGCCCTGACTTTGGAAAAGTTTCAAGCTATTACGGTTATTATGGCTGGAAGAAAATTCAACTGGAAGCAACTTATTTTCAGTATCTTGAAGAATATGTTTTCCTCCACCAAGCAATCCAAAGGATTTGCAGTGCCGCTGAGCTATTTGATGAAAGTCAAAGTGTTAGTGGCTGATGATTTGGAGCGATTATCTAAATTCAAAATTTTCAATGGGAAGAATGTTTTGCCACCCAAGACTAAATTAGATATCTCTCCTGATCAGTTCGTGAAGATCAAGAAGGAGATTGGAACGCAACAGGCTGCTCCCAAATCAGTTAAACAGGCCAAGACATTGGCTCAACTGAAGACAGTTAAAAGAAAACTGATTATCAGTGAATCCGATTCCGAGAAGACGCCCTCTCCAAAAGTTGCCAAGAAACCAAGAACACCAAGGACAAAATTACCAACCACAGTAGAATCTATTCCTACTGAAAGGCTGAAATCTTCGGATGCCCAACAGCCTATCAAAGCAGTTCCTCTGAAGATCATCCCACCAGAAATCTCAGCTGGTGCAACAAAGGAAACTGTTAGGATCAAAGCTCCTCTAATCCATATCAATCGTCCTGCTGTTCTAGCACCTGCGAGACCCAAAGGTATAAGGATTATAGAACTGGTGGATACTACTCGTACTGGATTGGAAATTCCACACATCCTCAGTACTGAAAATGGCAAGGGCAAATTGATTGAAGAGCCAAGATCATCTAATGCCATTCAAACTCATATTGACCTTGTTTGGGAACAGGTTAATAATTTTGCAGCATCAAAACTTCAATCCTATGATGCCTGGACCGCTTACAGAACTCAGATTTTTGCTAAGTAGTTGAAAAAGAAATCCCATCTGAACAAGTTTATCAAACTGGAAGCAATTGTCCTCAAGATGGTCAAAGCTGCCACAATTGTTCAGGCTTTGGAGAGGAAAACCTTTTTTTTTGACCAAATTCGAGCTAAGAAGCTATCTCAACTGCATGAGAAATTGAAGGCAAACTACATTCCCACCAATCCAACTGCTTATAATGATCGAGCTGTGATCACTCAGCTAGATACAGATCTTACTAGCTTGCAAGCTCAGATAAAAGTGTGGGAAATGGATCAGGAGTTAGTTCTTCCTGAGGAAGCCTCTGAAGAAGAAGAAGAAGAACCCTCATCTCAGCAGAAAGAGCCATCCTCAGAACAAACTATTGTTACAACTGAAGAAACAGTTCAGGATGTGCCACAATCATCTGCTGTGGACCATCAGCTGTACTCTGAAGCCGAGTTGAATTTTGCCAACATTGATGAAATTATTCAAGCAGTGGTGACAGAATCTGTTATTAATGAACCTTTATCAGTTGATCACTCCGCTGATCAAGCAGCTAAAGAGAATCCAATCTTAACTGAAGAGCCAGTTAAGGTCGCCATTTCTGAACCAAATGATCAAAGAATGATGTCTGCTCAATCACCAGATCACCAAATTGCTGAGAATCTGGAGGCTCTGTTGCCTACTTCTGACAATCCTCCAACTGAAGAGTCAGCTCGAATCTCAGATGACTATCAAGTAGAAGCATCTGTTCATGACTCACTAGCTGAAGAACCTGCAAACTCTCACATTCAGCAGGAAAGCTCAAATGCTGAACAACATCAGTCTTCACCTCATCTGGTCCAAGTGGCAGTAACTGAAACAGATGTTCCAGAACCGAATATATCTGAAACAATGATATCTGAAAGAACCATGGTGGTTTTTGTTCAAATCTCACAGGAAGCTGGAGCGTCGGATCAGCCAAATCTTAATTTCGCCAAAGATCTTGATTTTGTTCTTGCAGAAATTCAGGAAATTCAGCATGATATACATAGAGTGATTAATGATCTGTACAAGATTCTCCATACTCAATTAGATCATTCTCTGAAGCTAGAACATTCTGAGGCATTCAACTCAGAGAAACTGAAAGCAATTCAAGAAGCCTTAAACTCTCTTTTTCAATCAGTGGAAGCAATTCAGAAGAACAAAGGTTCGGCTGAGAGTCTCTTCATCACTCAAGACGTTATCAGCAAACGAGTTGAAAATTTGGAGGCGTTTGTAACAAGAAAAATAGACTCGTTGTAAACCACAATACTCTCTGTTGTCTCTAGCATATCCACTACTGTCAATGTTTTATCAACAGATGTTCGGAAATTCTCATTGAAGATGGAGTTGTTTGACAAAAAGGGGGAAGAGATCAAAGAGATTCTAGAACAACAAAAGAAATCTTCTCGTTGAAGAAAAATCTCTACAGATTCGTGTAGTACATTATTCAGTTGATCAATCTCTTATTTTATCTACAATGAATTCAGACGTTCAGTTATTATTTACTTAGTTTTGTCAAACACCATAAAGGGAGAAATTGTTGGAAACTAAATCCCGGCGTTTGACAAAATATGAACCAACTAAAAATACGAACCAACTGATCGAGTAAACTGAACTCAGCAACTGAATCTAGTAAACTAATCTACGCAAATGAAACGCAATTCAGTTATTCTCCTCACCAGTAACTGGAACACGTCAACCGACAAAAAGACATAGAAGACTGCAACTGAATATGAAACGCCGCACTTTAATCAATACAGCTTAGAACAACACATTTCGGCTAAAGTAGTTAAGACGCCGCATTACAATAAATGAAGCAAACAATACCCAAGAAATAATGAAGTGGCAATCAACGGATACAAAGATTCAAATATATCTCAAGTTACCGTTAGAAGGGAAGATTATAAATATGACAGAAGAACAGCTGAAGAAATAAGAAGATCACTCCATTCAAAGCTTGCTGTTATTCTGCCAAAATCTTAGCTCACTCTTACTTGATTTATTCGTAGCAGTCAAGGCTACAATTTGAGCTCACTAGCACTTTGTAATAATCGTTAAATTTGATAGTGCTAAGATCAGTTACGCACTGAGAACATTTTGTAATACTAAGAGTTTCAGCTTTTGGCAGTGATAAGTCTAAACTGAAGTGGGTCAGTACAAATCTTGTATTCGATCAAAGTCTTTTAGTGGAAATCCTATCCTTGAGATAGAAGGGGTGACGTAGGAGTAATTGAAATCTCCGAACATCCAGAAACAATCCTTGTGTATTTTATTTCAGTTTTGTATTCTATCTTTCAGTCAGTTACTTTCCGCAACTACTTTAGTTGAACTGATTGTCATTGACCAACAAGATTCCGAGAATCAGTTTGTCACCAAACTGAACTCAAAATTCGAAAAGATCAGTTTTAATTTTGAGTGTTTATTCAACCCCCCTTCTAAACACTCTTGATACGTTAATCGATCTTATCAGTTTTTCAAAATAATAAGTCTTTAAATAATAGAAGAAGCTAAACATGCATTGTAAATCATCGTAAAACGTATCATACAATTATGCAGGTGTTAGCAGTAAATCATTTAAAGCATAAAATCTTACATACTCGAGGCATTAAGACTGAGCTGCAGAAGCTGGCGGTGGCACAACCCTATACAGGATCCTTGCTCTATTACCAACTGTGAGTCTCCTAATTTTAAATGCTGCTAATTTTTTTTATAAAGCTCACATTTTCGAAATAAACACTTCAATATTTTTACATACTTGCAACCCTCCTGAAAAATATACTGTTAAAAAAAACGTAAATATTTGACAACTAAAATTATAGCGGTTTAAAATCTCAAAACTCATCCAATAAAATAAGCGTAAACATAATCGAGTAAAATCCTAGTAATCATTAACATTTCAAAACCAATGCAAAGAAAATATTCATGTAGAACCCGAGAATCAGATTACGTATAAGCCATGCATAATTGCTATTATTTATAAAAAAAATGAATTTTTATAAATGTATGAAGTGTTTAATCTATTTTTATAATTGTTAAGTCATTATTATTTATTTTAAAGATAGATGTTTAGTTTTTCAGCATAAGTACGCGAGGCTGGACCGGAGTTCGGAGATTTGAGTTAAGACTAATAATAAGAAAAGTATTCCTAAATTTAATTTAAGGCAAGGAATGATTTAATTTAAAGAAAAAGAATGTCGTTGGTATTTATTAAATTAATGGGAGCTCGGTTATCAAATAAGTTCTTTTAGGTTCAATAAATAATTAAAGCTTAAATTAAAATGTGTAAACAAATGGGATGAATTAATCTAAGTATAATATATTCAAGAAATTAAATATAGTATTTTAATACTTAAATTTTAGGTTAAGTGTGACATGCAAAAGTTTATCCTAAATTAATGGGTTAATTCACTAAAATAAATATAATGGTATTTAAAAACCTTAAGAATTTAAAATACAAGGTTTAAATAATAGTATACCATGCAAATGAATAATAATTTTCGGTTAAGACAATTCAAAGGTGTAGTAAATCTATTCATGTTACTCTCAATGACCATTAAGGTGAATTCATTCCCTCACTTTAATTCACTAATTAGTAGTAAATTCAAATGTAATAATATACTTCATTTCCCCTCAACCTACGAGCCTAGAAAATGAGCTGATCATGCATTGAGAATAAGAAAATGTATCGGCTAAAAAGGGAATGAGAAGCATTTCAAATTTCATTCTAAGCCTTCACTTGTAACTTCCCACCTTAATGCATATTATGACACCTTTAACACCTCTTGTAACCATCACCTCCATTATATAATATTCCTCCATTCCTATGACCGAAAATATCAGAAAACAGCAGCTTAGAAATCGTGAAAACAGCAGCAGAAAAAGTAAGAAAGAAAAGGATCCTCAACTCCGATTCCGTCACGTCGTGTTCGTCATTTTGATTTGTTTTTGTCAAAACAAATTCCAAGCATGTATATATTATTTCTTTACTCTTCAATCAAGACATATTAGATATTTTAATCAGTATATATTCATGAATCTCGAACCAGAACATAAACTTGACAGCAACATGAAGAAAACGGTATAGGCCCTTCTCGGTTATGGTTTTTAAATCTCACGGGTGATGTGTTTTGTTGAGTTCAGGATGTGGTTCGATTACAGGCACTCAAGGCTGTGTCTAGGCTTGAATTAGTGTGCGTTAGAGTGTTGTTGGTTCATTGGTTTGAGTCCAAACATTTCAAATAAAAGCATGACAGCAACTATTTTCCACAAGCTACAGATTTGGTTCACGATTTTTCTGTCATTGGGTTGTTTAAGGGGTGTTCAAATCCTGGCTATCCTAGGGGCTGTAGCCATGGTTAGAACCCTACCTTAACATGCCTAGGACGTGACCAAATCATCCCTTCAAGGATTGGTTCAAGGATCCACCAGATTTTTACATCAACAATGAAAGAGTCACTCGATTTTCATCTTTTCAGTTTCTGTGTGAATGTGGTTTCAGTTTTGGTGTGTTGTTTGGATTATGATTGACTTCTAGCCCATAGCCATGGTTCATACAACTCTCCATCATGTCTAGATCAAGCCATGGTCGATCGAATGGCCCTTGGAACGAGACAAGACAGTAAAATATTTCAATACAACACACTACACAACAAGTGGTGCTCTCGGCTGGTATGCTGTGATTGTCCTAGGTGTTTGCTAGGGTTGTGGTTGGCTTTTAGCCCTTAGCCATGGTGCAAACCATGCCTTAGGATGTTGGTAAGAGTCTTTGGTCGGTGGTTCAAGCCAATGGTCATTAAATTTTAGAGTTTACACCACAAACACACAAGCTGCTACTGCTGTATTTTGACTGCAACTTTCAGTTTCGGTTTTGGTGCTTGTTTATGTACTTGGTTGGCTTTTAGCCCATGGACTTGGACTTGACATTACCTTAATGTGTTACGAAAGTCATTTTTTTGGCCGTTTGTGATTCGGCTGAGTTTAGAGGTCGTACGAGAATTTACGGTACAATGTGCCAAAATGACTCTCGAAAGAGTGTTTTGTGTTTTTGATTCCATTCACCAATTTTTGTGTTCAGATATCATCATGAACATTTTTCAGTATGTTAGGGGTATTTTTAATCATGGTTAAACGTCGGTTTAATGTTGGTTCAGGTTGGTACGAAGTCATGATTAAAAATCAAGTTATTGGTTCTAATCGTCTCGTTTTTAGTTCGATTATGAAGTTTTTGTCAAGTTAAGATTAATTGCATGTGTCACCTATTAGAACTAGGTTGCAGCCAGCCTGGGAGCGATCCAACTCATCCGGCAAAAACAAGGTTATAATTATATTACGTGCATAAAAATATAAAATGATTATTTTTGAGATATATGCGATATGTCTTGTGGCCACCTTACGTTTATGGGTTTGGAAGTCGGTAGGCGCAACCGAGGACCTCTCCACTCGGTGACTTATTATGTATGGGTACGGATATCCAGTCCAAGGGCTGTGGTGATCTCTACCGCCCAGTATACTGTGGTTTAGTCTGATCAGGCGCTCACGTTATGTTATGAGCCACTTGCTTAGAAACATTATCTCTACCAGAAAATTTTGATATGATATGACTGAGCTCTATTGAGCAAAACTTTTACGTATGATTTTCATATATGCACGTAGTTATAATTAATCATGATACGTCTTTCACTGTACGCTTTTCGATACCATATTTTTACGTTGCATGCGATTTTATGATATATATTTACTTGTTATTCACGATATATATATGTTGAGTCTTTAGATTCACTAGACTTGATTTTTGTAGGTACTGATGAGGTCGAGACGGAGGGTAGAGACCAGTGAGCTATCTTGGGGAAGCAGTAGTAAACCCGAGGACCTCAAGTTTTAGTTTATGCCCTTTCTTATGTTCAAACTCAGTTTTAATACGTTGGATATATTTTGAAGTTTTTGTTTGAAAACAATATTTGCTTCCGCTGTTATTTTAAAGTTAAAATTATTTACATGTTTATTTTATAAATGAGGCAAGATAATTATTTATTTAGAAAATTTTTAATTATTCCGCTAAAATATGAATACGAAATACGGGCCTTTATAGTTGGTATCAGAGCCTATGATCTTGTTAAGGGTTGTACCACTACTGCTCTCGAGAAGCTCATGAAGTCACGTCTTCGGTCTGTAAGTTTTACGATTACGCATTTTGTTTAAAGCATGAAATATTTTTTTTACATCATGATTGCATGAAATATTTTATGTCAAGATTACGATTATGCAGTATTTATTTAAAATTTAAAGAAAATAGTGGGATTATGCATGTTGGTTACGTATGGGTTATAAATATGGAACAACATGCCTCCTAGACGCATTATTGATCGCACGGGAGGTGATGAGCATCGTCATGAGAACGAGGAGAGAGATTTACCACCACCCCCTCCACCAGACTTGAATGCCCAGATGTTAGCTAGAAAGACTCAGTTCTTCGCACAGTTCGCGGAGAACAATGCTGTGGTAACCAGACAGACGGGGCCCGAGGCTGTTTGTGAGCGGTTCATGAAGATAAGACCGAAGGAGTTCTTAGTGACGTCAGATCCTATGGTTGCAGAGGGATCGATTAAATCCCTTGAGGTTATTTTCAAGTTCATGGGGCTCAAAGATGGAGATAGGGTTCGTTGTGTGACTTATCTGTTTGGAGGAGACGCTCGCTTGTGGTGGGAAGGAGCATCTATAGCTTTGGATTTGGCTACTTTGAGCTGGACGCGCTTCACCGAGGTATTCTACTCTAAATATTTTACTGAGGAGGTGCGTTCCAGGTCGACCAGGGAGTTTATGACCCTGAGACAGGGAGACATGACTGTTACGGAGTTTATCCGTAAGTTTGAAAGGGGTTGTCACTTTGTACCCCTGATTGCAAATGACGCTGGTGCCGAATTGAGGTATTTTATGGATGATCTGCGGCCGATCATGCGCCGTGATGTTAGGGTGGGTGGCCCTACTACCTATGATGTTGGTATTTCCAGAGCTTTAGCGGCAGAGCAAGACCAGAATGATATTGAGCGCGATCGCCAGGGTAAACGACCATTTCAGGCACCACACCGTCCTCCTCCGCAACAGCACCAGAATAAGAGACATTTACACGGTCCACCCAGGAACAGAGGACAGCAGCAGCAGCAGCAGGGACGGACAGTCCCGAGGACAGTGGAGTATCCAGTCTGTGCCAAGTGCTCCTGTCGTCATGCTGGGACTTGTATGTATGGTTCGGGAAAGTGTTACAAATGTGGTAGTGCTGACCACATATTGACGAATTGCCCTCGGAAGAATCTGCCTACTCAAGGCAGAGTTTTTGCTCTCCATGTAGCGGAGACTAACCTGGAGACTATGCTCATGAAAGGTATCCTAAAGCTCTTAGTTCGTATTTGAAATGTAATGTTTTAAGAGTTTGAGTTAAGATTTTTTTTTTAAACTTAGAATTGGTTATAGGATTGCATGTTCTAATCAGGGTTATTTTCGGGAATTTAGGTTAGAAAAACTTTGACCTTTGCATGTCTAAAAGCTTAGTTCTGGTAAAACTATTGGGTTTAGCATGATATTCAAATCTTTCAGAGAGAATCTTTATAGCCGGTTCAGCTACGAAAACCTTGATAGATTCAGGGGCTACTCATTCATTCATTTTAGAAACCTTTGCAAATTCTCTCAAGATCAAGACAATTGGGATAGACATAGCGTATTCAGTAGCATTGCCTTCTGGAGAGGAGATGACAACTACTAATGTGATCCGAGATATAGACATTGAACTTCATGGTAATCTTGTGTATGCGGATCTTATCGTCCTGCCGATGCCAGAATTTGATATCATTCTAGGGATGGACTGGCTATTGAGGAACAGAGTTTTGATTGATTTCCAGCGGATATCTGTTCTAGTCCGACCGCCTGGGATGGAACAATTCTTATTCGAACCAGACATGTATTTTAATTTATCGCGTATAATACCTTATGTCCAGGCTAGGAAACTCATGCATCGAGGGTGCCGAGCATTTTTAGCTACTCTTGTATCTGTTCCCGAGACGCCCAAACAGTCAGCATCCGATGTTCCTATTGTCCGGGACTTTCTAGACGTTTTTCCTGATGACATCACAGGTTTGCCACTGGTGCGAGTGGTGGAATTTTCTATTGAGCTTATGCCAGGTACCTCACCGATTTCAAAAGCACCGTACCTATTAGCACCGACAGAGATGGCATAACTCAAGAAGCAGATTCAGGAACTTCTTGACAAGGAATTCATTCGCCCTTGCTTTTCGCCATGGGGCGCGCCAGTCTTATTTGTGAAGAAGAAAGATGGTACGATGAGGCTCTGTATTGATTACCGGGAGTTAAACAGAGTTACAGTGAAGAACAAATACCCACTTCCGAGGATTGAAGATTTATTTGATCAGTTGCAGGGAGTTTCAGTATTCTCCAAGATTGATCTGCGTTCTGGTTATCATCAGTTGCGGGTGAAAGACGCCAATGTTCTCAAGACTGCTTTTAGGACTCGTTATGGCCACTTCGAGTTTCTTGTGATGCCGTTCGGTTTGACGAATGCGCCAGCAATTTTCATGGATCTCATGAATCGCGTATTTCAGCCGTATCTTGATTAGTTCGTGATAATATTCATAGACGATATTCTCATCTACTCAAAGAATCAAGGGATTACAGCAGACATCTAACCACAGTACTGCAGACCTTGCAAAAGCACAAGTTATTCGCGAAGTTTAGTAAGTGCGAGTTCTGGTTAAAGAAGGTGGCGTTCCTAGGCCACGTCGTTTCTAGCAGCGGTATTGAGGTAGACCCGGCGAAAGTTTCAGCAGTCAGAGATTGGGTTGTGCCGCAAAATGCATCAGAGATCCGTAGTTTCCTTGGGCTAGAGTTGGCAGCCGTATTATTTGCATTGAAGATTTGGAGGCATTATTTGTACGGGGAGAAGTGACAGATCTTTACCGACCACAAAAGTCTCAAATACTTCTTTACACAAAAAGAGTTGAATATGCGGCAGAGGCGTTGGTTAGAGCTAGTGAAGGACTATGACTGTGACATTAGCTATCATCCTAGCAAAGCTAATGTAGTTGCCGATACGTTGAGCAGGAAAGTTGCAGTGATGGCTCATTTGGTGATTTCGAGACCTCTTCAGTTTGAGATACAGAGGTTTGATCTAGAGACATATCCTCGAGGTAGAGTTCCTCGTCTATCTACTTTGACGATTCAGTCTTCTCTTTTAGACCGTATTCGCAGTGGACAGTTAGCAAACAAGCAGTTGGCAAAGTAGAGGCAGAGAGATGAGGCCAAGGGCAGTATCTTGTACACAGTAAGAGACGGAATTGTGAGATATCGAGACAGAATGTGGGTTCCTAGCAGCGATTCTATTCGAGCATATATTTTAGCTGAGGCCCATATGTCGCCGTACTCTATTCATCCAGGGAGTACGAAGATGTACAAAGATCTGCAGTTATTGTATTGGTGGCCCGGAATGAAGAAGGATATCAGACGTTTTGTTCCGAGTGTCTGACTTGCCAGCTAGTGAAGACGGAGCATCAGAGACCAGCAGGTTTGCTCAAGCCACTTCCTATTCTCGAGTGGAAGTGAGAGAATGTCACCATGGACTTCGTTGTCGGTCTGCCGAAGTCAGTCAGAGGGTCGAATGCTATATGGGTGATTGTAGATCGTCTTACGAAATCAGCTCATTTCTTGCCTATTAAGACGACTTTCTCCATGATCCAGTATGCAGAGTTATATATCCGGGAGATCGTTAGACTTCATGGCATTCTCGTTTCGATAGTATCTGACCGAGATCCTAAGTTCATTTCCTCATTTTGGAAGAGTTTGAATTCAGCTATGGGTACGAAGTTGTTGTTTAGCACAACTTTCCACCCTCAAACAGATGGTCAGTATGAGAGAGTTATACAGATTTTGGAGGATCTTCTCCGTGCATGTGTCCTCGATTTCTCCGGGAGTTGGGAATCAAAGTTGCCATTGGTGGAGTTTACCTATAACAATAGTTTCCAGTCGTCTATAGATATGGCTCCATATGAAGCACTGTATGGTCGTAAGTGTAGATCGCCTATTCATTGAGATGAAGTAGGGGAGAGATCAGAATTGGGCCCGGAGATTGTGCAGCAGGCTGCTGATATAGTAGTCAAGATCCATGATAGGATGAGGACTGCTCAGAGTAGACGGAAGAGTTATGCAGATCAGAGGAGGAGAGATCTGGAGTTTGATGTTTGTGACCATGTTTTCGTGAAGATAGCACCGATGAAAGGTGTTATGCTGTTCGGGAAGAAAGGAAAGCTCAGTCCGAGATTCATCGGACCATTTGAGATCCTCGACAGAGTTGGGACGTTAGCTTATCGTGTTTCTCTTCCGCCGAATCTGGCTAGAGTACACAACGTGTTTCACGTCTCTATGTTGAGGAAGTATATGGCGAATCCATCGCATGTCTTGAACTTTGAACCTTTGCAGCTCACTCCGAACTTGTCTTATGAGGAAAGACCAGTGCAAATTTAGATAGACAGGAGAAAAAGCTACGTAACAAACTGGTCAAGCTAGTGAAAGTCAAATGGCTCAATCATTCGGAGGAGGAAGCTACGTAGGAATCTGAGTCAGAGATGAAGAGTCGATATCCCAAGTTATTCGGTAAGATTTAATTTCGGGGACGAAATTTCTTTTAAGGGGGGAGAGTTGTAGAACCCGAGAATCAGATTACGTATAAGCCATGCATAATTGCTATTATTTATAAAAAAAAATAAATTTTCATAAATATATGATGTGTTTAATCCATTTTTATAATTGTTAAGTCATGATTATTTATTTTAAAGATAGATGTTTAGTTTTTCAGCATAAGTACGCGAGGCTGGACCGGAGTTCGGAGATTTGAGTTAAGACTAATAATAAGAAAAGTATTCCTAAATTTAATTTAAGGCAAGGAATGATTTAATTTAAAGAAAAAGAATGTCGTTGGTATTTATTAAATTAATGGGAGCTCAGTTATCAAATAAGTTCTTTTAGGTTCAATAATTAATTAAAGCTTAAATTAAAATGTGTAAACAAATGGGATAAATTAATCTAAGTATAATATATTCAAGAAATTAAATATAGTATTTTAATACTTAAATTTTAGGTTAAGTGTGCCATGCAAGAGTTTATCCTAAATTAATGGGTTAATTCACTAAAATAAATATAATGGTATTTAAAAACCTTAAGAATTTAAAATACAAGGTTTAAATAATAGTATACCATGCAAATGAATAATAATTTTCGGTTAAGACAATTCAAAGGTGTAGTAATAGTATACCATGCAAATGAATAATAATTTTCGGTTAAGACAATTCAAAGGTGTAGTAAATCTATTCATGTTACTCCCAATGACCATTAAGGTGAATTCATTCCCTCACTTTAATTCACTAATTAGTAGTAAATTCAAATGTAATAATATACTTCATTTCCCCTCAACCTATGAGCCTAGAAAATGAGCTGATCGTGCACTGAGAATAAGAAAATGTATCGGCTAAAAATGGAAATGAGAAGCATTTCAAATTTCATTTTAAGCCTTCACTTGTAACTTCCCACCTTAATGCATATTATGACACCTTTAACACCTCTTGTAACCATCACCTCCATTACATAATATTCCTCCATCCCTGTGACCAAAAATATCAGAAAACAGCAGCTTAGAAATCGTTAAAACAGCAGCAGAAAAAGTAAGAAAGAAAAGGATCCTCAACTCCGATTCGTCGCGTCGTGTTCGTCATTTTGATTTGTTTTTGTCAAAACAAATTCCAGGCATGTATATATTATTTCTTTGCTCTTCAATCAAGACATATTAGATATTTTAATCAGTATATATTCATAAATCTCGAACCAAAACATAAACTTGACAGCAACATGAAGAAAACGGTATAGGCCCTTCTCGGTTATGGTTTTTAAATCTCACGGGTAATGTGTTTTGTTGAGTTCAGGATGTGGTTCGATTCCAGGTACTCAAGGCTGTGTCTAGGCATGAATTAGTGTGCGTTAGAGTGTTGTTGGTTCAATGGTTTGAGTCCAAACATTTCAAATAAAATCATGACAACAACTATTTTCCACAAGCTACAGATTTGGTTCACGATTTTTCTGTCATTGGGTTGTTTAAGGGGTGTTCAAATCCTGGCTGTCCTAGGAGCTGTATCCATGGTTAGAACCCTAACTTAACATGCCTAGGAAGTGACCAAATCATCCCTTCAAGGATTGGTTCAAGGATCCACCAAATTTTTACATCAACAATGCAAGAGTCACTCGGTTTTCATTTTTTCAGTTTCTGTGTGAATGTTGTTTCGGTTTTGGTGTGTTGTTTGGATTATGGTTGGCTTCTAGCCCATAGACATGGTTCATACAACTCTCCATCATGTCTAGATCGAGCCATGGTCGATCAAATGGCCCTTGGAACGAGACAAGACAGTAAAATATTTCAATACAACACACTACACAACAAGTGGTGCTCTCGGCTGGTATGCTGTGATTTTCCTGGGTGTTAGCTTGGGTTGTGGTTGGCTTTTAGCCCTTAGCCATGGTCCAAACCATGCCTTAGGATATTGGTAAGAGTCTTTGTCGGTGGTTCAAGCCAATGGTCATTAAATTTTAGAGTTTACACCACAAACACACAAGCTGCTACTGTTGTATTTTGACAGCAACTTTCAGTTTGGGTTTTGGTGCTTGTTTGAGTTCTTGGTTGGCTTTTAGCCCATGGCCTTGGACTGGACAATACCTTAATGAGTTAGGAAAGTCATGTTTTTGGCCGTTTGTGATTCGACTGAGTTTAGAGGTCGTACGAGAATTTACGGTGCAATGTGCCAAATTGACTCTCGAACGAGTGTTTTATGTTTTTGGATTCCATTCACCAATTTTCGTGTACAGCTATCATCATGAACATTTTTCAGTATGTTAGGGGTATTTTTAATCATGGCTTAACGTCAGTTTAATGTTGGTTCGGGTTGGTATGAAGCCATGCTTAAAAATCAAGTTATTGATTCTAATCGTCTCGTTTTTAGTTCGATTATTAAGTATTTGTCAAGTTAAGATTAATTGCATGTGTCACCTATTAGAACTAGGTTGCAGCAAGCCTGGGAGCGATCCAACTCATCCGGTAAAAACAAGGTTATAATTATATTACGTGCATAAAAATATAAAATGGTTATTTTTGAGATATATGCGATATGTCTTGTGGCCACCTTACGTTTATGGGTTTGGAAGTCGGTAGGCGCAACCGAGGACCTCTCCACCCGATGACTTACGACCGGTTTATGATTATGTATGGGTACGGATATCCAGTCCAAGGGCTGTGGTGATCTCTACCACCAAGTATAATGTGGTTTAGTCTGATCAGGCGCTCACGTTATGTTATGAGCCACTTGCTTAGAAACATTATCTCTACCAGAAAATTTTGATATGATATGACTGAGCTCTATTGACCAAAGCTTTTACGTATGATTTTCATATATGCACGTAGTTATAATTAATCATGATACGTCTTTCACTGTACGCTTTTCGATACCATATTTTTACGTTGCATGCGATTTTATGATATATATTTACTTGTTATTCACGATATATACATGTTGAGTTTTTAGACTCACTAGACTTGATTGTTGTAGGTACTGATGAGGTCGAGACGGAGGGCGGAGACCAGTGAGCTATCTTGGGGCAGCAGTGGTAAACCCGAGGACCTCAAGTTTTAGTTTATGCCCTTTCTTATGTTCAAACTCAGTTTTAATACGTTGGATATATTTTGAAGTTGTTGTTTGAAAACAATATTTGCTTCCGCTGTTATTTTAAAGTTAAAATTATTTACATGTTTATTTTATAAATGAGACAAGATAATTATTTATTTAGAAAATTTTTTATAATTCCGCTAAAATATGAATATGAAATACGGGCCTTTACATGTCCTCACTAATATCATAAAATCATAATGTGCGGAAGAAATGTGGCCCTCGGTTTGTGCGCGAAATCCAATCCAGCCTACTTAGAATTCGGCACCTCCAGTCCCCTCGTCTACATGCTCACCTGCATAATTCACACCTAGTGAGTCTAAAAACTCAACAAACCTGTACCAGAATAACAAATACATATACATAGCACATAACAGTAAAAAATATACTGTAATCCACATACCTTTCGTGAACTTAAAAAGCATAAATGTAAATGTGTCATATGAAATCATAACATGTTCAAACAGCTCATCGTATCATCATATACTTATACATTTATTTTAATTGAATTAAGTTAATTAGTTGTGACTTTCGTATCAGCTTTATTGTTTCATCATTATACGATGGATCCATCTACATAAAACCATGCTACCCGACGGCTGTCGGATATTAGCGACAATATTACCCATCCACTGTGCATAGGCCTCATCATTAGCATTTACATATACATCATTAGCATTTACATATACATCGTTAGTCACAATCAATTCACATCCTTCAAAACATCATTATTTTCATCACTTATCAAAATCATGCACGAACATAAATTTTTCTTAAAATCCAGGACAAAAAACCCACTCTGGGTGCAAAATGACCATTTTGCCCCTAGAAACACAAAAGGATCGTTTTACCACTGGACCTCTTTCGACCCGAAGTTTACCAAACTCCTTAAAACATCCCAAAACATCCCAAAACATATTTATAATTATTTGTTAGATGTAAACTCGAGCTCTTTTAAAAACTTAATGATTTGTTTTAAAACTTGATCCGGGGTCCCGATTTTAATCCGAATCAATCCGAAACTTACTCGAAACTTTCCAAACTTAAACCACAACCTAAACACATCCTACCAGCCCACATCAACCATATTCCAGCCATTTTGAAACCCCTACACTCTGCTGCAACCTGCTAAAAAAATATGTACATATAAGCCCTAACCCTAGTTGCACCCACGGCTCCGAATTCGATCCTAGACCAAACACCAACGCGTCCAGCCCTCAACCAACTATCCTAAGACGAAGACAAAGCCGCGGAATCACTGCTGGAACAACTAACCCACGCCTACTGGACCATGCACTCAGCCCCATGCATTACCCCTGAAACAAGCCAATACTCTAACCTAATCACCACCAATGATACGGTCGACTACTAGAGCAAGACCAGCCATTGTGGAGCCCTTACATAACACGTCTCAGACCCTTTAGGATATTCACCGTGACTCTGTGTGACTCCCATATTGCCAGACTAGTCCCAAAGCCAATAAAACCCAAGCATCAACCTACATCCTTAGCCCGCTCGGTTTCCTCCTTGGCTCGACCATTTTCTGATTCCACCACCATGACACCGTCCCTCACAACATGCGCCACCCCTCTAGCATCAATATAGACATCCCTTGCAGACAATAACAAAAATGTGAGTTGGGAAAAGATTTTTATGCAAAAATCACGAGAACCAAAGTCATAAACCTTTGATCATGAAATGACCGCGCAAAATACATACCAAGAACACATATCATAAATAATGTATAAATGATGCAGAAATAAAGTTACATGGCGTGCCTTGATGTTTTATGATCGAAAACGAGAAGAATTTCACGTCTAGGAGGCACCGGAGGAGTGGGAAGAGACCTTTTCTTCAAAGAAAATGGAGGAAAACGTTGCTGCTGGTATTTCTCACAAGTATGGCTGCGGAAGGAGGAGTGGGCGGTTGGTATGTGGGGATTTAGGTTTATGGTGTGTTTAGTGTAGTAATTAAATAGTAAACAAAATGCTAATGGGCCCTTAATTATATTTTAAAAAGTTTAAAAAGGGTCTTGAGTCCACTAAGCTTAAAAATAGGCCCATCAAGCCACCTGAGAAATATTTAGTTTGGTAAATTTTTGAAATTATTGCCCGAGCCCTTAAAAAGTCATTTGAATCGTTAAAATTTGTGTGCAGATAAAAGTTACGACCCGGCGAGTAAAAATATCCACCAAGGCCCATTTCTTGAAAAATACACTTAAAACCCCTTATATTAATTAATTAAAATTAATCATTCAATAAAAATATTTTTTTTAATTTTCTCCGGTCTCCGTCCCTAGTTCGAGCGCGAAATGCAATTTAAAAACCCTAATGTATGAACTTTTAAACTATCGTGAAATAAATCCTATTCATGCAATATTTATGCATTAAATGTATAAAATAAATAAACACATAATTTAAATAAAATCATAGATTACATGCATTCAGGTTAGGTAAATTTAATTTCCTGGACCTTACACCCTTGGCCACTCTATCTGCCAACAACTGAATTTCTGGCTTCAGTTTTTTCTTTGGATCAAATACTTTGATCTTCTTTCCATTAGTAGACAAGAGAGTCTACATTTCTTCAATATAAGCAACTTTTATATCAGAAAAGTGAGATAAACCATCAGAAGGTAGCTGAAAGAGAGAAATGAAATATTCTTCATCTATTGTTAGCAACTGATTGTTGACGGTTGAGAAGATTTTGCCATCACCAGAGATTGTGCTGTTGGCATAGATTTGTTGAACTTCCTTTGGGTAAACATCTTGGGTTTCCAATCCAAGAAATTTCTTCAAGCCAGCTACTTCGAGTTTTAGAAAGACACCTCGAACTTCTTCATCTTTGACAGAAATAACTGATTCGAAGTCAATAGCCATCGCTTTGAGAATGTATGCGAGTTTGGCTTGAAAATTTTGCTTCATTTCTGAAGTTCTGCAGAGAAATTCTTTGAGTGTTTGAACGCTCTAAAAGTTCGAAAGCTTTGAGATTTAGAAATGACGTAGAGAAAAGATGCTGAATAAGGGCGGCTGATTACTTATGTTGGCGACTGTTCAAATTTTTTGACACATGACAGTCCAAGATTAATTTAAATAAAGTAATACATGTGTACATGTTGTGTACGTGTAAATAAGTCGCTTGGACTACGTGGGGCCACGTTGTCAATCACTATATAATGAATGACATAATTAAATGCGCAATTTTAATAGTCACGACATTTAATGTGGAATTTTATCGATAATCAGTTAACTTATGTGATAAGATCAGTTATGTCAGTAAATGATTGACCAGTTGAGAGCTGATTCAGTCCAATTTGAAACCAACTGATAATTGTCTTGTCAGTTAACCAATTTAAAATTAATATTCCCCCTAAATAAATGCATGAAATAAAATACATTAAGAGAATCTCATTAAATATAGACGGTTGGCTGAAGTCTCTTCATATTCTTCAGTTCATTTCTTCATTTGGTTTGAATCTATCTATAAATAAGATCAAAATCATAAAACACAAAATAATTCAGCAGATAATATAAGTGCAGATGGACAAGGCTATTAGTTTCAATCAGCCCAATCTTGTAGAGAGACTATCATTTGAAGAAGCTTGGAAGAAGGATATCAAAGATTTTTTCTTCGCGAAAACCATGTGCACCTGGACGAAGATTCAAGAACTGCAATCTCTTCAGAGAGATAAACTAGTTGCCTCAGATGAACAAAAGACAACTGATATCAATTATAAGCGGCGTCTCTATGTCGTTCATACTTCAGACCTTGCCACCGATGAAGGTCTCTACTACTTGATGCTCATCAAGGAGTATATAATTTTAGATAAAATTTCCGTTTCAGAGAGTTTTAATAGAGAACTGCCTCTGAGGAGTTGTCTCTTTGGATATCCGTTTGGAAAGATGCAGTAGAAAGAGAACTAAACCGTGTAATAGCAAATTAATATTATCAATAAAATTGATATTTTTATTCATTACTGTTCATTGCTTTACTGCTTTACCATTTTGCAATCAAACTGTTAATAACTGAATAACAAGAATATATCCAACTGATAATAACTGAATATCAATCAGAATATATTCAACTGATAATAAATGAATAACAAGAATATATTCAAACTAAATGATATTAAGACGAATCTATTAAGCCAAGAATATTGCGAAAGTAAGAAAACTTAGTCTCGAGAAGTGGCTTGGTGAAGATGTCAGCTTCTTTTTGTTCAGTTGATATGTACTACAATCTGATTTCCTTTTTAGCGCATGATCTTTGATGAAGTGATGTCTGACATCAATATGTTGGTCCTAGAATGAAGAACTGAATTGTATGTAATTGCAATGGTACTTAATTATCACAGAAGATTGGTGATTCTTCTGCAATGACTCCATAGTTTTTCAGTTGTTGCTGAATCCAGAGCAGTTGGGCATATCATCTTCCAGCAGCTAGGTATTCTGCTTCAGTTGTGGAAGTTGCTATAGATGTTTGCTTCTTGCTGAACCATGAGATTAGTCTATCTCCTAGAAACTGACATGATCCACTGGTGTTTTTTCGATCAAGTTTACATCTTGCATAATCTGCATCTGAATATCCAACTCAATTGAAAGATGAGTCCTTATCATACCATATGCCCACAAGTTGTGTGCCTTTGAGATATTTTAAAATTCGTTTGGTAGCTGAAAAGTGCGATTGTTTAGGAATAGCTTGAAATCTAGCACAAATACAAACATCAAATACAATATCAGGATTACTAACAGTTAGGTAAAGTAAAGAACCTATTAAACCTCTTTAAAGTTCCATCTCAATTGATATTCCCCCTTTATCTTTATTTAATTTAATTGATGAACTAATGGGAGTATTTGCAGCTGAACATATCTCCATACCAAATTTCTTAAGCAGTTCCTTAATATATTTAATCTGATTGATAAATGTACCAGTTTCCAATTGCTTCACTTGGAGACCAAGAAAGAACGTCAGTTCACCCATCATGCTCATTTCAAATTTATCCTGCATTAACTTGGCAAACTTCTCATATAATTTGGGGTTAGTTGACTTAAAAATAATATCATCAACGTAAATTTGCACAAGTAAAATATGATCTTTCTTTGAAATTTGAACAAAGTCTTATCAACTGATCCAACAGTGAAATCATGATCAATTAAAAATTTTGATAAAGTCTCATGCCAAGAACTGGGAGCTCGTTTAAGACCATATAAAGCTTTGTTCAAGTGATAAATATGATCAGGAAAAGAGTGATTTACGAAACCTGGTGGTTTATCAACATACACTTCTTCCTACAACTGACCATCTAGGAATGCACTTTTGACATCCAACTGGTATACTTTGAAATATTTGAAAGAGGCATAGGCAATGAATATTTTGATTTCTTACAGTCATGCAACTGGTGCATATGTCTCATTGTAATCAATTCCTTCTTCTTACCTATATTTTGTGCTACCAGTCTTGCTTTGTTGCGCATAACTGAACCATCTTCGTTTAGTTTGTTCTTGTAGACCTACTTTGTACCTATAATGGTTTAAGAAATTGATCTTGGAACTAAAGTCCAGACATTGTTATGGGTAAACTGATTTAGCTCTTCTTGCATAGCATTTATCCAGTTAGGATCAGCTAGAGCTTCATCAGTTTTCTTTTGTTCAATTTGGGAAACAAATGTTGAATGAACAAAAAAATTAAACATTTGATTTCTAGTTCTTACCGGATCAGATGGATTACCTATCATCAATTCTTGAGGATGTGATTTCTTCCATCTGTAGTTGGGATTAGTCATATCAATTTCATCAACTGGTTCAGTTTGTAACTGAACATCAGTTTCAGTTGCAACAGCTTCAGTTGGTATATGAATATTATTGTGCTGTTCCACCAACTGAGTGTTAGGAACAGCTCCCTGTTCAGCTATTTGATCCACTATCTCTGGTTCAGGTGTTTGAAGGATATTTCGATTGATGTGAACCTCTTTTTCACTATTATCCTCCAAACTGATTTCTGTAAAGCCATCACTTAGCTCAACTAGATCAGTTGGCTTATCAGTTAGTGCAAATTCATCAAATACGACATGAATTTATTCCTCTACATTCAAAGTACATTTATTAAACACTCTATCAGCTTTACTATCTAATGAATAACCCAGAAATATTCCTTCTACAGATTTTGCATCAAAATTTTTCAAAATATTTTTTCCATTATCGTGGATAAAACATCTGCAGCCAAATATTCTGAAATAGGACACCACAGTTTTCTTTCCATGCCAGATCTCATACGGTGTTTTCAAATGATTTTTATTAATCAATGATATGTTCTGAGTATAATACGCAGTGTTTACTACTTCTGCCCAAAATCTTTTAGATATACCGGAATCATCAAGCATCGTTCTAGCTGCTTCTCCAAGTGTACGATTTCTTCTATCAGCTACACCATTTTGCTGAGGTGTTCTAGCTGCTGAGAACTCATACTTAATTCCAGTATTTTCTAAAAATTGAGAAATATTTTGATTGAAAAATTCAGTCCCTCGATCTGACATTATTCTGTCAATTCCAACTGATTTTTCATTTAATAATCTTTTGAAAAGCTTAATCAATTGTGCAGCAGCTTGGTCTTTTGATTGGAGAAAAATAACCCAAGTAAATCTTGAAAAATCATCTACGATTACCAAGATGTATTTCATTCCCACTAAACTCATGACTAATATAGGACCAAAAAGATCCATATGCAGCAGTTCTAAGCATCTGGAGGAAGATTTACAACCCTTGTTTTTGAATGAAGATCTTACTTGTTTAGCAAAGTGACATACATAACAAATTTTATCTTTTGATAAATCAATTTTAGGTAGTCCAGTTACAAGATCATGTTACTCAAATGAGCTATGGATTTGAAATTTAAATGGTTCAACCTTTTATGCCACAACTAGTTTTTAGAGGATTTTGTACCTACAAAACAAATTGGTTCATTAGGTTGATTAGTCCAACTCACCTTGTTGGTGTTACCACAATGATTACCTGTAATGCCTGAGATTTGAGGTGTTGTTAATCTAAAATGATTCGTTAATTAATTGATGAGAGTATAGACGAAACGGATCAGATTAGGATATCCGAAAAGGAGATTGAATTATGGATTGAGAATGATATGACATGGAAGAGGACATGGGATAGCATGAACAAAGGTTGAAAACCAGTAGGCATCACGCACATGCGCGGAGAAAGGCGCGCATATGCGCAAAAGATCCTTCGCGAGGACAGAACACCTCGCACATATGCGCGAGAAGGGGCGCGCATATGCGCGAGAAGGGGCGCGCATTTAGGGTGATTGCCGAGACAGTAAGTCTCGCGCATATGCGCGAGACATGACGCGCATATGCTCGAGCAGGTGTATTCAGGAATGCCGAGTCCAGAGAGTTGGGCGCATATACGCGGAAATGTGTGGAAGACACGCGCCGAGACTTAGGTCTCGCGCATATGCGCCGGTTGATGTCGCGCATATGCGCGAGACGTGTAATAGGCGGAATGAGCCACTCGTCCTCTTGCATGTACGTGGATGTATATATATATATATACGTGTATCCTTCCCTCTTCAGAAGAGAAGAATCGAGAAAAAGGTTTCTGAAAAAGGGTTGAAAATCATTACGCCTTTTGTGAGAAATCCGTCTATCTGATTTTGAATCCGACTTTAGTACTGGGTTCCTATCGACGTAGGCTACAGCTGGACGTAAGTTTTACTACGTTTTGATATGATTTGAAATTATGGTATTGTCAGAATCTGATACGATTCTTATATGATGTTTTGGTCATGTTAGACATCGTATAATCAAAACCGGATTGAAGAATAAATACCATATGGAATTGTTATGATTTTCGGAGTTTTTTTGGAATCGATTTGATATCAGAATTGAATTATTACCGATTATGAGATGTTAGAATTGATATCTGACTGAGATGATATTGCTTGGTATATTGAGACTATGACGTTGTGCTGTTGAAACAGAATTTGATTGAATTCTGATTATATCCAGTGTTTTTTGAGTGGCATATTGATACCGTACCCTCGATATTGTTATTGTCAGATTGAGTATTGACAGGCTTTGAGTTCGAGACTTCGATAGAGTCAGAGTATCAGAAAGAAAGGTATAAATTAATGTTGAGTTGGGATTGCACAACGCGAGTGAGGTTTGACTCGAGTCTCCCTAAATCACATACTTAGTTTATTACATTGATATTTGTAATTGATGAGATTGATCTTTATAGTCTATTGATTTATAGCCACTGCATGTATTGACTACTGATTCGTTTAGTCATTAGCTGATTCGCCTAGTCACCGGCTAATTCGTCTAGTTATTGGCTGATTCGTCTAGTTATTGACTGATTCGTCTAAACTTTGGCTGATTCGCTTAATTACTGATTGATTCGTCTAATTATTGGCTGATTCGCTTAATTCTTGAATGATTCGTAAATTCTGCTGCTGTTTCTCCCAAACACTAGATATATGAATTATATCGATGCCGTTTAGGGTTGATTCATTCCTATCGACTGAGATTCGATATAATTATCAATATCCAGACATTGGGATCCCTAGGTTAGAGTTGAGTCGAGTGTGAGACGACGCGTTGTTTGAGTCGAGTCTGTGATGACTAGTTGATTTATAGTTTTATATCATTCATGTTTGTTGATTGGCTGCATGTGAATGATATTTGTTATATGCTTTTGTATATGTTTTTATATGATTGCATGTTTACATTGTTTATACTGGGATTTATTCTCACCGGAGTTATCCGGCTGTTGTCTTGTTTTGTATGTGTGCATGACAACAGGTGGGACAGGTTCAGGGTCGAGGAGATGAGGAAAGATCGTGATTAGAGTGGAGGCTCCGGACTTGGATTAGAGATAGGGTTGGACACTTGATATTAGCTGTTAAACCTTAGTTGAATAAATGTATGTAGTACATGACTTGTACTTATATACTGAGATGTATATATGTTTTATTTCACTACGTTCCGTATTTTAAAAAAAATTTAGACCCTGTTTTATAATTGATTAATTAGTCCCAATTAAATTAACATGATTAGCGTCCGGGTCCCCACAACATGGTGGTATCAGAGCGATAGATCCTTTAGACTGAGATAGAAGCTAGTGAGCGGGGTAGATTGAGTTTTCTTTCCTTGCTTGTGATTGCTAGCATGCTTTACTGCTTTATATAATACATGTTAATTGACTTATCTGATTTGATTATGTAATATATATTATTGGGAACGAATTTGAACCGATTCTCGATCAGCAGTAAGATGATCGGAGGAGGGACTGAATTGAAACAGGTTTGTTGGATTGGGGTACTAATCCATTTGATTATCAGATATGCCTCCTCGAAGAATACCAGAACAGGGTAGCACATCGAATCCTCCAATGGATGTGACAGCAACTCCGATGGAAACGTTATTGACAAGGTTTCAGTCATTCAAACCACCGACTCTGAAGGGTATTGAGACATCAATTGAATGTGAGAGTTGGTTAGATAACATTGAGATGCTGTTTGATTCACTGGAGTACAGTGATGAGCGCCGAATTAAATTGATTGGGCACCAGTTGCTTGATGTTGCAAAGAACTGGTGGATTACGATGAAGAGGGCCTTGGAGCATCGAGGTACGACTGTTACTTGGGATGTATTTAAAACTGAGTTTTATCAAAGGTTTTTCCCAGTGTCGTACAGGAAAGACAAGGGGGCGGAGTTTGCCAATTTAAGACAGGGTCAGCTGAACATTGAAGAATATGTGACCAAGTTCTTGTTAGAGTAGGTGACCGTCGAGCGAAGTGTTGGCCGAGTGTTCATGATTAAACTTTATGTATAAACAGTCTTTATTTTAATAATATTTGAATTTATCATTTTGGCACTTCTTTATCTGTATACCCATGCTAGTTGCATAGATAAAGCCCTTGAATATACAAATAGTAGAAAGAATATGAGATGCTCATATGATGAGTATCATGAAACTCATATTTGTAATACTGTATATTCTAAACAGTTCCTAGTCGATTCAGCCGCCACTAAGAAGGATATAGGCCGCTCGAGTTCGAGATTAGTATCTGCGATGTAAGTACCATCTTTCATTGGTAGGGGACATTGTGATGTCCGAGCATGCAGATATGTGCTCCTTGTAGAGTGCACTGAACAACCCTCCATAAAAGGACTTTCCAAGTGGTTCTCACTTATCGAGTGGAGAAGTCCTAGTTTATGGTTGTACACCATTAGTCCTTATGACCCGGGACAACATTGAGACTCTATGTGCTAGAATTACACTTTGACTTGTTTACCGACTCTCATGGGGTCATCAGGTGGCAAGGTTGGGTATTCTGTCGAAACATATAGGAGTCGATGCATTGTAGTCGGGGATTCACCGCTTACCTACGGGTATGGATATCCTATGTGTTTTTCATGTATATGTAGTTTGAAATCTCTGATCAGAGTATGGTGGTAATTATGAAAAGGGTTTCATAGATTACACCATCGATGCAAATACGACATGACACATAGTATCGATTCATTGACAACTCTCGATAAACCAATGGTTGTCGAATCGGTCGGGATATATGAGTTGAAGGGACCGTACTGTACGCTAACCATAATAGAATGGTTCTTGCAGGCACTATCATTTGATACCTAGGGAATCATGTAAGCGATGCTGCTAGGCGTTTAACATGATTGGTTGGGTACTATCAGACTTGAGTTCTAACGTTCTTGTTATCAAGGAGTTGATAAGTAAGAATGGAGCAATTGGGGTATGCTCAAATAAGGACATGTTTAGTCCAAATCACATGGAGATGTGAACCCACGGCTAGTTGTATCAATGAACCATTGAGGGCCACACAAGTGCTAGCTTTCTAGATCCCGTTGAAAAGTAAAATAGTTCAATGTGTTGAACGGCATATAAAGGAGTTTATAAGCGTAGGGAAAAATAGAAGTATGACTTCTATAAGGAGAATGTAGCTTTTAATTTGAAGAAGTGTTCCTAAATAAAATGTTGGCCAAATAAATAATGTATTTGAAAATTGTGATTTTCGTAAAGATTATTATGGACTAAATTAAATTAATTCAAATGTTGAATTAATTAAACACTAGTGGGCCTAGTAGAGTCCAAATAATTAAATTAATTCAAGTGTTGAATTAATTAAATCATATTGGGTCTTGTAGAGCCCAATAGTAAAATAAATATTCAACTAGTGACTTGAGTAATATCAAGTAAGGTTTAATTAGGCTCAAATATGTTTGAGATAATTAAATTAAAGTCCATGGGCCTTGTAATTGTTACAAGCCCAAATAGGAAAGCATGCATGGGAGGTGAAGGGTTGGGGAGACAACTTTTTCCACATCCAAGGCATGGCATGCCTTTGAGACATACAATCACTTTTTCAAGCACCAAAAAAAGTCTCCCTCCCTTCTCTCCTCCCACCCCCTATGGCCGAAATTTGAATCTCAACATTCTCCCAATTTTTGTTCTTCAATTGTTGGAGAAAACACTTATTTCTCAAAGGAAAATCCTCCTATTTTTCTAGTGCAAAATATGAGGGGATCTTCCTAGTTGGTGGTGGGCTTGATTTTTGAACAAGGAGTGTTCAAAGGAAGCTTGTAGAAGTTCATCCTTTCAAGAGCCAAGTTGTTTACAACTTGGTTGGAGCAATCATCAATCCATTGTGATTGATAGGTACATTTCTATAAACACCCTATGTATGACATGTGTTTGTTTTTGTATTTGCTACACAAAATGTGGGGTGGCCGAAAATTCCAAGCAAAATTTCGATTTTTAAACTTCCGTTGCGCTTCCGGTCACCGTAACCGATCCCCTTTTAGTTCTCTACCTTGTTGAAGTTTGCTCCACATGTGGCTGGAAATGACGAAGGCGTTGCTGATCAGTTTATCAATGGTTTGAACCCCGATATATTTACATTGGTGAACACAGGGCGACCGAATAACTTTGTTGATGCCATGAATAGAGCAAAGGGCGCGGAAGCGGGCCAGATAAAGCAGAGAGGAGCTGCAGATATTCCTCCCGCACCGAGACCACAGCAACCATCTCCCCGATTTGAGAGTGATAGTAGCAGTGGTGGAAAGAAAGATTTTCTGAAGGCTAAAGGAAAGCAGTTTAAGAAGTCTGGCGGCAGTTCTTCTAGCTCCAGTGGTTCCAAACAGAGTTATACCAGAGCTTATTGCGGAAATTGTGGAGGGAGACATTCCACTGAGCAATCCCAAGGAGTACTTGGTAGTTGCCACTTCTGCAAACGACAGGGACATTTTTCCAGAGTGTGTCCACAGAAGGGTTCTCAAAGATTCCAGGGAGCCGAATCATCTGGATCAGCGGCACAGTGGAGTAGACGATCAGCTGTTGTTCCTTCATTTCAGCCACCACCATCTCAGTCACAGCAGAGGCCAGGAGGAAGCCAGACAGTTGGCCAGCCTCCTAGACAGCAGGCCAGAGTATTTGCTTTGACCGAGGAACAGGCTCAGGAAGCACCAGATGATGATGTTGCTGGTAACTGTTCTTGATGTAGTAATCCTGCTTTAGTATTGATAAATACGGATGCTTCCCATACGTTTATTTTTGAACGATTTGCATTGAGTCATGCATTACCTGTCGAGTTTTTATCTACTGTAGTATATCTCTTTACTGGTTGGGGAGAGTTTTTATATCAGTGAATTCTGTAAAATATCATATACTACAGTAGGATGAGAATGAGATTGAGTTAGATCATGTGGTAGCTTGTATTGTACTAGTGTTGTATGGTTTTGAGACTGCATTACTGATATTGATATGCTGACCAAGTACAGAGCTACCCGAGATTAGTTCCAGAAGATGGTGAGAATCGAACCTGAGATGGCCAAGGGATGAATAGTGTACGATAAGGATTCTAGATTGAGAATTCCTTTGATAATTCGTACTATCTATAACTTGATTATTACAGAAAGGAACAGATGGATTCCTTATGTATTCAGTTGATTTACTGAAGTTGAGTCTATCATTGGCTGATTTACCAATGATAAGAAAGTTAATAATGTTTTTCCCGATAAGACTTCTGATTCGATTCCAATCAAAGAGATTGATTTTAGCCTTGAATTGATATCAGAACCAGATTGCATCCTGATTGAGACAGATTGCATTCATGGTGTGTTATATCTGAAGATGATGTATCTGTTGAATTTAGCAGAATTAAACCGTAATTAGTTGGCCGAGATGGAGTGTTAGATATTTGCAGTTTATGAGTTTAGCAGATCACTTCCGATGAGTGATGTTTTGAATCTGATTGAAGCTTGATTTTGTTTTGAGTCCGTGTTTGAATCAGGTAAGTAATACTGTATTGTATATGAATAACCAATCTGTTGTTCCAGATGTTCCGAATTTAAAATGATAAATATTGCCAGACAGTGTGCAATAATCTATGCGGTATGCATTTTGATAGCTGAAAAGGTGTTGATAGAATGCTTGAATCTGCATATATTAGGTGTACAAGATGATGTACAGATAAGATCAGACGATCAAGAGTTATGTCAGAAGAGTGATTAGACTGCATTGAATGCCAAAATTGACTATATCATACCATGATTTTCGGTTGATTTTGTATTTTTGGCAGAATATATTATAAACTCCTTCACCTACTGTCTATAGATTGACGGATAGTCGGAGCAAACTATCCGGATACTGGAGAATATCCATGAACTGTAGTTCTGGATTTTAGCACTAGTTGACATGATTTATTGTCATTTATGAATTATCGTACAACCACAGTTATCAGACGAGTATTGAAATGACTTCTTTCGAAGCGTTGTACGGAATGAAATGTTGATCCCCTCTTTATTGGGGTGATATCTCTGAGGTTCCTGAGATCGGACCTGGCATGATCAGAGATATGACTGAAAAAGTGAAGCTGATTCAGAAGAAAATGAAGGCAGCCCAAGACAGACAAGCCAATTATGCCAATGTCCGACGACGACTGTTGGTATTTGAGGCTGGTGACCGATTATTTTTGAAAATTTCACCTTTCAGAGAAATTGTTAGATTTGGCAAGAAAGGGAAACTATCTCCATGATATATTGGGCCGTACGAGATTTTGAGAAGATAGGAGATCATGCCTATCGACTAGCTTTAATCGCCTTCATTATCTGGAATTCATGTAGTATTATGGCAGAAGTACATGCCAGACGCTTCACATGTGCTTCAGTCAGTTGAGGCCGAGTTGGATGAGACATTGAGTTATTTCGAAAAGCTGATTCAGATTCTTGATCGCAAGGAAAAGTAACTCAGAACGAAGACTATTCCACTTGTAAAAGTTCGGTGGAGTTAACATGGCATTGAAAAAGCTACTTGGAAAACTGAGTCTGATATGAGACAGAGGTTCCCATTTTTATGTCACTAAGGTGAGTGGTTTACTTAACTTCTTCTATACCTTCTTATTGATACGATTGATTGCCTGTGATTTCGGGGACGAAATCGTATCTTGGGGGGGAGAAATGTAATGCCCGAGATTTAAGGTGTTGTTAATCTAAAATGATTCGTTAATTAATTGATGAGTATAGACGAAACGGATCAGATTAGGATATCCGAAAAGGAGATTGAGTTATGGATTGAGAATGATATGACTTGGAAGAGGACATGGGATAGCATGAACAAAGGTTGAAAACCAGTAGGCATCACGCACATGCGCGGAGAAAGGCGCGCATATGCGCAAAAGATCCTTCGCGAGGACAGAACACCTCGCGCATATGCGCGAGAAGGGGCGCGCATATGCGCGAGGCAAGTATTTAGGGTGATTGCCGAGACAGTAAGTCTCGCGCATATGCGCGAGACATGACGCGCACATGCGCGAGCAGGTGTATTCAGGAATGCCGAGTCCAGAGAGTTGGGCGCATATGCGCGGAAATGTGTGGAAGACACGCGTCGAGACTTAGGTCTCGCGCATATGCGCCGGTTGATGTCGCGCATATGCGCGAGACGTGTAATAGGCGGAATGAGCCACTCGTCCTCTTGCATGTACGTGGATGTATATATATATATATACAAGAATCCTTCCCCCTTCAGAAGAGAAGAATCGAGAAAAAGGTTTCTGAAAAAGGGTTGAAAATCATTACGCCTTTTGTGAGAAATCCGTCTATTTGATTTTGAATCCGACTTCAGTACTGGGTTCCAATCGACGTAGGCTACAACTGGTCTTAAGTTTTACTACGTTTTGATATGATTTGAAATTATGGTATTGTCAGAATCTGATACGATTCTTATATGATGATCTGGTCATGTTAGACATCGTATAATCGAAACGGAGTGAAGAATAAATACCATATGGAATTGTTATGATTTTCGGAGTTGTTTTGGAATCGATTTGATATCAGAATTGAATTATTACCGATTATGAGATGTTAGAATTAATATCTGACTGAGATGATATTGCTTGGTATATTGAGACTATGACGTTGTGCTGTTGAAACAGAATTTGATTGAATTCAAATTATATCCAGTGTTGTTTGAGTGGCATATTGATACCGTACCCTCGATATTGTTATTGTCAGATTGAGTATTGACAGGCTTTGAGTTTGAGACTTCGACAGAGTCAGAGTATCAGAAAGAAAGGTATAAATTAATGTTGAGTTGGGATTGCACAACGCGAGTGAGGTTTGACTCGAGTCTCCCTAAATCACATACTTAGTTTATTACATTGATATTTGTAATTGATGAGATTGATGTTTATAGTCTATTGATTTATAGCCACTGCATGTATTGACTACTGATTCGTTTAGTCATTGGCTGATTCGCCTAGTCACCGGCTGATTCGTCTGGTTATTGGCTGATTCGCCTAGTTATCGACTGATTCGTCTAAACTTTGGCTGATTCGCTTAATTACTGACTGATTCGTCTAATTATTGGCTTATTCGCTTAATTCTTGAATGATTCGTCAATTCTGCGGCTGTTTCGCCCAGACACTAGATATATGAATTATATCGATGCCGTTTAGGGTTGATTCATTCCTATCGACTGAGATTCGATATAATTATCAATATCCAGACATTGGGATCCCTAGGTTAGAGTTGAGTCGAGTGTGAGACGACGGGTTGTTTGAGTCGAGTCTGTGATGACTAGTTGATTTACAGTTTTATATCATTCATGTTTGTTGATTGGCTGCATGTGAATGATATTTGTTATATGATTTTGTATATGTTTTTATATGATTGCATGTTTACATTGTTTATACTGGGATTTATTCTCACCGAAGTTATCCGGCTGTTGTCTTGTTTTGTATGTGTGCATGACAACAGGTGGGACAGGTTCAGGGTCGAGGAGATGAGGAAAGATCGTGATTAGAGTGGAGGCTCCGGACTTGGATTAAAGATAGGGTTGGACACTTGATATTAGCTGTTAAACCTTAGTTGAATAAATGTATGTAGTACAGGACTTGTACTTTTATACTGAGATGTATATATGTTTTATTTCACTACGTTCCGCATTTTAAAAAAAATTTAGACCCTGTTTTATAATTGATTAATTAGTCCCAATTATGATTAAGAACATGGTTAGCGTCCGGGTCCCCACATTACCAGTTATAATGATGTCATAAGTTGAATTTTTAACTGTGCACGTGTATTATTTGAATTGAACTAAAAAATTATTGTCGCATAACTGACTGGTGCTAATCAAGTTATACTTCAAATTATCAACAAGGAAGACATTATTAATAATAATGTTACCATGAATACGCTTACCTTTACACACAGTTATACCTTTAGAGTTGTCTCCAAACTGATATTTGGACCAGTGTGTTTAATCAGTTGAGAAAGCAAATAAGCATCCCCTGTCATGTGTCGGAAGCATCCACCGTCCAAATACCAGATTGATTCTTTTGTTGTACCTGTCACCTGCAATCAAACACAATAAATGATTTTTGTACCCACATCTATTTGGGTCCTAAACTGATTAGTCATTTAAGAACCCAAACTTGGATCAGTCGTGAAAGGGGATCGGTTTTAGGTGTTCTAAAGCGCAACGGAAGTTTCAAAATTTGTTTTGAAATGAAAAATTCGAACACCTCATACTAGATGTGTAGCAAATACAAAAACACCAAGATGTCATACATAGGGTGTTTAGAAATCATACCTATCAACCTCTTGAGGTTGATGATGGCTCCAACTAAGGTGTAAACACCTTAGCTCTTGAAAGGATGACAAATCTTCAAGCTTCCATTTGAGTCCACCTTGCTCAAATATTAAGCCCACCACCAACTAGCTAGAACCACTCTAATTTTGCAATAGAAAAATTAGAGCATTTTTCTTTGATAAGTGTATTGTTTTCTCAACAATTGAAGAAGCCAAAATGGAGAGAATATTGGCAAAAATTTCGTCCAACATGGTCCATGGGAGAGAAGGGAGACTTTTCTTGGTTTTGGAAAAGGGTTGTGGTGTCCCAAATGCATGTCATGCCTTGGACATTGAAAAAGTTGTCTCCCAACCTTTCATCACCCTTGCATGCCTTTTGACTTGGGCTTGTAACAATTACAAGGCCCATGGAGTTTTATTTAAATGTCTCAAACACATTTGATTCCATTAAACATTACTTGATATTACTCAAGTCCACTAGTTTAATAATTATTTCTAATTGAGCTCTACAAGGCCCCATGATGTATAATTAATCAAACACTTGAATTAATTTAATCATTTGGACTCTACTAGGTCCACTAGTATTTAATTAATTCAACACTTGAATTAATATAATTTAGTCCATAATAATGTTTATGAAAATCACAATTTTCAAATACATTATTTCTTTGGCCAACCTTTTGTTTAGGAACACTTCCTCAAATTAAAAGCTACATTCTCCTTATAGAAGTCATACTTCTATTTTTCCTTACGCTTATAAACTCCTTTATAAGCCGTTCAACACATTGAACTATTTTACTTCTCAACGGGATATAGAAAGCTAGTACTTGTGTGGCCGTCAATGGTTCATTGATACAACTAGCCGTGGGTTCACATCTCCATGTGATTCGGACTAAACATGTCCTTATATGAGCATATCCCAATTGCTCCATTCTTACTTATCAACTCCTTGATAACAAGAATGTCAGAACTCAAGTCTGATAGTACCCAACCAATCATGTTAAACGCCTAGCAGCATCGCTTACATGATTCCCTAGGTATCAAATGATAGTGCCTGCAAGAACCATTCAATTATGGTTAGCGTACAGTACGGTCCCTTCAACTCATATATCCCGACCGATTCGACAACCATTGTTATATCGAGAGCTGTCAATGAATCGATACTGTGTGTCATGTTGTAGTTGCATCGATGGTGTAATCTATGAAACCCCTTGCATAATTACCACCATACTCTGATCAGAGATTTCATACTACATACACATGGGATATCCATACCCGAAGGTAAGCGGTGAATCCCCGACTACAATGCATCGACTCCTATATGTTTCGACAGAACACCCAACCTTGCCACCTGATGACCCCATGAGAGTCGGTAAACAAGTCAAAGTGTAATTCTAGCACATAGAGTCTCAATGTTGTCCTGGGTCATAAGGACTAATGGTGTACAACCATAAACTAGGACGTTTCCACTCGATAAGTGAGAACCACTTGGAAAGTCCTTTATGGAGGGTTGTTCAGTGCACTCTACCAGGAGCACCTATCTGCATTCTCGGACATCACAATGTCCCCTACCAATGAAACATGGTACTCACATCGCAGATACTAGTCTCGAACTCGAGCGGCCTATATCCTTCTTAGCGGCGGCTGAATCGACTAGGAACTGTTTAGAATATACAATATTCCAAATATGAGTTTCATGATACTCATCATATGAGCATCTCATATCCTTTCTACTATTTGTATATTCAAGGACTTTATCTATGCAACTAGTATGGGTATACAGATAAAGATGTGCCAAAATAATAATTTCAAATATTATTAAAATAAAGACTGTTCATATATAGAGTTTCATTGTGAACACTCGGCCAACACTTGGCTCGACGGGCACCTACTCTAACAATCTCCCACTTGCACTAGAGCCAACTACCCATATGCTTTAAACCCATTGATTCGCGATGCATCTCGAATAATGGTCCAGGTGAAGGCTTAGCTAGTGGATCAGCAACATTATCTGCGGAGCCGACTTTGTCAATCGAGACATCTCCTCTTTCCACAATCTCTCAGAGGATGTGGTACTTTCTCAATACGTGTTTGGATTTCTGATGAGACCTTGGCTCCTTTGCTTGAGCTATAGCTGCCGTGTTGTCACACAACACCGGGACTGAAGCAACTCCATTAGGAATGACGTCCAACTCTTGGACAAAATTCCTTATCCAAACAGCCTCTTTTGCTGCATCTGATGCAGCAATGTGTTCGGCCTCAGTGGTGGAATCCGCAGTACTGTCTTTCTTGGAACTCTTCCAGGAGACAGCAGCACCATTGAGCACGAATACGAACCCAGAGGTTGACTTCGAGTCATCGATATCGCTTTGAAAGCTAGAGTCGGTATAGCCTTCCAATTTAAGTTCTCCACCCTCATAGACCAAGAACAACTTATTGGTCCTTCTCAAATACTTGAGGATGTCTTTCACGACTTTCCAATGTGGAAGACCAGGGTTCGATTGATATCTATTCATTACACTTAGTGCGAAAGCCACGTCAGGACGTGTAGATATCATCCAATATATGATGCTACCAATCGTAGATGCATAAGGAATGCTTGTTATCGCCGCTATCTCTGCATCTGTCTTGGGAGACAGACTTGGATAGGGACACGCCATGACACATTGGTAGATGTCCTCTCTTGGACTCATCCATCGAGAACCGCTTCACGATGGTATCAATGTATGTGGACTGGGTGAGACCAAGCAATCTTCTTGATCTATCTCTATAGATCTGTATTCCCAATACGAAAGATGCTTCACCCAAGTCCTGCATCGAGAACTTACTCGCTAACCATATCTTAGTTGATTGCAACATTCCTACATCATTCCCAATGAGTAGAATGTCATCAACATAAAGCACCAGGAATGTCACAACACTCCCACTGACCTTCTTATACACACAGGGTTCCTTAGGATTCTTAGTAAAACCATACTCTTTGATTGTACTGTCGAATCTAAGGTTCCAACTCCTAGATGCCTGCTTTAGACCATAAATAGATCTCTGAAGTTTGCATACCATATGCTGACTTCCGATAGATGTAAACCCTTCAGGTTGAGACATGTAAATTTCTTACTTAATATCCCCATTAAGAATGGCTGTCTTGACATCCAGCTGCCATATCTCATAGTCATACCATGCAGCTATGGCTAACAATATCCTTTTGGACTTGAACATTGCAACTGGAGAAAAGGTTTCCTCAAAGTCAACTCCTTGTCTTTGAGTATATCCTTTTGCCACCAATCGCGCCTTGAAGGTCAATACCTTACCATCCACCCCAAGTTTCCTCTTGTAAATCCATTTACACTCTATAGGAACAATTCCCTCAGGTGGATCCACGAGATTCCACACTTGGTTCGAATGTAAGGAATTCATCTCAGATTCCATCGCTTCAAGCCACTTGGATGAATCGGCATCAGATAAGGCTTTCTTGAAGGTCCTTGGATCACATCCATGGTTAGGCTCATCATAGCCCTCTTCAAGAAGCAGACCATACCTCATAGGTGGTCTCGAGACTCTCTCGGATCTTCTAGGATCTTGTATCTCCTCTCTTGGCTCTTCGGGTGTGGGTTCTATAATTGTGGGTGTCTCTCGAACCTCTTCGAGTTCTATCATCTCCCCTTTTCTATCCAATAGAAATTTCTTTTCCAAAAAGGTTGCATTCCTAGAAACAAACACCTTTGTTTCTTGGGGATGATAGAAATTATATCCAACTGAATTCTTTGGATATCCCACAAAGTAGCATAAAATGGATCGACTATCCAATTTATCTCCCACTGCCTGCTTCACATAAGCAGGGCACCCCCATATTCTAAGATAAGAATATTTGGGAGGCTTACCCATCCATATCTCATATGGTGTCTGCCTTTGAATGGACATTTAGTGGAATATCTTTCAATTTTAAGTTATAGAGATCGTTTTCAAGTTCTCCAGTACCAATTAAACATTCATTCTTGTAAATGTTGCAAACACTTTTGCTAAACAAACAAGAATATCCATCTTTATCTAGCATAGAAATGGAAACAATGTTTTTCACCAATTCAGGTACAAACAAAACATCTCATAAAATTAACTTAAAACTATTGTTCTACAATTAGTAAACATCTTCAACAGCCTTGGCAGCAACTCTTGCTCCATTGCCCATCCTCAAGAAGGTCACACCTTCCCTAAGCTTCCTACTTCTTCCCATCACCTGTAACTCATTACAGAGATGTGAGCCACAACCGGTATCCAATACCCAAGAAGTAGAGTTAATTGAAATGTTTACTTCAGTGTAGAACATACCATTTTCAGAACTTTTCTGAGCAAGATATTCTTTGCAATTACGCCTCCAATGTCTAGTCATCTTGCAGTGATGACAAACATCACTAGTCTTGTCAGCCTTAACTGGTGTGGCTGCCACGACGGGATTCGGAGATTGCCTCAACAAGGGCACGTTCTTCTTGGGACGTTGGAAAGAACGCTTCTTTCCCTTCCCATGTGTATCAATCTTCGTACCAGGTGAAGAACCCACATAAAGAACCGACTTCTCATCTTTCATAGAAGCCTGCATATAACACTTGGCTTTCAAGTCATGGTCACACCATTCCTTGTAAGTCTGCAATTCCTCAGGAGTGCAGTAAGTCGGAGCCTCAACAGGGGACGACTTAGTAAGTGTATATGCTATCCTTACCGAATTCAAGATGATTTTCAGATTTCTTAGCCAATTGAGGTAATTAGGTCTGGTTTATGCGTGTTTGTCGAGTATTACATATAGCGAATTGCGAATCGAAGACATTGTCAAAAAGTATTGAAAAGTAAAACAGATAAATGTTAATGATTATTTTAAAATATTTAGTAACATATAAAGTATGGACTTTTACTTTATATATGTTTACTCCCACTGTTTTGACATCTTTCACTACCCTCTAGTGAAAACGGGAAACTCCTTTCCTCAGTAGGTACGCAAGGTCCAATTAGCGAATTATGATCCCGAATAATATCAGCCAATCACAATTCTTATAAGGTAGTTTCCAATTGCATCTCTATGCAACCCTCTACGTAAACTTTTGTCTCACGTTTGATTAGGACCCAATAATATGACGTCGTTCATCTTCACGTGTCAAGCCTTACCCATCGATGTTGAACCTTAATGGACGGTCGCCATGAGTTCCTCCAATAATATGAGCCGAAATCATGGGAGTTCCACGTTGTTCACATCACCATGTCAATGGATGTCACAGCTTTCTGGCACCCAGGGCCCCCCCAATAATATGAGCCGAGCCCCGAGTACGGGTAGCGTTCATCATGCACCCATTGTCGATGGAAGACATGGAAATTATAAAAAAATTTATAATTCCCCTTTTCGGGCTTGATATTAATTTTGAATCTTATTCAAAATGAGGGTTTTTAATTTTGAAAGGTCTCATCATTAATTTTATTTAAAAGCTCGCCATGTTTGATCGTATGTTTGCCGGATTCATGCAACTTTGTTATTATCATAATAATAACGCACATACTCATTATTTATAACATATCATGCATATATTATAAACAGTAAACAAAACAAGGATGATCAATCGCCCCAATACTAATGGCCCGTGTGAGCTAAACACGGGCCTAGGTCCAATCCTAGGGAAATGCATGGGATGCAAATGCAACTATTACATAAGCTTCCAATATTTACATGTCTTCGATCTTCATAATCATCAAGGCCACCATCTTCCAATCTTGATCATCCACTATACTAATATTTACAAATAAATTTCCATGGCAAATAGGGATACATCTCATGGGGTGGGAACGGGCCATAAACCAAGCTCACTTGAAATTTGATAATTATTACAATTATTCAACACAAAATATCCTAGCATACACCTAGCAAATTGGGCTTGGGCTTTTGATCATCCTTCATGCATAATATCACATATCATACACCATCAATTAATTATCACAATAATTAATTAATTCAATATTATATATCTTGATCCAATCACTAACCGCCACGATTATAAACTAAATTAACAAAGTATACAAACACCTTTGTCTACTTTCTAATTAATTTATTTATAACCGAATTTCTTGTAAATCACCATTTACTATAAATAACTAAAGTCCAACTTCAATTATTTATTTTATGAGAAAATATTTGCAACTTTTGTAAATTTAAACTTAAGGGCCCAAAAAATCATTTTTCACCAAAAACATTTTGGCCCATTTAAATTTCACAAATAAGTTAGCCATCCAATGACCCAACAACTCAAGGCCCATGACACTTTGATATTTCAAAACATCTTTTGAAAACCCTAGTCGTCATCACCGTCGCCGGATTCCGGCCAACTTACCAAAAAATTTTTTTTTTATTTAAAATCAAGGGCTGTTCGGGCAGCCCAAGGGGCTGCCCTTGCTGCCTGTTTCGGGCAGCCCCTCGGGCAGCCCAAGCTGCCCAAAATGGGCAGCATCTTGCTGCTCAAAAGCCGCCCCAAATCCGGCCTTGAATCGTTGCAATAAATCATCTCATGCGGTTAGAAATTGACCTCAATATAATATCATGTAAATGCTACACAAAATAGTATCCATAGCTCTTGATACCACTTGAAAGGGGATCAGTTTTAGGTGTTCTAAAGCGCAACGGAAGTTTCAAAATTTGTTTTGAAATGAAAAATTCGAACACCTCATACTAGATGTGTAGCAAATACAAAAACACCAAGATGTCATACATAGGGTGTTTAGAAATCATACCTATCAACCTCTTGAGGTTGATGATGGCTCCAACTAAGGTGTAAACACCTTAGCTCTTGAAAGGATGACAAATCTTCAAGCTTCCATTTGAGCCCACCTTGCTCAAATATTAAGCCCACCACCAACTAGCTAGAACCACTCTAATTTTGCACTAGAAAAATTAGAGCATTTTTCTTTGAGAAGTGTATTGTTTTGTCAACAATTGAAGAAGAAAAAATGGAGAGAATATTGGCAAAAATTTCGTCCAACATGGTCCATGGGAGAGAAGGGAGACTTTTCTTGATTTTGGAAAAGGGTTGTGGTGTCCCAAATGCATGCCATGCCTTGGACATTGAAAAAGTTGTCTCCCAACCTTTCATCACCCTTGCATGCCTTTTGACTTGGGCTTGTAACAATTACAAGGCCAATGGAGTTTTATTTAAATGTCTCAAACACATTTGAGTCCATTAAACATTACTTGATATTACTCAAGTCCACTAGTTTAATAATTATTTATAATTGAGCTCTACAAGGCCCAATGATGTATAATTAATCAAACACTTGAATTAATTTAATCATTTGGACTCTACTAGGTCCACTAGTGTTTAATTAATTCAACACTTGAATTAATTTAATTTAGTCCATAATAATGTTTATGAAAATCACAATTTATAAATACATTACTTGTTTGGCCAACTTTTAATTTAGGAACACTTCCACAAATTAAAAGTTACATTTCCCTCATAGAAGTCATACTTCTATTTTTCCTTACGCTTATAAACTCCTTTATAAGCCGTTCAACACATTGAACTATTTCTCTTCTCAACGGGATCTAGAAAGCTAGTACTTGTGAGGCCCTCAATGGTTCATTGATACAACTAGCCGTGGGTTCACATCTCCATGTGATTCGGACTAAACATGTCCTTATATGAGCATATCCCAATTGCTCCATTCTTACTTATCAACTTCTTGATAACAAGAACGTCAGAACTCAAGTATGATAGTACCCAACCAATCATGTTAAATGCCTAGCAGCATCGCTTACATGATTCCCTAGGTATCAAATGATAGTGCCTGCAAGAACCATTCAATTATGGTTAGCGTACAGTACGGTCCCTTCAACTCATATATCCCGACCGATTTGACAACCATTGTTATATCGAGAGCTGTCAATGAATCGATACTATGTGTCATGTTGTAGTTGCATCGATGGTGTAATCTATGAAACCCCTTGCATAATTACCACCATACTCTGATCAGAGATTTCATACTACATACACATGGGATATCCATACCCGAAGGTAAGCGGTGAATCCCCAACTACAATGCATCGACTCCTATATGTTTCGACAGAACACCCAACCTTGCCACCTGATGACCCCATGAGAGTCGGTAAACAAGTCAAAGTGTAATTCTAGCACATAGAGTCTCAATGTTGTCCCGGGTCATAAGGACTAATGGTGTACAACCATAAACTAGGACGTTTCCACTCGATAAGTGAGAACCACTTGGAAAGTCCTTTATGGAGGGTTGTTCAGTGCACTCTACCAGGAGCACCTATCTGCATTCTCGGACATCACAATGTCCCCTACCAATGAAACATGGTACTCACATCGTAGATACTAGTCTCGAACTCGAGCGGCCTATATCCTTCTTAGCGGCGGCTGAATCGACTAGGAACTGTTTAGAATATACAGTATTCCAAATATGAGTTACATGATACTCATCATATGAGCATCTCATATTCTTTCTACTATTTGTATATTCAAGGGCTTTATCTATGCAACTAGTATGGGTATACAGATAAAGATGTGCCAAAATAATAATTTCAAATATTATTAAAATAAAGACTGTTCATACATAGAGTTTCATTGTGAACACTCGGCCAACACTTGGCTCGACGGGCACCTACTCTAACAAGTCAAACTGACTTTCTAGTTGTTGCGTTCCAAAAGGTTTTTCTCGACTTGTGTGTGTTTGGTGTGTTGTGTGCAGAAGAAACAATATGATTTTTAACCTTTTTCAACTTATTGTTCTTCCGATAACTCTTCTGAGCTGGGTTACAGTAATAATAATTGTAATATTCATTCCTAGAGTTCTGATTTTTGTAGCTGAACCGTTTAGGTAACCAGCTTCGTGAATCAGTTGAACTCTCGGGGCTATATCCAATTCCATACCGTTTTGCCTTGTTCATATTTTCAAGAGGTTGGACAATAGGTTTAATTGGTTCTGAGAATTAATGTACCGCAGTTGATTTCACAAAGTTAATATACTTCTCTTTGTGTTCATTCAATTTTGGCATTGTATCACCTGTAATGATTTCATCATGACTGTTAAAGCCCAAACCAGTTCTGTAAGTAACTGATTTTTGTAAACCCTGGATTTCAATCAGAGTGACTGATGACTTGTTTCATGAATGAATCAAATCAGTTTGTTTTGAAATTTCAGTTTTTAACTGCTGAATCAATGATTGATTTTCTGTCATTTCAACTTTTTGCTTCGCAATCTCCCTTATTAGACTCAATAATTCAACTGATTCATCAGTTTCAGTTTTGTTGTCTTTGGGATCGGTTTTCTTAGCTTTGGATTTTTCAAATGACAGAGCAAGCTTGTGATACTCATTAACCATGTCATGCAGTGTGGTAATGAGTTCTTCTTATGTGAAGTCAGTAGAACTGAAATCAAATATATGTTCACTTGTTGATTCCAGTTGTGCATCATCTGCAATTAGGCATTTTACTTCCTCTTCATCACTGGAGCTACTCAAACTCTCAGACTCTGACTCTTCACTGTCAGTATCTGCCAATTTGATTTGCTTTCTTCAACTAGGAGGACTTCATTTCTCTTTTTGAATGATCTTTTGTCATTCTTGTCTCGTCTTTTGTATTCAACTGACTTCTTTCCTTTTTCAGTTGAATTTTGACTGTTCTTCTTTGTCTTTGGATAGTCAGCAATGAAGTGTCCTTATTTGCCTAATTTGTTGTAATGCCCGAGTTTTGATTATAGTAATCAGAAATGATTTATTGATAAACTGATGTAATTATAGACGGAACGGGTTAGACCGGAAAAGACGAAAGAAGAATTGAATTAAGTGCGAAAAATGAGCCTCGCGCATATGCACGACCAAGCCCGGCGCATATGCGTGGAGTAGGCAGAGAACCTCGCACATATGCGCGACCAGGACCCGTGCATATGCGCGAGGATGGCAGAGAACCTCGCGCATATGCGCCGGAAAGAGACGCGCATATGCGCGAGCAGTAGAACACTTGAAGGCCGAGACCAATAGGGCTCGCGCATATGCGCCAGCGGATGCCGCGCATATGCGCGAGACGTGCAGCTTGAAGGAATGGGCCACTTGTCCTTGCCATGCATTTAAATAAAAAAAATTATTCACTTCCTTCAGAATTGGCAACAGGAAGATCGAGAGAGCTTCGGGGAAAAGTTGAATTCCTTCATGTACTTGAGTTTGAGTTACGAAAATCCGTCCATCCGAATTTCAATCCGAATTCAGTACCGTGTTTCTATCGACAACAGCTTCAACTGGATGTAAGTTTTCTTATGTTTTAATATGATATGAAAATACGATATTGAAGGAATCAGATATGATTCATATATGGTGTTCTTGCGATATTAGACATCGTATAATTAAAACCGGATCGAAGAACGGATATCGTATGAATTTATTATGATTTTCAGAGTTTGTTTGATTGAGATTATACAAAATTGATATCAGATTGTGTTGTTATCGATTATGAGTTGTTGAGATTGATATCTAATTGATATTGTATTGCTGGGTATATTGAGATTGTGCCGTTATGCCGTTGAAACAAAATTTGATTGAGTTCTGATTATATCCAGTATTGATTTGAGCGGTATATTTATATTGTGCTCCTCGATATTGTCATTGCCAGATTGAGTATTGACAGATTCGAATTCGAGACTTCGACTTCGTCAGATCGACAAGAGAAATGTATAAATCAATGTCGAACAAGGATGATACGACTCGAGTTTGATTTGACTTGAGTTTCCCAAAAACCACATACTTTACTTTATTGCATTTATATTTGAAATTCATGAGATTGATGTGCTTAGTCTATTGATTTATCGCAAAGCATGTGTCGAGTCATTGGCGGATGTGCCTAGTCATTGGCGGAGGTGCCAAGTCTCTGGCTGATGTGCCAAGACACTGGATGTTGGTTTATATCGATGTTTGCTTAGGAGCGGATCGGCTTCTATCGCCGAGATTTGGTATATTGTGCCAATGTTCAGGAACCGGGATCCCTAGATTAGAGATTAGTCGAGTCTGAGATGACGAGTTCAGAGTTTATTTACAGCTTTATATGGATTCATGTCTTTCTGATTTGGTAGATACTATTGATATCTGTTTTATGCTTTTATATCTGTTTATATGATTGCATGTATACATTGTTTATACTGGGATGTATTCTCATCGGAGTTATCCGGCTGTTGTTGTGTTTGTATGTGTGAATAACAACAGGTGGGACAGGATCAGGGTCACGAAGAGGATGAGAGATTCAAGATAAGCGTGGAGATCCGGACTTAGAATAGATTGATTTTTAGTACTTGATGTAGTGGCTGAACTTTAGTTTGAGATAAACATATGTTGTACAAGACTTGTACTTTATTGTTGATTTGTATATCAGATAGATTTCATTATGTTCCGCATTTATGTATTTGAAAAAAAAAATTTAGACCCAGATCAATTAAATGATTATAATAATGATTAAGAAGATGAATTAGGTTCGGGTCCCCACAACAGGTGGTATCAGAGCAGTAGGTTCCTTAGACTGAGATAGAAGCTAGTGAGCGGGGTAGATTGAGTTTTCTTTCCTGCTTTTATGTGCTAGCATGTGTTACTGATTTGAAATGCATGTTTACCTGATTATCTGATTTGATTGGAAACATGTGTTATTGAGAATGAATCATAACCGATTCTTGATCAGCAATAAGATGATCAGAGGAGGACTGAAACAGGCTTGTTGTATCTGGTTACTAACCCTTTTGATAATCAGATATGCCTCCTCGAAGAGTCGCAGAAAAGGGTAGTACCTCAGCTAATCCGATGGATGTTACAGCAACACCAATAGAAACGTTATTGAAGAGATTTCAGTCATTCAAACCGCCGACTTTGAAGGGTACAGAGAATTCTGTTGAGTGCAAGAGTTGGCTTGATGATATAGAGATGCTATTTGATTAATTGGATTATACTGATGAGCGCCGAGTTAGACTGATTGGGCACCAGTTGCATGATGTTGCGAAGAATTGGTGGCTCACGACGAAGAAGGCTTTGGAGCATCAAGGTACGACTATTACCTGGAACATCTTTAAGGCTGAGTTTTATCAAAGATTTTTTCCAGTGTAGTACAGAAAAGACAAGGGTGCAGAGTTTGCAAATTTGAGACATGGTCAATTGAATATAGAAGAGTATGTGGCCAAGTTTTCTACCTTGTTGCGTTTTGCTCCACATGTTGCTGAGAACGACGAAGCTGTTGCTGATCAGTTTATCAGTGGACTGAATCCTGATATCTTTACATTGGTAAACACTGGGAGACCGAATAACTTCGCTGATACCCTGAATAAAGCCAAAGGAACAGAAGCTGGTCTGATGAGACAGAAAGGAGCTTCGTATGTTCCTCAAGCACGGAGACCACAATAACCACCTTCTACTCAGTTTCAGCAACCCCCTCCAAGATTTGAGAGTGATAGTAGCAGTGGTGGGAAGAAAGATTTCTTGAAAGCCCGAGGAAAACAGTTCAAGAAGTCATGGAGCAGTTCATCTAGCTCCGGTGGTTCTCGACAAAGCCAGAGTAGTACAGGGGTCTTTTGCAGGACTTGTGGAGGGAGACATCCCACAGAGCAATGCCAAGGAGTACTTGGTAGTTGTCGTATTTGCAGACAGCAATGACATTTTGCTAGAGTTTGTCCCCAGAGAGGTTCCCAAGGATTCCAGGGATCAGTGGCTCAGACTGACAGATGATCATCAGCTGTTCACTCTTTCCAGCCACCACCGACGACTCCTCAGTCACAGCAGAGGCCAGGATGAAGCTAGACTGTGAGCCATCCTCCTAGACAGCAGGCCAGAGTATTTGATTTGATTGAAGAATAGGATCATGAAGCACCAGATGATGTTGTGGCAGGTAACTGTTCTTTATGTGGTTATCCTGCTTACGTATTGATTGATACGGGTGCATCCCATACATTTATTTCTGAGCGATTTGCATTGAGTCATGCATTGCCTGTTGAGTCATTATCTGCTGTAGTATCTGTATCTTATCCTTTGGGGACATGTTTGATTTCAGTGAATTCTGTGAAACATTATGTACTACAGTATGACGGTCATGAGATTGAGTTAGACTGTATTGTACTTGGGTTGTCTGATTTTGATTGCATTATTCGTATCGATATGCTGAACAAGTACAGAGCTACCGTTGTTTGTTTCCATAAGATTGTGATATTCAGACTTGAGATGGCTGATGAATGGAAATTTTACGGTAAGGGTTCTAGATCGAGAATTCCTTTGATATCTGCTATGTCTATGACTTGATTATTACAGAAAGGAGCAGAGGGTTTCCTTGTGTATTTAGTTGACGTACTGAAATCGAGCCCATCATTGGCTGATTTGCCAGTGGTATTTGAGTTTGCTGATGTTTTCCCAAATGAGATTCCGGGTTTGCCTCCGATTCGAGAGATAGACTTCAGCATTGAATTGGTACCAGGTACAGTTCTGATTTCTAGAGCTCTGTACAGAATGGCACCGATTGAATTGAAAGAGTTGAAAGAGCAGTTAGAAGATTTGTTGGCCAATGGTTACATCAGACCGAGTGTTTCTCCTTGGGGTGCTCCAGTACTGTTTGTAAGAAAGAAGGACGGGTCAATGAGACTTTGTATTGACTACCGGCAACTGAACAAGGCTACGGTAAAGAACAAATACCCTTTGCCTCGTATTGATGATTTATTTGATCAGTTGCAAGGTTCTTCTGTATATTCCAAGATCGATGAGATCTGGATATCATCAGCTAAGAGTTAGAGATTCTGATATTTCGAAGACAGCTTTCAGAACTAGGTATGACCATTATGAATTTATTGTTATGCCGTTTGGTTTGACGAATGCTCCAGCTGTATTTATGGGTTTGATGAACCGTGTATTTCAGAAGTATCATGATGATTTTTTGATTATATTTATTGATGATATTCTGATTTACTCAAAGAATATGATTGATCATGTTGAGCATTTGAGAACCGTGTTGAGAATTCTGAGGGTTGAGAAATTATATGCAAAGCTGTCGAAATGTGAGTTTTGGTTGAGACAAGTTGTGGGGACCCGGACGCTAATCATCATCTTAATCATCTTTGGGATTTAATTATCAATTAAGATAAACAGGGTCTAAAATTTTTTTTATTTTTTATTTTAATGCAAGTGCGGAAGGTAATGGAATCAATCTATTATACAATCTGTATAATAATACAAATCTTGTACAACAATTATTCAACTAGTCTAAGGTTCAACTACTAAATTCAAGTATTAAACCAGGTCTACAATAGGTCCGGAATCACCACTCTAAACTCGTCTTCTCTCATCATCTTCTTGACCCCGATCCTGCCCCACCTGTTGTCATGCACACATACAAAACAAGACAACAGCCGGATAACTCCGGTGAGACTAAATCCCAGTATAAACAATGTATACATGCAGTTAACTGAATTAACATAAAAGCATGAATTATATCTTATCACATGTAGCATAATCAAACAACATGTATCAATACCAGTCTGTAAATAAAGCATGAATTGTCATCTACGAACATAAATCAATACGGATATGTACATCAAGTTCTAGTCTCGATATCTAAGACTCGACTCATCTCTCATTCTAATCTAGGGATCCCGATCTAATTTAGACTTTGGTATGCTGTATCGAATGTCTACAATAGACGTCGCTCTACATCTAAGCTCATCGATACACCGTAAGTCTAGAGTCTACGCGGTTCTGACAAAGACTCGGCGGTTCTGCCCTAGCTAGGCTGATCTGCCCTAGACTCAAGCTCTGGCTCTGCTATAATTCAATAGGCTAAATATATCAATCTGATAAGCTGCAAATATCAATGCAATAAAGTAAAGTATGTGATTTTGGGAAACTCAAGTCGAACCTAACTCGAGTTGTGCAATCCCGAATCAACATTTATTTATACCTTTGTCTTCTCTGTCTGACGAAGACGAAGTCTTGTATTCTGATCTGTCCATACCCAATCTGGCAATGACAATCGTATAATTACAATATCAGTATATAACTCAATTCAAAACCTGTTCTGATCAATACTCAAATCAGTAGATATATCTGATCCATATCTGAACAAGGTACAATCTAATTCATATCAATGATATCACGATACAATCGAAATCATTACTGAATCTGATCAATTTAAATCAACTGATGTTTCGACGGCATAATGATACAGTCTCGATAACTCCGTCAATCTCAACATCACAGAGATACTACCAGAATTCATAATCAGTACCAATACAATTCCTAATCTCTATATCGGTACACTTAAGATCAGTGATAACTCAATTCTGATATCAAATCTCAATCAATTCAACTCTGAAAATCATAAAAATTTCATAAACAGTCTATTCTTTAATCTGACTTCGATTCTATGATGTCTAACATGTCAAGAACATCACATATGAATTCCATTTAATTCTGACAACATCATAATTTTAGAACATGTCTAAATGTAACAAAACTTACGTCCAGTTATAGCCTGCGTCGATGGAACACAGTACTGAAGTCGGATTCAAAATCGGACGGACGGATTTCTCACAAAAGGCGTAAGGATTTTCATTCTTTTTCCCGAACCCTTTTCTCGATTCTTAACTTTTCTGAACGGATGAATACTCATATGTATATATATATATATTGCATGCAACCATAAGATACGTGGCATGATTTTTCATAAACCACGTCTCGCGCTCGGGCGGACATAAAGTTCCGCCCGGGCGCGCAACTCTCGGCCCTCCTGCGTAATTCAGTCGCGCTCGGGCGGACAAGGACTTCCGCCCGGGCGTGAAGTGTTCGACTTTCTTGCTCACTCATTGGCGCTCGGGCGGTAACTCTTTACCGCTCGGGCGCAACAGGTTCTGTCCGGGTGGTGTTCTTACTGAACACTGGCGCTCGGGCGGTCATTTTCTACCGCTCGGGCGCCAGACGTTCTGCCCAAAATCTTGGCTCACAATGCAACGACGCCCGGCTTCTTCATTCAAGTTCGTATAACCTCAATCATGTCAATTAATCACTTCTGATTTCAGTAATTAGATCTCGGGCCTTACACAAGTTGTATTTATGGGTCATATTATACCTGGAGATGGTATTTCTGTTGATCCTAGCAAGGTTGAGGTAGTGATTAACTAGTCCTAGACCGGCTTCAGTGCCAGAGATACGTAGTTTTATGGGTTTAGCAGGTTATTACCGTCGATTCATAAAATATTTCTCGAGTATTGCTAAACCTATTACTCAATTGACGCAGAAGAATGCTCCATTTGTATGGTCTGAAGAGTGTGAATCCAGTTTCCTTGAGTTGAAGAAGAGATTGACTAGTTCTCCAGTGTTGACTATCTCGTCAGGTACTGGTGATTTTGTTGTTTAATTGCGATGCTTTTCACAGAGGATTAAGTTGTGTTTTGATGCAGCGAGGACATGTTATTGCCTATGCCTCAAGACAATTGAAGCCACATGAGTCTTGCTACCCAATTCATGATCTTGAATTGGCCGCCATCGTATTTGCATTGAAGATTTGGCGACACTATCTATACGGTGAGAAGTTTGAGATTTATTCTGATCACAAAAGTCTGAAATATCTGTTTTCACAGTCTGAATTGAATATGAGGCAACAGAGATGGCTTGATTTATTGAAAGATTTTGATTGTAAAATCAAATATTATCCGGTAAAGTCGAATGCAGCAGCTGATGCTCTGAGTCGAAAGGTATGTTCTTTATCCTTATTGACGATTGGTGTTTCGAATTTGATTGAAGATTGCTATTTGTCTGGATTAGTATTTGAAACAAATTGTAAGCCATTGAGATTATATGTTGTTCAAGTCGAACCAGAGCTGATTTTGAGAATTAAAGCGGCTCAGAAAGTTGATCAGAATATTCAAAACTCGATCTCGATGGTCAGAGAAGGGCATCGGTCAGAGTATCAGGTACGTGATGGTGTACTCTATATGAATAATCATCTTGTTGTGCCGAATGTTTCAGACTTGAAACGACAGATATTGTCAGAAGCGCATAGCAGTCGATTCAGTATTCATCCTGGTGGCAGAAAAATGTATAATGATTTGAAAAGACAGTTTTGGTAGAAACAGATGAAAGATGATATTGCTGAATTTGTATCCAGATGTCTGAATTGCCAACAAGTAAAAGCGGAAAGAAAGAAATCAGGTGGTCTATTACAGAGTTTGTCCATTCCTGAATGGAAATGGGATCACATTTCCATGGACTTCGTGATGAAGTTACCGCGTTCCTCCCGAGGTTGTGATGCGATTTGGGTTGTGATTGACAGATTGACCAAATCAGCATGCTTTATTCCATATAAGATGACGTAAAGATATGACCAGATGGCAGAGATTTATGTCAGAGAGGTGGTCAGATTGCATGGAGTGCTTAAGTCGATTGTTTCAGACCGTGATCCTCGATTTACTTCGCATTTTTGCCACAGTTTGCAGCAAGCTCTAGGTACGAAGTTACATTTGAGTACCGCATATCATCCACAGACTGACGGACAGTAAGAGTGGACTATCCAGACATTGGAAGATATGCTGAGAGCTGTAGTGCTGGATTTTGGGACTAGTTGGCAAGAATCTTTGCCACTTTGTGAGTTTTCGTACAACAGCAGCTACCAGACGAGTATTGAGATGGCACCGTTTGAAGCGTTGTACGGCAAGAAGTGCAGATCCCCTCTTTATTGGGATGATATCTCTGAGGTACCTGAGATTGGGCCTGATATGATTAGATATATGACTGAGAAAGTGAAGCTGATTCGTCAGACAATGAGAATAGCTCAAGATCGACAAGCCAAATATGCCAATGTTCGTCGTAAACCGTCGGTATTTGAGTGAGACAGGAGACAAGTATTCTTGAAGATTTTTCCTTTCAGAAGTGTTGTCAGATTTGGCAAGAAAGGGAAATTGTCTCCACGATACATCGGTCCTTATGAGATTCTTGATAATATAGGAGATCGTGCCTATCGACTCGCTTTACCGCCTTTTTTATTTGGAATACAAGATGTTTTTCATGTATCTTTATTGCGGAAGTTTCTTCTTGATGCATTTCATATTATTCAGCCAGACGAGGCCGAACTTGATGAGACACTGAGTTATTTTGAAAAGCCGATTCAGATTCTTGATCGTAAAGAAAAGCGACTCAGAACGAAGACTATTCCGCTTGTGAAAGTTCAGTGGAGTCGTCATGGCATTGAAGAAGCTACATGGGAGACTGAATCAGATATGAGACAGAAATTTCCAGAATTAATTCACTGATGTGAGTCTTCTTATTTAGCTTCTATTCTCCATTCCTTATTATATCTGACTTTATATCTGATTTGATTGCCTGTGATTTCGGGGACGAAATCAGATTTTAGGGGGGGAGAAATCTAATGCCCGAGATTTTGATTACTGTAATCGGAAATGATTTATTGATAAAGTGATGTAATTATAGACGGAACGGGACAGACCAGGAAAGACGAAAGAAGAATTGAATTATGTACGAGGAATGAGCCTCGCGCATATGCGCGACCAAGCCGGGCGCATATGCGCGGAGTAGGTAGAGAACCTCGCGCATATGAACGACCAGGACCCGCGCATATGCGCGAGGATGGCAGAGAACCTCGCGCATACGCTCCGGAAAGAGACGCGTATATGGGCTAGGAGTAGAACACTTGAAGGCCGAGACCAATAGGTCTCGCGCATATGCGCCAGCAGATGTCGCGCATATGCGCGAGACATGCCGCTTGAAGAAATGGGCCACTTGTCCTAGCCATGCATTTAAATAACAAAACTTATTCAGTTCCTTCAGAATTGGCAACAGGAAGATCGAGAGAGCTTTGGGGAAAAGTTGAATTCCTTCATGTACTAAAGTTTGAGTTACGCAAAATCCGTCCGTCCGAATTTCAATCCGACTTCAGTACCATGTTTCTATCGTCAAGAGCTTCAAATGGACGTAAATTTTCTTATGTTTTAATATGATTTGAAAATACGATATTGAAGGAATCAGATATGATTCATATATTGTGTTCTTGCGATATTAGACATCATATAATCAAAACCGGATCAAAGAGCGGATATCGTATGAATTTATTATGATTTTCAGAGTTTATTTGATTGAGATTATACAAAATTGATATCAGATTGTGTTGTTATCAATTATGAGTTGTTGAGATTGATATCTGATTGATATTATATTGCTGGATATATTGAGATTGTGCCGTTATGCCGTTGAAACAAAATTTGATTGAGTTATGATTATATCAAGTATTGATTTGAGCGGTATATTGATATTGTACTCCTCGATATTGTCATTTCCAGATTGAGTATTGACAGATTCGAATTCGAGACTTCGACTTCGTCAAATCGACAAGAGAAAGGTATAAATCAATGTCGAACCGGGATGATAAGACTCGAGTTTGATTTGACTTCAGTTTTCCAAAAACCACAAACTTTACTTTATTGCATTGATATTTGCAATTCATGAGATTGATATGCTTAGTCTATTGATTTATAGAAAAGCATGTGTCGGGTCATGGGCGGATGTGCCTAGTCATTGACAGAGGTGCCAAGTCTCTGGCTGATGTGCCAAGACACTGGATGTTGGTTTATATCGATGTTTGCTTAGGAGCGGATCTGCTTCTATAGCTGAGATTCGGTATATTGTACCAATGTTCAGGAACCGAGATCCCTAGATTATAGATGAGTCGAGTCTGAGATGATGAGTTCAGAGTTTATTTACAGCTTTATATCGATTCATGTCTTTCAGATTTGGTACATGCTATTGATATCTGTTTTATGCTTTTATATCTGTTTATATGATTGCATGTATACATTGTTTATACTGGGATGTATTCTCACCGGAGTTATCCGGCTGTTGTTGTGTTTGTATGTGTGCATAACAACAGGTGGGACATGATCAGGGTCACGAAGAGGATGAGAAATTCAAGATTAGCGTGGAGATCCAGACTTAGAATATATTGATTTTCAGTACTTGATGTAGTGGCTGATCTTTAGTTTGAGATAAACATATGTTGTACAAGACTTGTACTTTATTGTCGATTGGTATATCAGATGGATTTCATTATGTTCCGCATTTATGTATTTAAAAAAAAATTTCAGACCCAGATTAATTAAATGATCCTAATAATGATTAAGAAGATGAATTAGGTTCGGGTCCCCACAGTTGTAGCAAGAGTTTGGTTCTTCCTTTGAGTTTTTTTTCTGATAATGCCTTTGGAAGGAACCTTGATTTCTTCTCATTAATCTTCCAAATTTCTTGAAAAATAATGACGTTGCGTCATTACTTAGTTGTTCAGCAGATTTCTCAACTGAACCAGTTGGTTTCAGTTTGATTTCATTAAGGGCAGTTTTGATTTGTGGAGTAGATGGCTCTCCTTCTCTTGTTTGCAGTTAAAAATCATAGGCTTTGAGATCAACAAACAAATCATGTAATTCAACCTTGTTTAGGTCCTTAGATTCTCTCATAGCCATGGTCTTGACATCCCATTCTTTGGGAAGACCTCGAACTACCTTTAAAGAAACTTCTTTGTTTGAATACACTTTCCCAAGTACATTTAATTCATTGATGATACTGCTGACTCGTTCATCATATTCAGTCATTGACTCTCCTGTCTTCATCTTGATGTTGTCACATTTTTTCTCGGCGACTGAGAGTTTTATTTTGTTTGCTCATTCCATTCGCATAGTTAAATGAACTTTTTTTCCCAAATTTCTTTTGCTGTTCTGTACATTTTGATTTTACTAAATGTAACCTTATCCAATTTTGTACAGAATGTCCTTTGATACGTTGTCCAAGTTGGCTTTCCTTTTATCTTCAGTTTTCCACTCATCTCGTGGTTTTTCTATGCGATGGGGAGCTTATTCAGTTATGGCAACTATTGTGTTTGCCTTTAATATCTTCATTGGTCCGTCAGTTATGACGTACAACATATCATCATCTTGTGCAGCTAAGTGAGTCTACATTCTTGTCTTCCATTCATCAAATTATTCTCTGGAAAACATGGGTATCTTACTGAAAGAAGACATGATAATTAGATTGTAAAGATTGAAAATATTCAGAAACAAAATTGATTCAAGCTCTGATACCACTTGTTAGGATCGGATGGGTGATTGAAAGTGTTTAGAAGGGGGGAGGGTTGAATAAACACATTGCTATTTTCGAATTTTATCGAAAGAATGAATCATTTTATTGATAAACTGAATTCGATAATCTTTGTCAATATCGATCAGTTAACTTTAAAAGTGCGAAAAAAAACTGAAGGACATATTGAATATTTTGAAATAAGAACACAAATATTTGTGGATGTTCGGAGACTTCAAATCCCCTTACGTCACCTCTTCTATCTCAAGGATATGATATTCACTAAAAGACTTTGATTAATTTTAGCAACTGTAATAACCCACTTCAGTTTGATCTTATACATTGCCAAATTGAAACTCTTCGTAGCTTTAACTCTTTTATCAGTACGCAACTGATATGTTTTCTAAGCACAACTGATCTAAAAAGATCGAATAAGATATAAATGAGTGCTTATGTTGGTGCTCAAAATATAGACTTAAAGCTATGAATAAATATGATAAGCGTGAGCTTCTTGTAACTGATCTTTAAAAGCTTTTAACTAAAGAATGAATGTACATGCAAAAGTCTCTTTCTCAGCTGATCTTCTCGGCTATATATAGGCTCTGATTCCCAACGGTAATATTTAACGCGTTCAAATAATTATATTCGTTCATTTATCCTAAGTAGAAACGTCATCATTATTCCGACAATCGTACACTGTGGCATTCTGATATGCGGCGTTCCCACTACAAGTTGCATTATGCTCTTGTACAAATTGTCGCTTGATATATACGCTCCTTAACTGACGACGTTCAAGCTTATTTATCAATTTACTTTCATAGCCGATTTATGAACTGACTGTGTAACTAATAGTTCAGTTTGCTATGCATCTTTTCGATGAACTGACTGTGTAACTGATCATCCAGTTAACTATAGAGTTTCAATTAGCTTTTATTAATTCAGTTACCTTTGAATTTTAGCGCATTAGTAATCAGTTGGGAAACTTCATTTCAAGACTTTTCAGTTACGATACGTTCAGTTGTGTTGATCAGTTCTGTAATCTTCAAACGCTCAATTTTTCAAACTCCGAAATTCTGATTCACAAAATAACATACATCAATCAATTAAGCTTTTCAACCGCGCTATTTCTATATCATTAAGCTTGCATACTTGAAGTTTTTGAGCGCACCTAAAGTTTATATACTTCATCGCTCATCAAGCACACCCTCAACAGAAAGATATCTGATCATTCAAGGATCATCTTCGTGCTACTAAAGACATACTGTTTTATTTACATCACTAACATTTGGTTATTTGATTGATTGTGTTGTCTGGTGAATCGATGGTTTTTAAATATCCAGAAGTGTAAAGTGATCACTAAGAGTTCCAAAACAGTCAGTATGCTAACCCCTGATTGGAGTGGGCTGTTGCAATAAGTTTGTAAAGCCAAAGTCTTTTAGTAGAATCCTTACTAAAGAGGAGGAAGGGGTGACATAGGAGTTTTATCTCCAAACATCCATAAAAATCTTGTGTCTTTACTTTCCGCGAGCACTTACATTTCAAACATTTTCTTGTTAACAATCCAGCCGACCTGTTGAAGATATCATTAGAAATTTTGAATCGTTTTCCGAAATTTTCAAGTGCTTCATATTTACAATCGCTCGAGAAAAACTTTCAACTGCCTAAAAACTATTGAAAACAAATTTTAAAAACAACTATTTTTAAAGAGGTTAGAAGGGTATTCATCCCCTTCTAAACTCTTTCCCGATCTTAACAAATGGTATCAGAGAGGGTTTTCTTGAACATTGATATCTACAATCGATATGGCATCATTTAACAAGATTCATATGTTTTCTAAAGAAAATTATGATGATTGGAAATTAGTATGCAGACACATTTTGCAGCCTAGGACGATGACATGTTGTATGTCATCACTGACGAGCCTATGATGATTTTGAAAATCAATCCAGCGGTGGCTATAACTGAAGGTGCTCCCCAAATGGTGGAAAAGCATCGATTCGAATGGAGCGCTGAGGACAAAAAGAAGGCGAACCTTGACAATGTGGCCAATGATATCCTTTATAAAATCTGGATAAAAATATGTTAGTCAAGATTAAAACTTGCTCCAAAGCAAAGGAGATATGGAAAAAACTCACACAACTGTGTGAAGGCAACGACCAGACCAAAGAAAATAAACTGATAGTTGCAATCCAGAAGTTTGACAACGTAAAGATGAAGCCAGGAGAAGCAAAGATGAAGCCAGGAGAAACTCTCTCCGAATTTGGTGAACAGTTTAGTGGTATTATTATTGAACTTATTTCTCTAGGTAAAGAATACTCTAACCGATAAACTACCTTGAAGGTTATGAAGGCTCTTCCCAAGAATGGGACGTGAATACAGTAGCAATGCGAGAATAAAAAGATCTGAACAAGCTGCAGCTTCACGATCTCTTTGCCGATCTTAAAGCGTACGAGTTCGAGCTTGGAATACGAATTGAAGAAGAACCATCCACTTCTCAACAAACCAAGGCCCTGACAGTTGCCACAGTGGCTCTTACGGTTGAAGAGTCCACAAGTAAGAAATCCGTTGAGCAACTAAGCAATGAAGCTATGTCCCTATTTGTCAAAACAATTGGTAAATTTATGTGTAAAAATCAATCTCAGTTTGCTAAATCATATTTCAAAAAGGACCATACAGATGATGGTCAAGCTTGTTTGAACTTTGGGAAAAAAGGGCATTTTATTGCAGAGTGCAACAGGCCGAAGAAAGATGAAAAGAGACATGTTGATAAGAGACGGTCCAAAGACGATAAAATTTCAACAAAAAGAAGATCAACGAGTGTTAATTGCAGAAGAATAAAAAAGAAAATGGGCTGATTTAGACTCAGATAGGTCCATATCCGAGGAATCTTTGAGTGAAAGCGACGATGAGGTAGTAAAATGTCTCATGGCTGATGAAGTATCAGAATCCACCGAAGAGATGGTATTTAACTTTGACTCTCTGAAATTTACACGGGAAGACCTTATCATGGCAATGAATGACATGGTGAATGAGTTTAAGGGACTATCGCAGAAATTCGATGAGGCTAAGGAAGAAAAACAAAACTTGAAAAATAAGTTAACCCTTTCCAGCTGCTCGCAGCAAGAGGAGGTTGACGATTTGAAAGTGAAGTTAAGTCTGATAGCGGCAGAGAATGATGACTTGCGAAGATTATTCCATTTCATGTTAAAAGAAAATAAACGCTTGATGAACACAGTCAACTCATGGAACAATTCCTCCGCTTCCCTTGAAAGGATGCATAATATGCATAAATCGGTCATAGACAGAACTGGGCTAGGTTACAGCATCAATGAATGCTGAACCTCTGAAGCAAAAACTCAACAGCTACTAGATAAAGACAATTTAAAATCAATTAAATTTGTCAGACTTAGTACGGTACATGAACATAACGAGCCTAAAGTCCAAAGAAATAAGAACGTAAGACTTGAGAACAATGGAAAACGACATGGTCTAGGATATGTCGAATTTGAGAGTACGAAATCCAGTCGATCTTGGCTTAGACGCAGGCCAAATCCAATCGTTCACAAGGGTTCAGATTGGTCCCGCAGAGAGCCAAGTTCAACCGGACATCACTCGAAAATAAGACCTAATCGATACTAAAACGACCGACCGGTTTAAAAGAGGTACAGATTGAGTTGTAAGGACAAACGGACAGATTGAGTTGTAAGGACAAACGGACAAGATAACATACTGCAAAAGAAAGAACACTGCACACACCACCAGATTATGCACATAACCGCATCCATCTTGGGACACACAACGGAAAATACCTCAGGATAATCCAGTTGTGGGTTCCTAAGGGTCTAATCAGTTCAGGGCCCAAATAGATATGGGTACCAAGTTCTTATTTCAATAATTTCAGGTACTGAAGAAGAATAACTTTGAAGAATCCATCTGGTATGTTATATTATAACTTGATTAGTAAGTCAACTTTGTGACAATGGTTACACCGTTGAGTTTCACAAGCACACGTGCACTGTTAAATCTATTGCAAGCAATATTATATTGACTGGTCTTAGAGAACAGAACACATATAAGGTGAAATGGAATGGTGATAATTTAAATGCACCTACTTGTTTAATCGCCTTAAATGGAAATAAAAATTGGCTATGGAACGAACGGCTTAATCACCTTAGCTTCAAATCCATTGCCACTATTAGCAAGCTTAAGTTGGTATCTGGTTTGCCTAACATTGATTTTGCAAAAGATAGAATCCACAATGCTTGTCAACAAGGTAAACAGGTTCGCTCAACCTTCAAAAATAGATGAAATCATCAGCTTGATGCCCAGAACTACTCCACATGCATCTGTTTGGACCCATACCATAAATGAGCTTAGGGGGAAAGAAATATACCCTAGTGGTAATTGATGACTTCTCCCGACTCATGTGGGTAGTATTCTTGAGTTCCAAAGATCAAACTGCTGCCCAGCTAATCAAACTTCTCAAGAGACTCAAAAATGAAAGAGATGTAGTGGTGGACATGATCAGGAGCGATAGAGGAACTAAATTCTTGAACCAATTCTTGTCATCCTACCTTGAGGACCACGACATCAAGCATGAGATCTCAGTTGCTAGATCACCACAACAAAATTGAGTTGCTGAAAGAAGAAACCGCACCCTCAAAGAAGCAGCTAGAACTATGCTTGCAGAGTCTGGGATCGCCCAGAGATTTTGGGCATAAGCTGTGAACAATGCGTGATATACTCAGAATCGGTCCATGATCAACAAAAATCATGAAAAGACTCCATACGAGATCTGGACCAGCAATGTAAGGTCCAAAATACGATAATGTAATCAAATTGTATGCAAATCTAGGGAAAATAGAAAATAACTAACTAAATAATTTTAATGACATGAATTTATTATGATGTGCATGATTACATATTTAAAGTAGAGTTTTCTGTTAGAATGCATAAAACTGTATTTTAGAGGTTATTCGTGAAGTGATCGAGGAACGGAGACTGGGGACCATATGAGGGAAAATATTTTATTATAAAATTATTTTTAATGGTTTAATGTGTGGTGTATTTTAAATGGAATTTTCGAAAATGAGGTGTTCTCATATGTCGAGTAATATTTTAAACCGGCAATCGATTTTCGATAAAATATGGACTTTTTGAGAAATCGGATAATATTTTTACAAATCTTCCTAAACAAATATTTTAAATATTGATTAATGGGCTTGATGGGCGTATTATACTTGGTTAATGGGCCTAAGCTTGCACCATGTGTTCTAATTAGAATAAATAGCCTAAAACCTTCCCCAAAAACCCACAAAACCCACGCCCCCTCATCTTTTAGCACTAGAACTCTTCCATCCACACTCACCGCACAAACCACACAAGATTTTAAAGGAGGAATTCATGGTTTTTAAATAGAAATTCAGCAAGGGTCCATCTCCGCCAACTTCCTCGCATCGCAAGACGTTTTTTCGTGCGTAATAAATGCAAAGGCACACATAAATCTCCTTTTTCCCATCTATCACATCATATAATATATCTTATTTATGTTTCCATTAAAAATATGTTGCCCTTGTAATTATTTTCGTTTTCATGCCATGCTATGCCAAGAACTCATGTTTTTATGATTCAAAACTCATGATAAGGTACCTAAAGGGGTTGCCATGGTAGAGACACCAAAAATGATGAATTTCAGAGGGTTAGAAGGCCTAAGTGTGACTGCATAAAGGCTGGATGTGAGGGGTAAGGGGTTGGACGAAAATAGAATCCTTGTGGGCTAAGGCTCTTCGGCTAGGGCATACTTGAGGGCCACAGTTTGTAGCTGCTGTTAGGGCATGACCAGGAGACCTAAGGGGATGATAGGATGGTCCTAGGGTGGTCGCATGAGGCTTGGCTCGAGGGCTAGTGTGATCACGTGAGGTTAGGGAAACGCGCATGGCCTAAGCAAACGGGTTTGGATGCTGAGGCTTCTAGGTCTTTTAGGCTAAGTCTAGTAGGCTTCCAATGGTTTGGTCATGGTCCTAGGAAGGTCACCTAGGGTCTATTTGGGCTGGTTAGTGGCTAGGGCCAAAGGGGTGCAGGGTTAGGAAGGCTAGGGTTTTGTCATGTTAGAGCAGAATTTCCATCAGTTGTTCTAGGTTGTTCAAAGACTTTAATGGGCTTGGTTTGGGTTGTAGATTGTATGGTTAGTTATTAAGCTTTGGTTCAGGTTTGGTAATGTTTTGTTAAGTTTCGAGTCAAAATCGGAATGTACGTCTAATTTTAAAAATGAATTGGGAAATTAGTCGAGAAGCTTAAGTTTGCATCTAAGAAATATTTATCGGTTTATTTCAAGGTGTTATGTTAAGTTTGGAATGATTTGGTCGTCGTTTTAAGGTCTAAGAATAAATTGGGAAAGTTTGGGTTTCAGGGGAAAACGGTCATTTTACACCTGAAAAATGTTAGACGTCCTGAAGTGCCCTGAATGCTATAATGAATGTAAAAATGTTTATTTTAAAATGTTTGTGGAATTTTATAATGAAACATTAATGCTAAAAGACATGTTTCATGATTGGTTTAAAAGAAAAATGATTTATAAATACATGAATTTTTATAAGTAATGAAATTATGAAAAGTTGAAGGAGGTAAATTGATTGTGACTAATACGATGATACAATGATAGATAATATGTAAGGACAATGCTCAGTTGATGGGTGAGAGTGTCGCTGATGTCCTCGTCGTCCGGTACCGTGGTAATACAAAGATGGATATATCGACCTTCAACTAATACGAAAGTCACAATTAAGGATGTGAATTCAATAAAAAGGGAAACATATATTTATATGATGAAATGAAAGAGTATATGATGGAAGAAAAAGGTTTAAGTTTACGCATGTTCATGAAAAGCTATTTTAAGTAAAATTATTTTCAATGTTGCTTGTAAATGTATATGTATTAATTTTTATCATGATTAAGATTTGCTGAGTCAATAGACGCACTAGGTGTGATCGATGCAGGTGAGCATGATGTTGAGATTGATGGAGGACTTGATGGTTGAACTAGCTTGACTGAAGGTGCACACAACCCAATGACCGTCGTTAGTTTTCAGAAAATAAAATTATGTTTATGATTTATGAATACATAAAGATTTTTATGACTTATTTTTCTTTTGAGAGGTTTTTGAGAGGATGTTAGACTTAAGTTTATTTTGGAAATAATGTTAGCTTAGAATTGGTTGACGATTTACGATTTACGATTTCATGTTTTGAATGTTTTTCTTTGGATTTTCAAATAAATAGTTAGTAAGTTTATTTTAAATGGGGACAAAAGTATTTATATATACTCAGGTAGATTTCAGCCGAATGCTTAGTTGAAACAAAATTTGTAGTACATTTTAAAGAAAAACGAGTAATGGACGTTTAGTTCGTATCAGAGCAATGTTCCTGCAAAGGGTTGTGCCATCACCAGTTCCGGAAAGCTCAGTTGTCAAGCCTCAAGTCTGTAAGTTTAAATACTTTACATAATTTTTATTATGATACCTGCATGTTTACATGGTTTATCCTATTACGCTACATGTTTAAAAGCTTTTTGAGGTTAAATGATTTATATGCTTAAAGTTGCTCAAAAAGGGATTAGTATATGCTGCATGATTAGAAATTTATATTTAAATGCATGTTGTCTACGTTTAAAATTTGGAAAACATTCAGATATAATGCCTCCTAGACGCGCACCTAGTACCGATAGGCAAGTTGAGACTAATGGGGATCATCAAGGAAATGCACCCCCACCTCCTAATCGGGATAGTGCTACTCATGATCTAGAGGACATGGCACGTTTCTTTGAGTAGCAGTTTCAGCAGGCTCCGAGGCCACATCTCGACGTTTATGATCAGTTCCGGAGGCTAGGTTTGAAAGAATTTTCTGGCACCACCGACCCATTTTCTGCTGAGGGTTTGATGCAATCTCTTGAGGTGCACTTTCGTTATCTAAATATGGCAGACACTAAACGATTTAGGTGTGCTACTTGTAAGCTTCGAGATGATGCTTCTCTTTGGTGGGAAGGAGGTGAACATGGTGTCAATCTTGCCACACTCACTTGGGAGAAATTCAAGAACAATTTCTATGAGAAGTATTTTACTGCCGATGTCCGAGGGCGCCTGAAGAGGTAGTTCGTAAGTCTTCGCTAGGGAGACACGACTGTGACTGAGTTTGTGAGGAATTTTGATAGGGGTTTTCACTTCGTACCCCTTATTGCTACGTATGCTGCTGAGAAATTAAGGAACTTCATGGATGGCCTTCAACCTACCATACGCCTTGATGTGATGATGCGACCGGCGGACTATGCAGCTACCACCACTTGTGCATTCCAAGCTGAGCAAGACCTGAAAGATATTGATTATGAGATGCAGCGTAAGAGGCAGCAACACCAGCAGAATTCACAGCTGAATAATAGGCAACTCACGGACCTCATAAAGCTCAAGATCAGCAGAGGCCCCAAGGACCTGAGGAGAGGCCGCTATGTAAAGAATGCAATCGCTTACACTATGGCAAGTGCATGTGGGGAATATATAGGTGATTAATATGCAAGGAGGAAGGACCTACTGTGGGTAGAGCTTATGTAATGCATGTTGAGGAAGCTGAGGAGGAGCTAGACATGACTCTAATCATTGGTAACCTAATTATTTAATGTTTTTATATTGTTTTTATTGCATGAAATGTTAAATTGGTGATGAGAATTGATTTGGGATCATGGACAACTTAGAAGGACAATAGGTTGCATGCTCGACCATTAGTTGAATTTAAGGGATGATATTGAAAATTGTAGAAATTGAGTCTTTAATATAAGCCTAAACATGTAAATGAGATAACTCAATCCAAATAAGGACTTTAAGGCTTAAAATTGAGAAAAATAAAGAATTTGGGACATGTATGGATATTTTCGAAAACCTTGGAGCCGAATTGTAAATTCCGAAAAACTTAAGGTGCTAAATTGCACTTGGCCGAGATTTTAAGGACCAGTCCGAATTTTTGAAGAGTCCAGGGATTGAAATTAAGATAACCGAAAATCCTAGAGTGAAATATGAAATTTTCAAAAATTCAAGGACTAAGTTGCAATGTTTTTAAATTTTGGGACTAAATGAAGAATTTCAAAATTTTTGGGGATGAAAATACTATTTTCGAAAATTTAAGGGGTCAAAATGAAATTTTTTTTGAGAAATATTAGGGTCAAAGCATTTAATTTTCAGGAATTATGGGGAAAATAGTGATAGAAATTCCTTAAGTTTCAACATGAATAGATTTGACGGTGTATTCGTCGCAGGAAGGATATTCATTCTAGGTGTAGCTACCTACGCATTGCTGGATTCGGGAGCTACACATTCATTCATATCCGAGATATTCGTCAAGCGACTAAATATGATACCCCGGGATATGGGATTGGGCTTCAAAGTCTCTATTCCTTCCGCTGATCAAATGATCACTTCGAGCAATGTGAAGAATCTGGAGCTTCGTTTGCAAAAATATGTGGTTCGGGCAGATCTCATCGTACTCCCAATTCCTGAATTCGACATCATTCTGGGCATGGATTGGCTATCATTAAATGGAACTTCGATAGATTTTCGGCAGTGGTTAGTGTCTATTAGACCGTCCAGCGGGAAATCTTTTATCTTTGAGGTAGGGAGGAACAAGCAAATGCCGCACATCATCTCCTGCCCTATGCGAGGAAACTAATTAAGCGAGGCTGCCAAGATTTTCTACATGTGTTATTTCAGCACATATTCCTATCAGTCAGTAGCTAGAGGATGTTGAGGTCGTCAAAGAATTTCCTAGTGTATTCCTGAGGACGTTTCTCGCATTCCACTGGACCGAGAAGTGGAATTTTCTACCGAGTTGATGTCAGGCACTATGCCAATTTCTAAGGCACCCTATCGTTCATCACCCACCAAAATGAAAGAGCTAAAGAATCAAATTCTAGAATTGCTGGACAAGGCTTTTATTCGCCCTAGTTGTTCTCCGTGTGGCGCACCAGTATTATTTTTGAAGAAGAAGGATGGTAGTATTCGACTCTCCATTGATTATTGAGAGTTTAATAGAGTCACTATCAAGAATAAGTATCCTTTACATAGAATCAAAGACTTATTTGATCAATTGCAAGGAGCATCGATTTTCTCGATGATAGATCTTTGTTCGGGATACCATTAGCTGAAGGAAAAGGAGTCCAATGTTCATAAGGCGGATTTTAGGAATCGATATGGGCACTATGAGTTTATGGTCATGCCATTTGGGTTGGCCAATGCGCTAGCGATCTTCATGAATCTCATGAATCACATATTTCTGCCATATCTGGATCAATTCATCATAGTCTTCATTGATGACATTCTGATTTGCTCAAAGAGTCAAGAGGAGCATAGTCTGAACTTGAGAACGACTCTACAATTGTTGCAAGATAGAAAGTTATACGCCAAGTTCAGCAAGTGCGAGTTTTGGCTCGAGAGAGTGGCGTTCTTAGGCCACATTATTTCTCGAGATGTAGTTGAAGTTGATCAAAACAAAGTCGAGGCAGTTAGAGAGTGGCCGGTACCAAAGAGCGTAACCGAGATCCGTAGTGTCTAGGGTCTATCTGGCTACTACCGAAAGTTCATTCAAGGTTTCTCTATTATTGCGGTACCCTTGACCGCTTTGACAAAGAAGAATGCAAAATTTATTTGGGGGACCTAATTCCAAGAGGGTTTTCAGAAGCTGAAGTGAGCCTTGACTTCAGCACCAGTTCTGTCGATGTCATTGGGGCAAGGAAAGTATGTTCTTTATTCGGACGCTTTAAAGCTTGGTTTAGCGATGTTCTAATGCAAAATGATCGAATTATAGCTTATGCGTCTAGACAGTTGAAGGTTCATGTAACGCCACGAAAATTTGAAGGTGCACGCGAACCACATGCGCAAATTATTAAATTCTTTGTCCATTTCAATTAATTGTTTTAATTGCATTAATTAATTATGTTGTGCATATTTACATGTTTAAAATATATTTTTCTACATGGTTGCATTAAAATGTATTTTTAAAAGGTTATTCGAGTTGCGATCGAGGAACGGAGACCGATGGCTGAAAAATAGAAAATGATTTTTTATTTAATAGTTGTTTTAATTATTTAAAATTTGGGAGATTCTTTTTATTATTTTTGAAAAATAAGGGGTTTTGAGATGATTTTATACGCCGGAACGTAAATTTTATCGGTGTTGGTTTTTCAACAAAAATACAAACTTTTTTGGCAACCCGGCTAATAAATTCACAAACTTATTTAAGCAAAATTATTTTAAATATTTTAATTAAATACTAATGGGCTAAGTGGGCTTAATTAAGTTGTTAATGGGCCTAAACTAGCAACTAGAATTTAATTAGGATTCTAAGCATTATTTAAAAGTTAAAACCCTACACCTTGCAAACAAGACACGGCCACACACTCTTAAATTCAGTAAAATCTCTCCCAAAAGCACAACACACACGGCACAAACTCACTGCAAGGTGGAAGGATTTTTCGAAGGGGTTAAAGGAAAAGCTAGCCAAGGTTCCTCTCCGTTCTTCGTCGTCAACGATTATTCGAGCGTATACTACGCAAAGGCGCACCTTAATCTCCCTTTTCTCATCCATTACATCATAATATTGTTTAAAGCATGTGTGCATGAAATGCTTGAAGTCATACATGTATATATTCAGAATTTTCGAAAAAAAAGACCATCTTGTACATGCATTGGATTTGTGATTTATATGCAATTTGTTTGATGCCATGACTCACGTCTTTTTATATTAAGGGGCTGCCATGATGTCTAGGAATGGATAGGAAAGTATTACACGTGTTTTGGAGTCCCACACACCACACATGAATCGACTAAAACCAAGAAAGAAAGTCGAAACCAGAACTCGTGCAAGAACCGTTTGTTGCTGTCAAGTTTGGGGCTCGGTTTTGTTGTGCAGGGACGGGGGGCCCGGTTGGCTGGTTCCAGGGGCTAGCCAAGGCCTTGAGTGAGTCATGATGGGAGTCCTAGCCACGCTAGGACTCCACCCGAGAATATAGGAGTCCTGCTGGGGTGCCTTCGCACGGCTGCAGGGGCCAGGGGCTCGATGCATGGGGCACGGGCTGGGCCAGGGTGGTTCATTAGGGTCCTTAGGTGGTGCACAAGACACTGGTTCACGGCCTGAGTCATCGGCTAGGTCCACACGATCACACAAGATAGAGTCCACACAAAGTGAAATTCTCGGCCAGCATAGGTGTGTGTAGAGGGTCCTCGTTTTTGGCATTAGAATGGTTTCCTCGATAAAGTTAGGGTCCAGTAAGTTAATTTAATATGTTGGGCACCTTTTGGCTCGACATATTTCAGGGGTAACTCGTGAAAATCGAGAGTTGGCTCGGGGGTGAAAATTAGGTGTCAAATAGGGTTTTTGAAAAGAAGAAAATTGGAAAACGACTCACGGGGGTCGAGTCGTGGTCCATAAGGGCTAAAATAATATAAAAAGACTAAATTTAGAATTTAGGAATTTTATATTAAAGTTTGGTATTTTTCGGGATTAAACACCATTAAAACAATTAATTAAAGATAATTTAAAAAGTCTAACATTTAAGCCAAATAAAACTATGAAAAAATTCACGTAAGCTTAAATAATTATTTGGGACATGTTAGAGTCATGAAATCAAGAAAAAATTCGAAAACGTAAAATGTTTAGTCCGGGGGTAAAACGGTCTTTTTACACCGGGAAATTAGTAAAGGTCATGGCAGTGCCCTAAATACTTTTTTTTACGATATTATGATTATTTTTAAATGTTTATGAAATGTTTATGATTAAATTATGATTTTAAAATGTCAATTTGATTTTTATGATTTAAGGAAGACATTTGAAAGACATGTTGCATGCTTGGTTTCGAAAACAAAATGTTATGTTATGCATGATTTTTCTAAAGTGATGAGAATGAAAAATGTTGAAGGAAGTGAAGTGATTGTTACTAATTCGTTAATGATGGCGATGTCGTGAGGGTTATGGTCCCAGTGGAAGCCCGACGATCGTGTTTCCATTATTGCGAATATGAGGTTATGAGGTTTGAGGTAAGAAAGGGAATGTCGTGAGGGGAGAAGGCCCCAGAGGGGGCCCATTTATTGAAAAAGTCCCAGAAGGAGCCCCGACGGTCGTATTTCTATTCGATCATGATAGGCCAGGGCTCAGTTGACCGGTGAGAGTGTTGCTGGTGTCCCCCGCCGCCCAGTACTGAGGTTTCACGTAGATGGATCCATCGTCATGTCATGTCATGTCAAGAAAGTCACAATTAACGATCTGAATTCAACAAAAGAAAAGAGAAAAAGAAAAGAAAAATGTTCATGATCATGCTAAAGGTTTTATGTCATGTCATGTTGAGGAAAAAGGAAAAAGTTAAGGTTTATGATTGCATGTCATGAAAAAGTATTTTATGAAAATGTTTATGTTTAAAGTTTTATGCATCATGAAAATGTTTACGAAAATGTTTATGTTTATGCATCTTCATGAAAACGATATTTTAAGTACAAGTATTTTTCACCGTTATATGTTGACTGTATTACGTATTACTCGTTATAAAGATTATGGTGTGTTGGGTCTTTAGACTCACTAGGTGTGATGGATGCAGATTATCATGATAATGCTAATGGAGGTCTTGATGGTTTATTCGACTGGACTGAAGGTGCACATAACCTGAGGACCGACGCTATTTTTCGCATATATGTTATGATTTATGTTAAAAGATTTTATGACTTTTATCATGATTATGAGTGGTTTTTGAGAGGTTATAGTATGAGTTATACTTTTCAAATGTTATTTTTAGATTTAGAAAAATGTTAGTGGATTGTTTATTTTAAAATGATGTCAAAAATATTTTATGAAGTTTTATGGTTCGGCCGAATGCTATGTGAGGTTTCAAAAAAAAAAAATTCTAGTACTCTTAAGCGATAAAAAGGGCAGGACGTTTCAGTTCATGAGAAGAATTACCCGACTCATGACCTCGAGCTTGCAGTGGTAGTATTTGCATTGATGATGTGGAGACATTATTTATATGAGGAGAAGTGCAAGATTTTCACCGACCGTAAGAGTTTGAAGTACTTCTTCACCCAAAAAGAGTTGAACATGAGACAACGAAGATAGATAGAATTGGTAAAGGACTACGACTATGATATTAGCTAACATCCGGGAAAGCTAATGTAGTAGCAGACGCATTGAGTCGAAAGACAGCAGTCATTACTCAATTATCACTTCAGAGACCATTGCATTCCGAGGTTCGAGCCCGCAGTTTATGCTAGGGGCGAGGCTCCCAATCTTGCTACTATAACAGTTCAGTCGACTCTGAGGGATAGAATTGAGAAGGTCGGTCTTCTGATGAGAAATTACAAAAATGGAGGCTGAGATATGAAGCTAAGGGTCAGAAGCTTATTCTGAGGATGATGACATAGTTCGATATCAAGATCGACTATAGGTTTTAGTGGCGATTCACTGCGAGATGTTATTATGAAGGAAGCTCACAATACCCCGTACTCCATTCATCCTGGAAGTACAAAGATATACAGGGATCTACAGTTGTTGTATTGGTGGCCGGGCATGAAACGAGACATATTGCATCTTGTGTCCGAGTGATTAACATGCCAGCAAGTTAAGGCTGTGCATCAGCAGCCAGCCGGGAAGCTTAAGCCACTGCCTATTCCCGAGTGGAAAGGAGAAAATATTACTATGGATTTTGTTGTGGGACTGCCGAGGACTATCAAGGGATATAATGACATTTTGGTGATAGTAGATCATCTTACGAAATCAACGCATTTTCTACATATCAAGACGACATTCACCATGACACAACACGCATAGCTTTATATTCGAGAGATAGTCCGACTGCATGGGATTCCAGTGTCTTTCGTTTTTGATCGAGATGTGAGTTCACCTCATCTTTCTAAAAGAGTCTACATGCAGTGATGGGGAGAAAGTTTTTATTCAGTACAACATTCCATCCTCAAACCGATGGTCAGTCTGAAAGGGTGATTCAAATTTTGGAGTATCTGTTACGAGCTTGTGCGATTTATTTCCAAGGAAGTTGGGAACCAAAGTTACCTGTAGTGGAGTTAACCTATAACAATAGCTACCAATCGTCTATAGGAATGGCTTCTTACGAGGTATTATATGGAAGGAAGTGTAGATCATCTATACATCGGGACGATGTTGGTGAAAAAAGGGAATTTGGTCCGGACTTGATCAAGCAAACGGCGGAGCTAGTAGCAAAAATCCGAGATAGGATGAAGACTGCACAAAGCCGACAAAAGAACTACGCCGACAAGCGATGAAGAGAGCTAGAGTTTGTCGTAGACGACTACGTATTTGTAAAAATAGCAACAATGATGTGTCCCACATCGGTTAGCAAGAGTCCTCTTGGGTAAAATATATATGAATTCATAATCCTCCTCTCATGAGCTAGCCTTTGAGGTGGAGTTAGGTGGATTCATATCATAAGGTATCAGAGCCATACTCTTGACTGGTCGTGTGGGTGCATGTTCCTGGAAGTGCCCTGGAGTGCGGGTTAACGAAGGAGTTGACACGAGGACGTGTAGTATAAAGGGGTCGGGAATGATGTGTCCCACATCGGTTAGCAAGAGTTGTCTTGGGTAAAATATATATGAATTCATAATCCTCCTCTCATGAGCTAGCATTTGAGGTGGAGTTAGGTGGATTCATATCATATGAAGGGTGTTAAAAGATTTGACAAAAAAGACAAGCTCGGTCCGAGGTTCATAGGTCCATTTGAGATTTTAGAGAAAATTGGGACATTATCCTGTAGAGGAGTGTTGCCACCGATGCTAGCCAGAGTACACAATTTGTTCCACATCTCGATGCTGCGAAAGTACATGTCAACCCTTCAAATGTTGAAACGTCCTCTACTTTTTAACTTTAAAAGCCAATTAATTTTTTTTATTTTTTATTATAGAACATAAAGTTTCGAAATTCACTATAAAAAAACAACTTAACATTTCCATAAATCAAAATAATTTAACATTTAAATCTCACGTGCACAAACATCCTTAAATCATCAATTAAAAAAGTTCGACTACCACCTTTTAACATGAACAAAACTAACTTCAAAATAAAATAAAGCATAAAATTCTCTAATTAAATCATTAACAAAATCTTTAAAACTTTGACTATCAAGCTAATACGGAAAATAAAGGCCCTCGGGAGTGTACTGGCTGCCTCGATCCACTCAAGCGTCAGACCCATAAAACTGCGGATCTCTGGCACAGATGTCGGTCTCGGCCAACTGATCAAAGCCTCAACCTTGCTAGGATCAACAGAATTCCCATCTCCAGATATAATGTGACCCAAGAATACAACCTGTCTTAACCAAAACTCGCATTTCAACAGTTTAGCATACAGTTTCTCAGCCCTCAGAATTTTCAATACAGTTCTCAAATGTTCGGCATGTTCAATCATATTCTTCGAATAAATCAAGATGTCATCAATAAATATAATAACAAAATCATCAAGATACCTCTGGAATATGCGGTTCATCAGACCCATAAACACAGCTGGAGCATTAGTCAAACCGAACGGAATGACAATAAACTCATAATGTCCATACCTGGTTCTGAATGCTGTCTTCGAGATATCAGAATCCCTGACTCTCAGCTGATGATATCCAGATCTCAAATCGATCTTGGAATATACAGAAGAACCCTGCAACTGGTCAAATAAATCATCAATACGAGGCAAAGGGTATTTGTTCTTCACCGTAGCCTTGTTCAATTGCCGGTAATCAATACAAAGTCTCATAGAACCGTCTTTCTTTCGAACAAACAGTACTGGAGCACCCCAAGGAGACACACTCGGTCTGATATACCCCTTGGCAAGTAAATCCTCCAACTGTTCTTTCAACTCTTTCAATTCAATCGGTGCCATTCAATACGGAGCTCTCGAAATCGGAACTGTACCTGGCATCAACTCAATACTGAAGTCTATCTCTCGAATCAGAGGCAAACCCGGAATCTCATCTTGGAATAAATCAGCAAACTCACACACCACTGGCAAATCAGCCAATGATGGACTCGATTTCAATAGATCAACTGAATAGACAAGGAATCCCTCCGCTCCTTTCTGTAACAATCGAGTCATAGATAGTACGGATAATGACTCAATAGGCAATGAATTCATCAATGCAAATCGCTCAGATATGAATGTATGCGATGCACCGGTATCTATCAATACATATGCAGGATAACCAGAAATAAAACAGTTACCTGCAACAACATCATCTGGGGCGTCCTGAGCCTATTCTTCAGTCAAGGCGAACACTCTGGCCTGCTGTCTAGGAGGCTGGCTAACTGTCTGGCTTCCTCCTGGCCTCGGCTGTGACTGGGCTGGTGCTGGCTGGAAAGAGTGAACTGTAGATGGGCGTCTACCAGCCTGAGCTACTGATCCAGATGATTCGGTACCCTGTGATCTCTGAGAATCTCTCTGGGGACAAACTCTAGCAAAGTGTCCCTGCTGTCTACAAATACAGCAACTGCCAAACACTCCTCGACACTGCTCTGTGGCATGTCTTCCTCCACAAGTGTTGCAATAAGCTCCTGTATAACTCTGGCCCTGACCGGTCTGTCTCGAGCCACCAGAACTGGATGAACTGCTTCCAGATCTTTTGAACTGTTTTCCTCTAGCTTTCAGGAAGTATTTCTTCCCACTACTGCTGCTGCCACTCTCAAATCGGGGAGGTGGTTGCTGTGGTCTCGGTGCTGGAGGCACAAACGAAGCTCCCTTCCGTCTCATCAGACCAGCTTCGGCTCCCTTGGCTCTGTTCAAGGCATCAGTAAAATTGTTTGGTCACCCCGTGTTCACCAGTGTAAATATTTTAGGATTCAGTCCATTAATGAACTGATCAGCAACAGCTTCGTCATTTTAGGCCACATGTGGAGCAAATCATAACAAGGTAGAGAACTTGGCCACATACTCTTCAATGTTCAGCTGACCATGTCTCAAATTTGCAAACTCTGTTCCCTTGTCCTTTCTATACGACACTGGAAAGAATCTCTGATAAAATTCGGTTCTAAAGACATTCCAGGTAATAGTCGTACCTCGATGCTCCAATGATCTCTTCGTCGTAATCCACTAGTTCTTTGCAACGTCATGCAATTGGTGTCCGATCAATTTCACTCTCCGCTCATCGGTGTAATCAAAGGACTCAAACAGCATCTCAATGTCATCTAGCCAACTTTCACAATCCACTGAAGTCTCAGTACCTTTCAGAGTCGGTGGATGGAACGACTGAAATCTCTTCAGCAAAGTTTCCATCGGTGTTGCTGTCACATCCATTGGAGGATTCGAAGTGCTACCCTTTTCTGGTATTCTTCAAGGAGGCGTATCTGATTATCAAAAGGGTTATCAATTGCAATATAACAGATCTATTTCAGTCCTCCTCCGATCATCTTACTGCTGATCAAGAATCGGTTCTGATTCATTCTCAATAACACATGTTTCCAAATCAAATCAGATAACAGATAAACATGCATTATAAAGCAGTAGAACATGCTAGCAATCAAAATTAAGGAAAGAAAACTCATTCTACCCCGCTCACTAGCTCCTATATCAGTCTAAAGGATCTATCGCTCTGATACCACCTGTTGTGGGGACCCGGACGCTAATTCATTTCTAAATCGTCTGTGGGAATAATTAATTTAATTATAATAAACATGGTCTAAATTTTTTTTATACAGGTGTCAAATGCGGAACGAAATGGAATTCATTCAAATATATTCATCGAAAACAAAGTACAAGTCTTGTACCATCTACAGTCATTTAAAACTAAGGTTTAACGACTACATATCAAGTGTTCAAACCCTATCTAAAATCCAAGTCCGTAGTCTCCACTCTAATCACGATCTCTCTTCATCTCCTCGACCCTGATCCTGTCCCACCTGTTGCCATGCACACATACATACAAACACGACAACAGCCGGATAACTCCGGTGAGAAATACATCTCAGTATAAATCAACGATACATGCAATAATATAATCAATATAAAGCAAGAAACATATATCAGTAATAGGTATCAAAATCTGAAACCACGATTCAATATAAATCTGTTAATAAACTCATGACTCCATCTCTAAGACTAGACTCATTCTTAGTCTAGGGATCCCGGTTTCCTGACGTTGGCATCCTATATCGAATCTCAGTAATAGAAGTAAATCCACCTCTAATCAAACATCGATATAAACCCAACATCCAGTGTCTTGACCTATCAGCCAAAGACTTTGGCACCTCCGCCAATCACTATTCGGTGACAATGTGCAATGGGTCAGTGACGATTCCATCACCATCTGGCCCTTCTGTCACGAGACCAATCGTCTAATACATGCTTTCTATAAATCAATAGAACAAGCAAATCAATCCAAATCAATGCACACAATAACAATAAGTATGTGGTTTAGGGAAACTCAAGTATATCACACTCGAGTCACTCTCCCGGTTCGACATTGACTTATACCTTTCTTTAATTGCAGTTCTGACAACGTTCAAGTCTGGAATTCGAAGTCTGTCAATACTCAATCTGGCAATGACAATATCAAGAAGTACAATATCAATATACTGCTCAAATCAATACCGAATTTGATCAATCTGAATCTAATTCAAAATCAACGGCATAACGGAACAATCTGAATATACCCAGCAATACAAATCAATACATATCAATTCTTACAACTCACAATCGATAACAACACCAATCTGATATCAAATCTCAATCATATCCAATCATAAATTCATAACAATTTCATAAGGTACCCGTTCTTCAATCCGGTTTCGATTATACGACGTCTAACATGTCAAGAACATCATATATGAATCATATCCGATTATGGCAATATCATAATTTCAAGACATATCAAAACTTAGTAAAACTTACGTCCGGTTGTAGCCTGCGACGATAGAAGCACAGTACTGAAGTCAGATTCAAAATCTAACGGGCGGATTTCTCGTAACTCAATTTCTGGAATTAAGAACTTGAAACTTCTCCAGAGCTTCCTCGGTCGTTCCTTTGCTGATCACTGAGGAATGAATGAGAATATATATATATATATATATATATATATATATTGCATGTCTAATCCATGTGGCACACTTCTTCAAGTTGCACGTCTCGCGCATATGCGCGACCCTTCTTGGCGCATATGCGCGAGACATTCTGTCCCGGTGCGTAACATCACGGCAGCTCGCGCATATGCGCGCCCTCGTTTGGCGCATATGCGCGAGGTGGCGCGCCCTCGTTTGGCGCATATGCGCGAGGTGCTCTGCCTGCCTCGCGCGTATGCGCCCTGTTCGGTCGCGCATATGCGCGAGGTGTTCTGTCTTTGCACATAATTCGATCTTATTTTCGCCTATCCCGGTCTAATCCGTTCCATCTATAATCACATCAATTAATCGATGAATCATTTCAGATTAACAACACCGCAAATCTCGGGCATTACATTTCTCACCCGTAAGATACGATTTTGTCCCCGAAATCACAGGCAATCAATCATATCAATAAGAAGTATATAACAGAATACTGAATAGAAAACTCACATCAATGAAATAACTCTGGGAATCTCTGTCTTATGTCTGATTCATTCTCTCAGGTATCTTCTTCGACGCCATGACGACTCCACTGAATCTTCACAAGCGGAATAGTCTTCGTTCTGAGTTGCTTTTCTTTTCGATCGAAAATCTGAATCGGTTTCTCGAAGTAACTTAGTGTCTCGTCCAGTTCGGCCTCGCCCGGCTGAATAACATGTGAAGTATCAGGCAGGTATTTCCGCAACATCGATACATGGAAGACATCATGTATCCCAGATAAAGAAGGCGGTAGGGCTAGTCGATAGGCACAATCTCCTATCTTCTCGAGAATCTCATACGGCCAAATATATCGTGGAGACAGCTTCTCTTTCTTGCCAAATCTGACAACTTCTCTGAAAGGTGAAATCTTCAGAAATACTCGATCTCCTGCCTCAAATACCAACGGTCGTCGTCTGATGTTGGCATATTTGGCCTGCCTGTCTTGAGCTGCATTCATTTTCTTCTGAATCAGTTTCACTTTCTTCGTCATATCTCTGATCATATCAGGTCCAATCTCAGGTACCTCAGAGATATCATCCCAATACAGAGGGGATATGCACTTCTTTCCATACAATGCCTCAAAAAGAGCCATTTCAATACTCGTTTGATAGCTGTTGTTGTAGGAAATTCACAAAACGGCAATGCATCTTGCAAGTTAATGCTAAAATCAAGCACTACAGCTCTCAGCATATCTTTCAGTGTCTGGATAGTCCGCTCTGACTGTCCGTCGGTTTGTGGATGATACGCGGTACTCAAATGTAATTTCGTACCTAGAGCCTGCTGTAAACTCTGCCAGAAGTGCGAAGTAAACCAAGGATCACGGTCTGATACAATTGACTTCGGCACTCCATGCAATCTGACCACTTCTCTGACATAAATATCGGCCATCTGGTCATGTCTGTACGTCATCTTATATGGAATAAAACATGCGGATTTGGTCAATCTGTTAATCACAACCCAAATCGCATCACAACCTCTGGACGAACGCGGAAACTGCGTCACAAAATCCATGAAAATGTGATCCCATTTCCATTCAGGAATAGATAAATTGTGCAGTAGACCTCCTAGTTTCTTCCTCTCGGCTTTCACCTGTTGGCAATTCAGACATTTGGATACAAATGTAGCAATATCAGCTTTCATCTGTTTCCACCAGTATTGTGTCTTCAAATCATTGTACATCTTCCTGCCACCAGGATGAATGCTAAAACGACTGCTGTGCGCTTCTGCCAGTATCCGCTGTCTCAAATCTGAAACATTCGGCACAACAATACGGTTATTCACATACAAAACACTGTCATGAACCTGATATTCCGATTGATGTCCAGCCCTGACCATAGCAATCTAATTCTGTACATTCTGATAAACTTTCTGTGCTTCTTTGATTCTCAATATAAGTTCTGGTTCAACATAGCACATAATCTCAGAGGCTGACCATCTGTTTCAAAGGCTAATCCAGACAAACATCAGTCTTCTATCAAATTCGAAACACCAATCTTCGATAAGGATAAAGAACGTACCTTTCGACTCAGTGCATCAGCTGCTGCATTGGACTTTCCAGGATAGTATTTGATTTCACAATCGAAATCCTTCAATTATTCAAGCCGTCTTCGCTGCCTCATATACAACTCGGACTGTGAAAACAGATATTTCAGACTTTTATGATCAGAATAAATCTCGAACTTCTCACCATATAAGTAGTGTCGCCATATCTTCAAAGCAAATACAATGGAAGGCAATTCAAGATCATGAATTGGGTAACGAGTCTCATGTGGCTTTAGCTGTCTTGAGGCATAAGCAATAACATGTCCTCGCTGCATCAGAACATAACCCAATCCTCGGTGAGATGCATCACAATAAACCACAAAATCACCAGTACCTGATGGAACCGTCAAGATCGGAGCACTGGTCAGTCTCTTCTTCAATTTTAGAAAACTGGACTCACAGTCTTCTGACCAAATAAATGGAGCATTCTTTTGAGTCAACTGCGTAATCGTTTTGGCAATACTCGAGAAATCTTTAATAAATCGATGGTAATATCCTGCCAGACCCATAAAACTGCGAATCTCTGGCACAGATGTCGGTCTCGGCCAACTGATCACAGCCTCAACCATGCTAGGATCAACAGAATTCCCATCTCCAGATATAATGTGACCCAAGAATACAACCTGTCTTAACCAAAACTCGCATTTCAACAGTTTAGCATACAGTTTCTCAGCCCTCAGAATTTTCAATACAGTTCTCAAATGTTCGGCATATTCAATCATATTCTTCGAATAAATCAAGATGTCATCAATAAATATAATAACAAAATCATCAAGATACCTCTGGAATATGCGGTTCATCAGACCCATAAACACAGCTGGAGCATTAGTCAAACCGAACGGAATGACAATAAACTCATAATGTCCATACCTGGTTCTGAATGCTGTCTTCGAGATATCAGAATCCCTGACTCTTAGCTGATGATATCCAGATCTCAAATCGATCTTGGAATATACAGAAGAACCCTGCAACTGGTCAAATAAATCATCAATACGAGGCAAAGGGTATTTGTTCTTCACCGTAGCCTTGTTCAATTGCCGGTAATCAATACAAAGTCTCATAGAACCGTCTTTGTTTCGAACAAACAGTATTGGAGCACCCCAAGGAGACACACTCGGTCTGATATACCCCTTGGCCAGTAAATCCTCCAACTGTTCTTTCAACTCTTTCAATTCAATCGGTGCCATTCAATACGGAGCTCTCGAAATCGGAACTGAACCTGGCATCAACTCAATACTGAAGTCTATCTCTCGAATTGGAGGGAAACCCGGAATCTCATCTGGGAAGACATCAGCAAACTCACACACCACTGGCAAATCAGCCAATGATGGACTCGATTTCAGTAGATCAACTGAATAAACAAGGAATCCCTCCGCTCCTTTCTGTAACAATCGAGTCATAGATAGTACGGATATCAAAGGAATTCTAGATCTAGAACCCTTACCGTAGAATTTCCACTCATCAGCCATATCCGATCTGAATCTCACAATCTTGTGGAAACAATAAACAGTAGCTCTGTACTTGGTCAGCATATCGATACCGATAATACAGTCAAAATCAGACAACCCAAGCACAATACAGTCTAACTCAATCTCATGCCCCTCATACTGTAGCATACAATGTTTCACAGACTTCACTGATATCAAACATGTCCCCAAAGAAGAAGAGACAGACACTACAACAGATAATGACTCAATAGGCAATGAATTCATCAATGAAAATCGCTCAGATATGAATGTATGCGATGCACCGGTATCTATCAATACATATGCAGGATAACCAGAAATAAAACAGTTACCTGCAACAACATCATCTGGGGCATCCTGAGCCTATTCTTCAGTCAAGGCGAACACTCTGGCCTGCTGTCTAGGAGGCTGGCTAACTTTCTGGCTTCCTCCTGGCCTCGGCTGTGACTGGGCTGGTGCTGGCTGGAAAGAGTGAACTGTAGATGGGCGTCTACCAGCCTGAGCTACTGATCCAGATGATTCGGTACCCTGTGATCTCTGAGAATCTCTCTGGGGACAGACTCTAGCAAAGTGTCCCTGCTGTCTACAAATACAGCAACTGCCAAACACTCCTCGACACTGCTCTGTGGCATGTCTTCCTCCACAAGTGTTGCAATAAGCTCCTGTATAACTCTGGCCCTGACCGGTCTGTCTCGAGCCACCAGAACTGGATGAACTGCTTCCAGATCTTTTGAACTGTTTTCCTCTAGCTTTCAGGAAGTATTTCTTCTTACCACTGCTGCTGCCACTCTCAAACAGGGGAGGTGGTTGCTGTGGTCTCGGTGCTGGAGGCACAAACAAAGCTCCCTTCTATCTCATCAGACCAGCTTCGGCTCCCTTGGCTCTGTTCAAGGCATCAGTAAAATTGTTTGGTCGCCCCGTGTTCACCAGTGTAAATATTTCAGGATTCAGTCCATTAATGAACTGATCAGCAACAGATTCGTCATTTTAGGCCACATGTGGAGCAAATCTCAACAAGGTAGAGAACTTGGCCACATACTCTTTAATGTTCAGCTGACCATGTCTCAAATTTGCAAACTCTGTTCCCTTGTCCTTTCTATACGACACTGGAAAGAATCTCTGATAAAATTCGGTTCTAAAGACATTCCAGGTAATAGTCGTACCTCGATGCTCCAATGATCTCTTCGTCGTAATCCACTAGTTCTTTGCAACGTCATGCAATTGGTGTCCGATCAATTTCACTCTCCGCTCATCGGTGTAATCCAAGGACTCAAACAGCATCTCAATGTCATTTAGCCAACTTTCACAATCCACTGAAGTCTCAGTACCTTTCAGAGTCGGTGGATGGAACGACTGAAATCTCTTCAGCAATGTTTCCATCGGTGTTGCTGTCACATCCATTGGAGGATTCGAAGTGCTACCCTTTTCTGGTATTCTTCAAGGAGGCGTATCTGATTATCAAAAGGGTTAGCAATTGCAATATAACAGACCTATTTCAGTCCTCCTCCGATCATCTTACTGCTGATCAAGAATCGGTTCTGATTCATTCTCAATAACACATGTTTCCAAATCAAATCAGATAACAGATAAACATGCATTATAAAGCAGTAAAACATGCTAGCAATCAAAAGCAAGGAAAGAAAACTCATTCTACCCCGCTCACTAGCTCCTATCTCAGTCTAAAGGATCTATCGCTCTGATACCACCTGTTGTGAGGATCCGGACGCTAATTCATTTCTTAATCGTCTGTGGGAATAATTAATTTAATTATAATAAACATGGTCTAAATTTTTTTTATACAAGTGTCAAATGCGGAACGAAATGGAATTCATTCAAATATATACATCGAAAACAAAGTACAAGTCTTGTACCATCTACAGTCATTTAAAACTAAGGTTTAACGACTACATATCAAGTGTTCAAACCCAATCTAAAATCCAAGTCCGTAGTCTTCACTCTAATCACGATCTCTCTTCATCTCCTCGACCCTGATCCTGTCCCACCTGTTGCCATGCACACATACATACAAACACGACAATAGCCGGATAACTCCGGTGAGAAATACATCTCAGTATAAATCAACGATACATGCAATCATATAATCAATATAAAGCAAGAAACATATATTAGTAATAGGTATCAAAATCTGAAACCACGATTCAATATAAATATGTTAATAAACTCATGACTCCATCTCTCAGACTAGACTCATTCTTAGTCTAGGGATCCCGGTTTCCAGACGTTGGCATCCTATATCGAATCTCAGTAATAGAAGTAAATCCACCTCTAATCAAACATCGATATAAACCCAACATCCAGTGTCTTGACCTATCCGCCAAAGACTTTGGCACCTCCGCCAATCACTATTCGGTGACAATGTGCAATGAGTCCGTGATGATTCCATCACCAGCTGGCCCTTCTGTCACGAGACCAATCGTCTAATACATGCTTTCTATAAATCAATAGAACAAGCAAATCAATCCAAATCAATGCACACAATAACAATAAGTACGTGGTTTAGGAAAACTCAAGTATATCACACTCGAGTCACTCTCCCGGTTCGACATTGACTTATACCTTTCTTTAATTGAAGTTCTGACAACGTTCAAGTCTGGAATTCGAAGTCTGTCAATACTCAATCTGTCAATGACAATATCAAGAAGCACAATATCAATATACTGCTCAAATCAATACCGAATCTGATCAATCTGAATCTAATTCTAAATCAACGGCATAACGGAACAATCTGAATATACCCAGCAATACAAATCAAAACATATCAATTCTTACAACTCACAATCGATAACAACACCAATCTGATATCCAATCTCAATCATATCCAATCAGAAATTCATAACAATTTCATACGGTCTATGTTCTTCAATCCGGTTTCGATTATACGACGTCTAACATGTCAAGAACATCATATATGAATCATATCTGATTCTGGCAATATCATAATTTTAAGACATATCAAAACTTAGTAAAACTTACGTCCGGTTGTATCCTGCGTCGATGGGAAAACAGTACTGAAGTCGGATTCAAAATCTAACGGGCGGATTTCTCGTAACTCAATTTTTGGAATTAAGAACTTGAAACTTCTCGAAAGCTTCCTCGGTCGTTCCTTTTCTGATCACTGAAGGAATGAATGAGAATATATATATATATATATATATATATATATATATATATATATATTGCATGTCTAATCCATGTGGCACACTTCTTCAAGTTGCACGTCTCGCGCATATGCGCGACCCTTCTTGGCGCATATGCGCGAGACATTCTGTCCCGGCACGTAACATCACGGTAGCTCGCGCATATGCGCGCCTTCATTCAGCGCATATGCGCGAGGTCCTTCACAACTCTCGGGTACCCTCGCGCACATGCGCGGATACACGTCGTGCATATGCGCGAGGTGCTCTGCCTGCCTCGCGCATATGCGCCCTGTCCGGTCGCGCATATGGACAGGGCGCATATGCGCGAGGTGTTCTATCCTCGCACATAATTCGATCTTATTTTCGCCTATCCCGATCTAATCCGTTCCATATATAATCACATCAATTAATCAATGAATCATTTCAGATTAACAACACCGCAAATCTCGGGCATTACACATGTTCAGCTCTTTCTGTGTGAAGAAGTACTTCGGACTCTTTTGATCCGTTAAAATCCTGGTCTCCAAATCTTCAGAGCAAATACCACTGCTGTTAACTCGAGATCATGAGTCATATAGTTCTTCTCATGGATCTACTATAGTTGGTCAAAAGAAAATGGTCGCTTCGTCTGAGTGATAAAGTGAAACACAGACATTCTATACCTAATCGACGATGGCTCCATACCGGATACAGCTACTAGTATGATTCAAAAAAGTGGTCTATAAGCCCTCATTCACTACGTCCCCTCGGGTTCACGCCGCCCCCTTCTTGTGGCCTTAAGCTCTAGTCACTAATCTAGGAACTTAAGCTTCAGCTGTCTGGACGCGTAGGCTATAACTCTGTCATACTGCATCAAAATTGCGCCCAAACCGAGCTTCGAAGTATCTGTGTAAACCACGAACACTCCCTGGCCTGATGGAATAGCTAGAACTTGTGCAGTGGTCAATGTCTGCTTCAATCGGTCAAAGCTCTCCTGGCACTCAGATCCCCAGATAAACTTGGCATTCTTCTTCGGAAAGGCGGTCAAAGGCACCGCAATGGAAGAGAAGTCCTGAGTAAACTTCATGTAATAACTTGCCAACCCCAAGAAACTACGATCAAGGTCATGCTCTTAGGCACTGGCCAATCTCTGACTGCTTCGACCTTACTGGGGTCGACCTCAATACCATCCTGAAATACAATGTGGCCCAAGAATGCCACCCTGTCAAGCTAGAACTCGCACTTACTAAACTTGGCATACAACCGTCTGTCCTGTAATGTCTGTAGTACGGTCCTGAGATGCCGGCTATGATCCTCTTGCTCCTTGAATAGATCAGAATGTCGTCAATAAAAACTATGACGAACTGATACGAATATGGCTGAACCACGCGAGTCATGAGATGCATGAAGATTGCTGGCACATTCGTCAAACCAAAGGGCATCACCATAAACTCATAGTGCATGTATCGCGTCCAGAAAGCTGTCTTATGTACATCTGAATCTCTCATCTTCAGCTGATGGTATCCGGATCGGAGGTCTATCTTGGAGAACACTGATACTCCCTGTAGTTGATCAAGCAAATCATCGATCCTCGGCAACGGATACTTGTTCTTAACTGTGACTCTGTTCAGCTCTTTGTAGTCAAATCACAGTCGCATGTTGCCATCCTTCTTCTTGACAAACAGTACCGGTGAACCCCAATGGGAAAAGCTAGGGTGAATGAAGCCCTTGCCTAACAGATCCTGAATCTGATCTTTCAGCTCTTTCATCTCCCCCATAAACACTTGCCGAGATGAAACTTGTTACAATGCGTGCATAGCTGTCTCTCTGCTGGCTTTGGCGCTCCTGGAACCTGCGGTTGCTTCTGCTGACCAGGCCTCCTAATATGTCCCTAGGGCCTCTGCTGCCTCTGTGGCCTGGTAAACTGCTTTTTCTGCGGCTGAAAGCTAGGCTGGGCATGCCTCCGCTTCCTCTGCATCTCAAAGTCTATATCCTGCAGAGCTTGCCCTGCCTGAAAAACGCAGGCAGTGGCCTCATCATAACCTATCGGCCTCATCAGAATCACATCCCGGTGCAACGTCGGCCTCAGCCCATCCATGAAATGCCTCATCTTCTAGGCGGCATCTCTAGCAATGAGGGGCACAAAATGACATCCCCTGTCAAAATTGCGGATGAACTCCGCCACAGTCGAGTCTCCCTGGCGGAGACTCATGAACTCCCTCGTCATGCGACCTCTGATATCTGCTGGGAAATACTTGCCGTAGAACATCTTCTTGAACTGCTCCCAAGTGAGGTGGCCAAGTTCACTCTCTTGGTAGCTTCCTCCAACCATAGGGATGCGTCATCCCTCAGCATATATGCGACGCACCTGACCCGATCGCCCTCCCTCATATAAAGGTACTGAAAATGCAGCTCCAATCCTCTGCCAGAAATAGAACAGTGGTACCCCTGAACTCCTTCGGGTTGAGCCGCCTAAACATCTCAAAGACATCGGTCTGAGGTCTAGGAGTCTGATATACTTGCTCCAATAGTCTAGCCATACCATCCAGTACACGGGTAGCTGTATCCATAGGCGGTGGTGGCGGAGGGACTCTGCCGCCTTCAGGAATCTCATCCTGACGATTTGCACTAGGAGCGCGTCTGGGAGGTGTGATATCTGAATACATTCCAATTTATAACGTAACCCATCATGCAATTTAATCTAGTTTTTGTTGAAAACTAAATTCCGGCGTTTGACAAAATATGAACCAACTGAAAATACGAACCAACCGATCGAGTAAACTGAACTCAGCAACTGAATCTAGTAAACTAATCTACGCAACTGAAACGCAATTCAGTTATTCTCCTCACCAGTAACTGGAACACGTCAACCGACAAAGAGACATAGAAGACTGCAACTGAATATGAAACGCCGCACTTCAATCAATACAGCTTAGAACAACCCATTTCGGCTAAAGCAGTTAAGACGCCGCATTACAATAAATGAAGCAAACAATACCCAAGAAATATTGAACTGGCAATCAACGGATACAAAGATTCAAATATATCTCAAGTTACCGTTGGAAGGGAAGCTTATAAATATGACAGAAGAATAGCTGAAGAAATAAGAAGATCACTCCATTCAAAGCTTGCTGTTATTCTGCCAAAATCTTAGCTCACTCTTACTTGATTTATTCGTAGCAGTCAAGGCTACAATTTGAGCTCACTAGCACTTTGTAATAATCGTTAAATTCGATAGTGCTAAGATCAGTTACGCACTGAGAACATTTTGTAATACTAAGAGTTTCAGCTTTTGGTAGTAATAAGTCCAAACTGAAGTGGGTCAGTACAAATCTTGTATTCGATCAAAGTCTTTTAGTGGAAATCCTATCCTTGAGATAGAAGGGGTGACGTAGGAGTAATTGAAATCTCCGAACATCCAGAAACAATCCTTGTGTATTTTATTTCAGTTTTGTATTCTCTCTTTCAGTCAGTTACTTTCCGCAACTACTTTAGTTCAACTGATTGTCATTGACCAACAAGATTCCGAGAATCAGTTTGTCACCAAACTGAACTCAAAATTCGAAAAGATCAGTTTTAATTGTGAGTGTTTATTCAACCCCCCCTTCTAAACACTCTTGATACGTTAATCGATCCTATCAAGTGGTATTAGAGCCGTTGAATCTTGTTCTTGAATACTTTTGATCTATAAACTTGCTAGCATGACTTCATTCAACAAAATTCCTATGTTCTCCAGAGAAGAATTTGATGATTGGAAAATCAGAATGCAGGCTCATTTAGCTGCACAAGATGATGACATGTGGTATGTCATAACTGATGGACCCATGAAGATTCTAAAAACAAATATAGCAGTTGCCATAACAGAAGGGGCACCACAAAGAATAGAAAAGCCCAGAGATGAATGGACAACTGAAGATAAAAGAAAAGCAAATCTTGATAATGTGGCTAAAGACATTCTGTACAAAACGCTGGACAAAGTAACCTTCAGCAAAATAAAGATGTATAAGACAGCCAAAGAAATTTGGGAAAAGCTGATCCAGCTGTGTGAAGGAAATGATCAAACCAAAGAAAATAAACTTTCTGTTGCTGTTCAAAAGTTTTATAACATCAAAATGAAAGCAGGAGAATCAATGCACGAGTATGATGAAAGAGTAAGCAGTATCATCAATGAGTTAAATGCACTTGGAAAAGTGTATACCAACAAAGAGATTGCACAGAAGGTAATGAGAGGTCTTCCCAAGGAATAGGATGTGAAGACCATGGCAATGAGGGAGTCCAAAGATCTGAACCAGATTGAACTTCATGATCTGTTTGCTGATTTAAAGGCTTATGAATTTGAGCTGCAGACCAGAGAAGGAGAACCATCTACCCCTGCAGCCACAACTTCTCTAGCTGCTGTCAGAATAGAACCAATCAGTTCAGTCGAGAAATCTGCTGATCAGTTGAGCAGTGATGCTATGTCATTGTGCATCAAAAAATTTGGAAGGTTCATGAGAAAGAATCAAGGAAACTTCCAGAAGCCATACCAAAGAAACAGCTCCAAAGATGAATCAAATGCCTGCTACAACTGTGGCAAATCAGGTCACTTTATTGCTGATTGTCCTAAACCCAAGAAGGACAGTCAAGGCTCAACTGATAGAAGAAAGAAATCATATGAGCACAAAAGAAGACCCAAGGAAGATAAGAAGTCCTTCAGAAAGAAACATGAGGTACTCTTAGCTGAAGAAAACAAATCTAAATGGGCAAAAACTGACAGTGAGGAGTCAGAACCAGAAAGCTCATGCAGCTCTAGTGATGATGAGGAAGTCAAGTGCTTGATGGCTTATGATGCAGAAGAAGAATCATCTAGCCAACAGGTATTTGATTTCAGCTCAACTGATTTCACACGAGAAGAGCTCATTCTAACACTACATGACATGGTAAATGAGTATCAAAAGCTTGCATCATTATTTGAAAAAATCAAAGCAAAGCAAACTGATCCCACAGACAATAAAACCAAAACTGATGAATCAGTTGATGGGTTGAGTCTAAAAAGGGAAATTGCTGAGTTAAAAGCAGAGAGAAACAAAAATCAGTCATTAATCCAGAAGTTGATTCTTGAAAACTCAAAACAGACTGAGCTCATTCAGTCTTGGAACAAGTCATCTACTGCACTGAATGAGATGCAGAATTCACAAAAATCAGTTTCTGATAAAACTGGTTTAGGGTTCAACACTCAAGGAGAAATGTATCCAAATGATACTCAACCAAAGCTAAAAACAGACAAAGGGAAATACATTCACTTTGTCAAAACAACAATGGTACAAGAACAAATTGAGCCCAGTAAACAGATTGAGCAACCTACTGAGAATATGAACAAGGTTAGAAGATATGAGATTGGTTATAGTCAAAAATTCTCAACTGATTCACAAAGTCAGTCATCAAAGAGGTTTCACAAGAACTATTCGAATAGCTATTTCAATTATTATAACTGCAAGCCAGTTCAGAAGAGATATAGACTGAACAATCAGTTGAATAAAGCTAAAACACATATTGTATCATCTGTACACTACACACCAAGCACACAAAAGCCGAGAAAAACAATTTGGAATACAGCTACTGGAAAGTCTGTTAGACTAATCCAAGTGTGGGTTCCTAAGGGACTAATCAGCTCAGGACCCAAATAGATATGGGTACCAAGTTATATTATGTGTGTGATTGCAGGTAACAGGTACAAACAAGAACTCAATATGGTATTTGGACAGTGGATGTTCGCGACATATGACAGGAGATGCAAGTGCGTTATCTCCACTGATCAAATATAGTGGTCCAAACATCAGTTTCGGGGGCAATTCCAAAGGTAGAACTGTGGGTAAGAGTAAGCTTATTCATGGTAACTTTACTTTTAAAGATGTTCTATTAGTAGAAAACCTGAAGTATAACTTGATTAGCATCAGTCAGTTATGCGACAGTGGATTCTCAGTACAATTTGACAAAAACTCATATTAAGTCAAAACTTCAACTGATAAAATCATACTAACTGGCAAACATTGTGGAAACACATATAAAGTCAGTTGGAATATCAAACTTATGCACCAGTTTGTTTTATTGCTTCCAAATCGTCTAAAAACTGGTTGTGGCATAAGAGACTAAATCATTTAAACTTTAAATCCATTGCCTATCTGAGTAAACATGAACTTGTAACTGGTTTACCCAAAATAGACTTTTCAAAAGAAAAACTTTGCTCAGCATGTCAGTATGGTAAACAAGTACGATCCTCTTTTAAAAACAAGGGCTGTAAATCTTCATCCCGATGCTTATAACTGTTGCACATGGTTCTTTTTGGTCCTATACCAGTCATGAGCTTAGGAGGAATGAAATACACCTTGATAGTCGTAGATGATTTTTCAAGATTTACTTGGGTTATTTTTCTCAAATCTAAAGACCATACTGCTTCGCAACTAATAAAGCTCTTCAAAAGACTTTTAAATGAAAAATCAGTTGGAATTGATGGAATCAGATCTGATCGAGGAACTGAATTCATCAATTAAACTCTTTCAAATTTCCTAGAAAATGCTGGAATTAAGCATGAGCTCTCAGCAGCCAGAACTCCTCAGCAAAATGGTGTAGCTGAGAGAAGAAATCGGACTCTTAAAGAAGCTGCTAGAACAACGCTTGCTGATTCTGGTATTTCTCAAAGATTTTGGGCAGAGGCAGTAAACACTGCGTGTTACACTCAGAACAGATCAATGATTAATAAAAATCATATGAAAACACCATATGAGATCTGGCATGGAAGAAAAAGTATAATTACTTATTTCAAAATATTCGGCTGCAGATGTTTTATTCTTGATAATGGTAAAAATTATTTAAAAGCGTTTGATGCTAAATCTGCAGAAGGAATATTTCTTGGTTACTCATCAGTTAGTATAGCTTATAGAGTCTTCAACAAGAAAACCCTAAATGTTGAAGAATCTGCTCATGTTGATTTCGATGAAACTGAACTAACTGATAAGCCAACTGATCAAGTTGAGCTAGTTGATCGATTTACAGATATCAGTTTGGAAGATGATGACAAAAATGAAAGTCATGGCAATCAAAACATACTTCAAACACATGAACCAGAAGTACTGGACCAATCAGATGTGCATGAAGTCGTTGCTGATGATCAGTTGATAGAGCATAATGATAACATTCAAATACCAGTTGACGAAGCACCAACTGAGACTGAAAACTTTGTTCAGTTACCAACTGAAGAAATTGCTGATACAACAAATACTGAGTACAGATGGAGAAAATCACATCCACCTGAACTGGTAATAGGAAATCCATCTGATCCAGTAAGAACTCGCAATCAAAAATCTAAATTTATTTATCTATTCAGCTTTTGTTTCACAACTGGAACCGAAGAAAACTGATGAAGCTCTTGCTGATCCTAACTGGGTAAATGCAATGCAAGAAGAGCTAAATCAGTTCACTTATGACAATGTCTGGAACTTAGTTCCAAGACCAATTTCAAAAACTATTATAGGTACAAAATGGGTATACAGAAATAAACTGAACGAGGATGGTTCAGTTGGACGCAACAAAGCAAGATTAGTGGCAAAAGGATATATGCAAGAAGAAGGAATTGACTATGATGAGACGTACGCTCCAGTTGTAAGACTGGAAGCAATCAGAATTTTTCTTGCTTATGCATCACACAAGAACTTAAAGGTCTATCAGATGGATGTAAAGAGTGCATTCCTGAACGATCAACTACAAGAGGAAGTATATGTTGAACAACCCCCAGGTTTTGTAAATAACAACTTTCCTGATCATGTATATCATTTGAACAAAGCCTTATATGGTCTTAAACAAGCTCCCAGAGCTTGGTACGAAACTCTTTCAAAATTTCTAACTGATCATGATTTTTCTGTTGGATCAGTTGATAAGACCTTGTTCAAATTTGCTAAGAATGATCACATTTTATTAGTTCAAATTTATGTTGATGATATCATATTTGGGTCAACTAATCCCAAATTATGCGAAAAGTTTGCTAAGCTAATGCATGATAAGTTTGAAATGAGCATGATGGGTGAACTAACATTCTTTCTTGGACTGCAAGTGAAGCAACTGGAGACTGGTATATTCATCAGTCAGACTAAATGTAATGCCTGAAGTAAATATCACAAGTAGTTGATTTAGTAACGTGAGATTACTAAATAATTAATGATTTTAAAGAGAGAAATATGACATATTTTGATCATATGAATTTCAAATGATTTGAAATTTGGATATAACGTAGAACACTGAAAAATATAAAAATTTCATGTTTTGAGTTTTGGAAAATTTGATCGTTTGACTGGTCCAAAGCGATATATCGACGTTGAAAATGTTAAATATTTTAAATTATATTATATTATATTATATTATATTATTTTATTAATATAATATAATATAATTAAAAAAAAGGATAAATTTGAATGTGCAGTCGGTGATTTCATTCAGAATTCATTTATCAACAATCGAAATTTACGGTGGAGGGGTAAGAGAAATAGAAACAGAGTTTTGGAATTTCTTTTCGATCTTGCGAGTTATCGGTTTATCCAATCGACGAACCGACTTCAGTTCTGGGATCGTTGACACGAGGTCTTCGATTTGAGGTATAAATTTTATATTTTTCGCTGATGTTTGAAATTCGTCGATTTCTGGAATAAATCTGATAAATTGTTAGATCATACTGAAATTGAAGATTGTTGAGTAGTGTATGATTTTAACGAAGTAGAGAAGATTATAGTGGTGTTATTTTGAATTATTCTAATTTATTATAATTAGGATTTTTATCGCTAGATTGAGATTGGAGAGTTGTTTGTCAGTTGTAATTAATTCTGATTATATATTCGGAGTCTACGAAGTATATGCTACACGTTGATGTAAAGTTTTCGTAATTTGACGGATGTTGTAAAATATCCTATTACTTGAAGTTAATTAATTAGTGTGTATTTGATGGTAGTCTTGTGAATTAAATACACCAGAATATTAAATTGTTGAACGATAAGAATTTATAATCGAGTTTTATATTTTGTTGAATTAATTGTTGTTGGGCTATTTGATGTTATATATTGAGGCTGTTATGACTGTGTTGATACGTTGACAATGATATGATAATTGTTGTTGAATTATTTAGATACATCACACGCCTCGGGATCAAAGAAATAGCCAGATTTTATATATACTCGATTATCAGGTACGTGTTGACGTACGAGCATATGTTGTTATTGTTTAGTATTGATGAATACTATTGTGTTGAACGATGGTAAATCACTGGATATGGGTGATTTGATATTATATTTGTTGTTGTTTATTATTGATGATGTTGTTGGCTGTCGTTGTTGGGAGATGTCATGTTGATGTTGTTCGTTCAACGATATTGCTGTCGCCGGAGTTGGGGTGCGACGTATCGTTGATGTTATTCGTTCGACGATATTGCTGTCACCGGTGTTGGGGTGCGACGTATCGTCGATGTTGTTGTTCGTTCGACGATATTGCTGTCGCCGGAGTTGGGGTGCGACGTATCGTCGATGTTATTGTTGCAGTGTGATGTTGTTGAGGTTGTTGATGGTTTATTGTCCTGAAACGGCAAAGGGGGTATTTCTGTTATCATTTCAGTTATATCTTATGTTGTTGTTAATATAACTGTTATGTATTGCGATGATGATTGTTGTATATGCTCACCCTTTGAGGGCTGTTTCTGTTGGGCAGGTTACAGGACTATGCGTGAGACAGGATAGTGGTGAAGGACTAGGTATGTCTAGTCAAACAGTCTTGTAGTTGATAGTAGAGAGAGACAGTATAGTTTATTGTCTTATTTGAGTTGTATGTGTGTATTTATTATACTGTTTCTGCTACACTGACGTAGATAGTGTGGTGATTGCACTATTTTGTCGTATATGCATTATATTATTACGTCGTCGAAAAGAAAAAAAATTTATGCATATGATGTCACATGTTGCATGATTACGTGGCGAGGTTTGAGGCGCCACACTAAATATACAAAGGAGCTGCTGAAGAAATTTGGCATGGAATCATGTTCAGCTGCAAATACTCCCATGAGCTCATCAGTAAAATTGGACACTGATCAAGGGGGAATATCAGTTGAGGCGACATTATATCAAGGTTTAATAGGTTCATTGTTGTACTTAACTGCCAGTCGTCCTGATATTGTATTTGCTGTCGGTATGTGTGCTAGATTTTAAGCAAATCCTAAGCAATCACATTTCTCAGCTGCTAAAAGAATTTTGAAATATCTTAAGAGTACACAAAATGTTGGATTATGGTATTCTAAAGACTCTACTTTCAATTTAGTTGGATATTCAGATGCAGATTATGCAGGATGTAAGCTTGATCGTAAAAGTACAAGTGGATCTTGTCAGTTTCTAGGAGACAGACTGATATCTTGGTTCAGCAAAAAGCAGACATCCATAGCTATCTCAACAACTGAAGCAGAATACCTTGCTGCTGGTAGTTGTTGTGCACAACTGATCTGGATCCAGCAACAACTGAGAGATTATGGAGTAATTACAAATGAATCGCCCATATTTTGTGACAATACGAGCACAATTGCCATCACCTATAATCCAGTTCTTCACTCAAGGACCAAGCATATAGATGTCAGGCACCACTTCATTATAGATCATGCTTTGAAGAAGAACATTAGACTGGAGTATATTTCAACTGAGCAACAAGCAGCTGACAGCTTCACCAAACCATTACCCGAGACTAAGTTTTCTTACTTTCGCAATATTCTTGGTTTAATTGACTTGTCTTAAAATTATTATTGATGATGTTTTACTAATAAAATTATTTGCAGAAAATAAGAACACAACAACAAATTGGAAATGATACTTTATTAAGAATAAAATCGATTCCATCTTACAGAAGATAACTTAGAACCAACTGAATCTTGCCATTCTGTAATCCAATTATTCAACTCATAAATTCAGATTGTAGAAAATGATTCAGTTGTAGAAATCTTCTCAATCATATGCCATTCCTTCCATAGCATTGCTTGTAACAGAACATTGTCATCAACTAGGTCTGTAACATGCCTGACTTCAAAACGATCAATGTATTTTCTTGTTGTTGCTGCTTGAGCACGAGAAGGAGCAGCACCACTACTACTTATCCTCTGCAAATCATGAATTTTGAACCATGTTGACATCACTTTCGTCAAGACATATTCCTCCATCGTTTTCTTCAACTCTTCTAAATAAGGACTTAATTGTTCAGTAACATGAATATGCGTACTGCTGCATGCATCAGAATTACTTGAATCCGACATATTGAACTGTTATTGTCTCACATTTTATCTCTCTCGTCTTATTTATAGACAGATGATGCAATTCTTTTTGTCTTGAATATTTTCACCAATATGACTGAAACTAACCGTGTTACTTCTATTTGTAGCCGAAAATCATGGAAGCTGAAGGGCCGTCAACGTTTCAGCAAACGATAATCTTTCTGACCTTTAAACTTATTTTTATATCGTCACTTTAATTATTCTATGCACCGATTAAGGGGGAATATCAGTTTTTAAGAGGTTAACTGAGAAGAAAAATATTAGTAAACTCTCAACTGAAAGGACACAGTCTTACAACTGATCGTTCAGTTTCCTTACTCCCAGCAATGGCAAATCAGATTCCTGCTCATATATTGAATGCTATGGCTATCAACTTTGAATCAGCTTTATCAGTCGAAGAAGTCGATGTGAAAAATATATTTCTGAAGCTTGAATCAGCTGGGCTGAGGATATTCTTGGGGCAATACTCGCAGGAGATTTACCCAAAAGAACTCCAGGACCTCTACTCAAATGGATATATCAACTCTGATGGGAACATCATTTCCACTATTAATGGTCAGTTGGTGACCATTTCTGAATATTCTTTCGGAAAAATCTTTTCATTACCTTCTGATGGACTGGTACACCTTGCTGATGTTAAAGCATCAGATATTGAAGAAATGCAAACTGCACTCTCTGCTGATGGACGAAAAATCAAAGTTTCCGATCCTAAGAAGGAACTGAAGCATGAGGTTCAGTTGCTGGCTGATATCGTAGCCAAAGGGCTATTGGCTAAGGCAGGATCGTATGCCGCCCTGACTTTGGAAAAGTTTCAAGCTATTACGGTTATTATGGCTGGAAGAAAATTCAACTGGAAGCAACTTATTTTCAGTATCTTGAAGAATATGTTTTCCTCCACCAAGCAATCCAAAGGATTTGCAGTGCCGCTGAGCTATTTGATGAAAGTCAAAGTGTTAGTGGCTAATGATTTGGAGCGATTATCTAAATTCAAAATTTTCAATGGGAAGAATGTTTTGCCACCCAAGACTAAATTAGATATCTCTCCTGATCAGTTCGTGAAGATCAAGAAGGAGATTGGAACGCAACAGGCTGCTCCCAAATCAGTTAAACAGGCCAAGACATTGGCTCAACTGAAGACAGTTAAAAGAAAACTGATTATCAGTGAATCCGATTCCGAGAAGACGCCCTCTCCAAAAGTTGCCAAGAAACCAAGAACACCAAGGACAAAATTACCAACCACAGTAGAATCTATTCCTACTGAAAGGCTGAAATCTTCGGATGCCCAACAGCCTATCAAAGCAGTTCCTCTGAAGATCATCCCACCAGAAATCTCAGCTGGTGCAACAAAGGAAACTGTTAGGATCAAAGCTCCTCTAATCCATATCAATCGTCCTGCTGTTCTAGCACCTGCGAGACCCAAAGGTATAAGGATTATAGAACTGGTGGATACTACTCGTACTGGATTGGAAATTCCACACATCCTCAGTACTGAAAAAGGCAAGGGCAAATTGATTGAAGAGCCAAGATCATCTAATGCCATTCAAACTCATATTGACCTTCTTTGGGAACAGGTTAATAATTTTGCAGCATCAAAACTTCAATCCTATGATGCCTGGACCGCTTACAGAACTCAGATTTTTGCTAAGTAGTTGAAAAAGAAATCCCATCTGAACAAGTTTATCAAACTGGAAGCAATTGTCCTCAAGATGGTCAAAGCTGCCACAATTGTTCAGGCTTTGGAGAGGAAAACCTTTTTTTTTGACCAAATTCGAGCTAAGAAGCTATCTCAACTGCATGAGAAATTGAAGGCAAACTACATTCCCACCAATCCAACTGCTTATAATGATCGAGCTGTGATCACTCAGCTAGATACAGATCTTACTAGCTTGCAAGCTCAGATAAAAGTGTGGGAAATGGATCAGGAGTTAGTTCTTCCTGAGGAAGCCTCTGAAGAAGAAGAAGAAGAACCCTCATCTCAGCAGAAAGAGCCATCCTCAGAACAAACTATTGTTACAACTAAAGAAACAGTTCAGGATGTGCCACAATCATCTGCTGTGGACCATCAGCTGTACTCTGAAGCCGAGTTGAATTTTGCCAACATTGATGAAATTATTCAAGCAGTGGTGACAGAATCTGTTATTAATGAACCTTTATCAGTTGATCACTCCGCTGATCAAGCAGCTAAAGAGAATCCAATCTTAACTGAAGAGCCAGTTAAGGCCGCCATTTCTGAACCAAATGATCAAAGAATGATGTCTGCTCAATCACCAGATCACCAAATTGCTGAGAATCTGGAGGCTCTGTTGCCTACTTCTGACAATCCTCCAACTGAAGAGTCAGCTCGAATCTCAGATGACTATCAAGTAGAAGCATCTGTTCATGACTCACTAGCTGAAGAACCTGCAAACTCTCACATTCAGCAGGAAAGCTCAAATGCTGAACAACATCAGTCTTCACCTCATCTGGTCCAAGTGGCAGTAACTGAAACAGATGTTCCAGAACCGAATATATCTGAAACAATGATATCTGAAAGAACCATGGTGGTTTTTGTTCAAATCTCACAGGAAGCTGGAGCGTCGGATCAGCCAAATCTTAATTTCGCCAAAGATCTTGATTTTGTTCTTGCAGAAATTCAGGAAATTCAGCATGATATACATAGAATGATTAATGATCTGTACAAGATTCAGCATACTCAATTAGATCATTCTCTGAAGCTAGAACATTCTGAGGCATTCAACTCAGAGAAACTGAAAGCAATTCAAGAAGCCTTAAACTCTCTTTTTCAATCAGTGGAAGCAATTCAGAAGAACAAAGGTTCGGCTGAGAGTCTCTTCATCACTCAAGACGTTATCAGCAAACGAGTTGAAAATTTGGAGGCGTTTGTAACAAGAAAAATAGACTCGTTGTAAACCACAATACTCTCTGTTGTCTCTAGCATATCCACTACTGTCAATGTTTTATCAACAGATGTTCGGAAATTCTCATTGAAGATGGAGTTGTTTGACAAAAAGGGGGAAGAGATCAAAGAGATTCTAGAACAACAAAAGAAATCTTCTCGTTGAAGAAAAATCTCTACAGATTCGTGTAGTACATTATTCAGTTGATCAATCTCTTATTTTATCTACAATGAATTCAGACGTTCAGTTATTATTTACTTAGTTTTGTCAAACACCATAAAGGGAGAAATTGTTGGAAACTAAATCCCGGCGTTTGACAAAATATGAACCAACTGAAAATACGAACCAACTGATCGAGTAAACTGAACTCAACAACTGAATCTAGTAAACTAATCTACGCAACTGAAACGCAATTCAGTTATTCTCCTCACCAGTAACTGGAAGACGTCAACCGACAAAAAGACATAGAAGACTGCAACTGAATATGAAACGCCGCACTTTAATCAATACAGCTTAGAACAACGCATTTCGGCTAAAGTAGTTAAGACGCCGCATTACAATAAATGAAGCAAACAATACCCAAGAAATAATGAAGTGGCAATCAACGGATACAAAGATTCAAATATATCTCAAGTTACCGTTGGAAGGGAAGATTATAAATATGACAGAAGAACAGCTGAAGAAATAAGAAGATCACTCCATTCAAAGCTTGCTGTTATTCTGCCAAAATCTTAGCTCACTCTTACTTGATTTATTCGTAGCAGTCAAGGCTACAATTTGAGCTCACTAGCACTTTTTAATAATCGTTAAATTTGATAGTGCTAAGATCAGTTACGCACTGAGAACATTTTGTAATACTAAGAGTTTCAGCTTTTGGCAGTGATAAGTCTAAACTGAAGTGGGTCAGTACAAATCTTGTATTCGATCAAAGTCTTTTAGTGGAAATCCTATCCTTGAGATAGAAGGGGTGACGTAGGAGTAATTGAAATCTCCGAACATCCAGAAACAATCCTTGTGTATTTTATTTCAGTTTTGTATTCTATCTTTCAGTCAGTTACTTTCCGCAACTACTTTAGTTGAACTGATTGTCATTGACCAACAAGATTCCGAGAATCAGTTTGTCACCAAACTGAACTCAAAATTCGAAAAGATCAGTTTTAATTTTGAGTGTTTATTCAACCCCCTTTCTAAACACTCTTGATACGTTAATCGATCTTATCAGTTTTTCAAAATAATAAGTCTTTAAATAATAGAAGAAGCTAAACATGCATTGTAAATCATCGTAAAACGTATCATACAATTATGCAGGTGTTAGCAGTAAATCATTTAAAGCATAAAATCTTACATACTCGAGGCATTAAGACTGAGCTGCAGAAGCTGGCGGTGGCACAACCCTATACAGGATCCTTGCTCTATTACCAACTCTGAGTCTCCTAATTTTAAATGCTGCTAATTTTTTTTATAAAGCTCACATTTTCGAAATAAACACTTCAATATTTTTACATACTTGCAACCCTCCTGAAAAATATACTGTTAAAAAAAACGTAAATATTTGACAACTAAAATTATAGCGGTTTAAAATCTCAAAACTCATCCAATAAAATAAGCGTAAACATAATCGAGTAAAATCCTAGTAATCATTAACATTTCAAAACCAATGCAAAGAAAATATTCATGTAGAACCCGAGAATCAGATTACGTATAAGCCATGCATAATTGCTATTATTTATAAAAAAAATGAATTTTTATAAATGTATGAAGTGTTTAATCTATTTTTATAATTGTTAAGTCATTATTATTTATTTTAAAGATAGATGTTTAGTTTTTCAGCATAAGTACGCGAGGCTGGACCGGAGTTCGGAGATTTGAGTTAAGACTAATAATAAGAAAAGTATTCCTAAATTTAATTTAAGGCAAGGAATGATTTAATTTAAAGAAAAAGAATGTCGTTGGTATTTATTAAATTAATGGGAGCTCGGTTATCAAATAAGTTCTTTTAGGTTCAATAAATAATTAAAGCTTAAATTAAAATGTGTAAACAAATGGGATGAATTAATCTAAGTATAATATATTCAAGAAATTAAATATAGTATTTTAATACTTAAATTTTAGGTTAAGTGTGACATGCAAAAGTTTATCCTAAATTAATGGGTTAATTCACTAAAATAAATATAATGGTATTTAAAAACCTTAAGAATTTAAAATACAAGGTTTAAATAATAGTATACCATGCAAATGAATAATAATTTTCGGTTAAGACAATTCAAAGGTGTAGTAAATCTATTCATGTTACTCTCAATGACCATTAAGGTGAATTCATTCCCTCACTTTAATTCACTAATTAGTAGTAAATTCAAATGTAATAATATACTTTATTTCCCCTCAACCTACGAGCCTAGAAAATGAGCTGATCGTGCATTGAGAATAAGAAAATGTATCGGCTAAAAAGGGAATGAGAAGCATTTCAAATTTCATTCTAAGCCTTCACTTGTAACTTCCCACCTTAATGCATATTATGACACCTTTAACACCTCTTGTAACCATCACCTCCATTATATAATATTCCTCCATTCCTATGACCGAAAATATCAGAAAACAGCAGCTTAGATGTAGAACCCGTAAGTCAGTAGACGTATAAGCCATGCATAATTCTAGATTTTTAAATTTGATTGACTTCATTGCATGATTATTTTAAATGCATTTGTTTGAAGTTAATTATTTCATTATTTCAGTTCAGTAGATTGATTTTTAGCATTTCAGTATTTTCAGTGAGGCCGGACCGGAGTTGGAGTTTTGAGATAGAATTTAAGATTTGAGAAATATTTCCAGAAGTTAATTTAGCTAGTAACTAAGTTCATTTAAGTTAGAAAGGAAGGTTTGAAGATTTAATTTAATTATTTGAGGTGATTAAGAAATGAACTCATTTAAGTTATTAAATTAAGGGGTTAGCTCACTAAATTAATTAAAGGATTAATAAGGCTTTCAAGGATTATTAGTTGACTAGATAATCAACATTTCCCTTTATTTTATCATGCATTTTTCGGCCACCCTTAGTGCTAGAAGATTCATTTTCCAACTCACCAACTTTGACCAATTCTTTGCATGTAATTAGTAGGATAATTCTAGGATTTTTGGGAGCACAATTTAATTAAATAAATGGACATATCCTAGTCTAGAATCAAGCTAAATTTCGGCCACCACCTCCTAGAAGCATCCACCAACTCATTTGATATCAAACCATAATTCAAAATTCAAATTCAAAAGGGAGTGGACTTGGTCTTGATCCTTCCTTATATTTTGCACCCATCTTATCTCACTCCCCAACCATTTTCTCCCTCCCTCACCACCGAATTCAGCACCATTCAGATCCATTTTCATTGTAGAAAAATCGTGAGTCTTAGCTAGAGGGAAGGCAAGAAAATCGAGTTCAAGAAAGGTAGACAAGAAGCGCTCCACCTCCTCCGTGCCGCGTCGTCGTTGTTTCGTTCGTTTTCTTTCAAAACGAAACCAGGCATGTCTAGATTTCTTTCAAACCTCAATCAAGTCATATTATCATTTATTTTTCAGTACATGATCATGTTTTAGCAAGCAAAAACCGAGATACATGTCAAAATATTTTGGGAACACACATGCAGAATTTCGGCCCTTTCATGACAAGCTTCACGTTTTTCTGAGTTTTGTGGTTTCAGGTGATTGGTTCGATTCCAGGCTCCCAAGGCGGCTTGTATACATGTAGTAGGATGCATTAGGACCATGTTGGTCCATTCAAACCAGCCCCATGCTTGCTGGAAATTCAGAATGACAGCAAGTCCCTTAGGTGCAGAAAAATGTGGTTCGGAAATTCAGTTTCTTGTCAAGGGGTTGGATCTGATCTTGGCTGCCCCAAGGGCCTATAGCCATGGTTGGATCACTTCCCTAGCATGTCTAAGACGTGACTAAGTTGCCCTTTTGGTCGCTTGGTCCATGGTTCATCGGTTTTTAATCAAAACGTCACAACAGTCCCCCTCCCCTCTCGGCCCTTCGGTTTTGACAGCACATGTATTTCGAGTTGGTTGGCTTGGTGTGGATCTTGGTTGGCCTATGGCCCTTAGCCACGGTTCATATCATGCTCCTAGATGTCTAGATCGTGCCATGGTCAATCAAATGGCCACTGGAACGACGCAAGACATCGATCATAGCATAAACACTACACACGCATGCACGTTGCTCTCGGTTGGACCCTTCGGTTAAGATTTGGTGTGATGCGGATTGTCTGGCCTAGGGCCCTTAGCCATGGTTCAAATCATTCCTTGGGATGTTGGTAAGAGTCTCTGGTCGGTGGTTCACGCCCCTAATGGCCGATAGTCTCGAAACCAATGCAAGTCTTGTAGTGCGCAGCTGCTGTATTTTTTTGACAGCAAGTATGCTGCTGTTCAGAAGCGTCGTTTGAGTTCTTGGTTGGCTTTTAGCCCATGGCCTTGGACTGGACAGTGCCTCATTGAGTTAGGAAGGTCATGTTTTTGACCGTTCGTCATTTGGATCATTTTTCAGGTCGTACGAGAATTTACGGTGCAATGTGCCAAATTGACTCTCGAAAGAGCGTTTCGTGTTTTGGCCTCCATTCCACCTAGATTTCGACCCTATCATTTTAGGAGCATTATTTTATGATTTTTCAGCATATTTTAATCATGACTATACGTCGGTTCAGTGTCGGTTCAAGTTGGCTCGGAGTCATGATTAAATGCGAAGTCATTAGGCTTCATAGTCGCATCTTTTGAACGTAAATTGCGTAGTTGGTCAAGTTTAAGCTATTGCATATTTTTCATGGCACAGTTAGGTTGCAGCGAGCCTGGGAACGATCCAATCCAATCCAGTTGGTAAAATTACAGGAATTTTCATTACGCCAGTTAATTATTTTACGTGCATTAAATAAAAAATGATTATTTTTGAGATTTATGCGATATGGCTTGTGGTTCATTCACTATGTGGGAGTGTTATTTTATACGGTCGCCAGTGACCGATCAGTTCAGTATGGTACCACCCGGTCGCCAGTGACCGGCCAGCTCAGTTCAGTTTCAGCCTCCCCGGTAGCCAGTTACCGATCAGTTCAGTATGGTACCACCCGGTCGCCAGTGACCGGCCAGCTCAGTTCAGTTTCAACCTCCCCGGTAGCCAGTTACCGATCAGTTCAGCTTAGTGCAGTGGCCACAGGCGTAAAACATAATCTCAACAGAAAATTTTATCAGTTATTTCAGTGTAGGCTCCAAGGAGCAAATATTTTTACAGTGATTTCTAGTTCAGTTATGCACGTATTATAATTGCTCAGTACAGATTATTTTCAGTATGCCTCAGGACAGGATATTTTATCACATGCATATTTTAAATTCAGATTTTTACTCGTTACCTGCGATTTATGCATGCTGAGTCTTTAGGCTCACTAGACTTGATTGTTGTAGGTACTGATGAGGCCAGGGCCGAGGGCGGGGACCAGTGAGCCAGCTTGGGTCGGCAGTAGTGGCACCCGAGGACCTCAGAGCAGCAGTTGTTATTTTCTTCGCAAACAATTTTTATCAGTTGTTGGATTTTTTTAAATCGTTGTTGTTGGCAAAACTTTGATTTTCTTCCGCTGCAATATTTTGAAATATTGGACTTGATTCACCAGTGATTTTATGAATGAGGCCATTTAAGTTCTTTTAAAAAGAAAATTTTAAATTTTTCCGCAAATTTTCAAGCAAGTAGTTCGAGGGCCTTCACATTAGAAATCGTGAAAACAGCAGCAGAAAAAGTAAGAAAGAAAAGGATCCTCAACTCCGATTCCGTCACGTCGTGTTCGTCATTTTGATTTGTTTTTGTCAAAACAAATTCCAAGCATGTATATATTATTTCTTTACTCTTCAATCAAGACATATTAGATATTTTAATCAGTATATATTCATGAATCTCGAACCAGAACATAAACTTGATAGCAACATGAAGAAAACGGTATAGGCCCTTCTCGGTTATGGTTTTTAAATCTCACGGGTGATGTGTTTTGTTGAGTTCAGGATGTGGTTCGATTACAGGCACTCAAGGCTGTGTCTAGGCTTGAATTAGTGTGCGTTAGAGTGTTGTTGGTTCATTGGTTTGAGTCCAAACATTTCAAATAAAAGCATGACAGCAACTATTTTCCACAAGCTACAGATTTGGTTCACGATTTTTCTGTCATTGGGTTGTTTAAGGGGTGTTCAAATCCTGGCTATCCTAGGGGCTGTAGCCATGGTTAGAACCCTACCTTAACATGCCTAGGACGTGACCAAATCATCCCTTCAAGGATTGGTTCAAGGATCCACCAGATTTTTACATCAACAATGAAAGAGTCACTCGATTTTCATCTTTTCAGTTTCTGTGTGAATGTGGTTTCAGTTTTGGTGTGTTTGGATTATGATTGGCTTCTAGCCCATAGCCATGGTTCATACAACTCTCCATCATGTCTAGATCAAGCCATGGTCGATCGAATGGCCCTTGGAACGAGACAAGACAGTAAAATATTTCAATACAACACACTACACAACAAGTGGTGCTCTCGGCTGGTATGCTGTGATTGTCCTAGGTGTTTGCTAGGGTTGTGGTTGGCTTTTAGCCCTTAGCCATGGTGCAAACCATGCCTTAGGATGTTGGTAAGAGTCTTTGGTCGGTGGTTCAAGCCAATGGTCATTAAATTTTAGAGTTTACACCACAAACACACAAGCTGCTACTGCTGTATTTTGACTGCAACTTTCAGTTTCGGTTTTGGTGCTTGTTTATGTACTTGGTTGGCTTTTAGCCCATGGACTTGGACTTGACATTACCTTAATGTGTTACAAAAGTCATTTTTTTGGCCGTTTGTGATTCGGCTGAGTTTAGAGGTCGTACGAGAATTTACGGTGCAATGTGCCAAAATGACTCTCGAAAGAGTGTTTTGTGTTTTTGATTCCATTCACCAATTTTTGTGTTCAGATATCATCATGAACATTTTTCAGTATGTTAGGGGTATTTTTAATCATGGTTAAACGTCGGTTTAATGTTGGTTCAGGTTGGTACGAAGTCATGATTAAAAATCAAGTTATTGGTTCTAATCGTCTCGTTTTTAGTTCGATTATGAAGTTTTTGTCAAGTTAAGATTAATTGCATGTGTCACCTATTAGAACTAGGTTGCAGCCAGCCTGGGAGCGATCCAACTCATCCGGCAAAAACAAGGTTATAATTATATTACGTGCATAAAAATATAAAATGATTATTTTTGAGATATATGCGATATGTCTTGTGGCCACCTTACGTTTATGGGTTTGGAAGTCGGTAGGCGCAACCGAGGACCTCTCCACTCGGTGACTTACGACCGGTTTATGATTATGTATGGGTACGGATATCCAGTCCAAGGGCTGTGGTGATCTCTACCGCCCAGTATACTGTGGTTTAGTCTGATCAGGCGCTCACGTTATGTTACTGAGCCACTTGCTTAGAAACATTATCTCTACCTAGAAAATTTTGATATGATATGACTGAGCTCTATTGAGCAAAACTTTTACGTATGATTTTCATATATGCACGTAGTTATAATTAATCATGATACGTCTTTCACTGTACGCTTTTCGATACCATATTTTTACGTTGCATGCGATTTTATGATATATATTTACTTGTTATTCACGATATATATGTTGAGTCTTTAGATTCACTAGACTTGATTTTTGTAGGTACTGATGAGGTCGAGACGGAGGGCGGAGACCAGTGAGCTATCTTGGGGAAGCAGTAGTAAACCCGAGGACCTCAAGTTTTAGTTTATGCCCTTTCTTATGTTCAAACTCAGTTTTAATACGTTGGATATATTTTGAAGTTTTTGTTTGAAAACAATATTTGCTTCCGCTGTTATTTTAAAGTTAAAATTATTTACATGTTTATTTTATAAATGAGGCAAGATAATTATTTATTTAGAAAATTTTTAATTATTTCGCTAAAATATGAATACGAAATACGGGCCTTTATAGTTGGTATCAGAGCCTATGATCTTGTTAAGGGTTGTACCACTACTGCTCTCGAGAAGCTCATGAAGTCACGTCTTCGGTCTGTAAGTTTTACGATTACGCATTTTGTTTAAAGCATGAAATATTTTTTTTACATCATGATTGCATGAAATATTTTATGTCAAGATTACGATTATGCAGTATTTATTTAAAATTTAAAGAAAATAGTGGGATTATGCATGTTGGTTACGTATGGGTTATAAATATGGAACAACATGCCTCCTAGACGCATTATTGATCGCACGGGAGGTGATGAGCATCGTCATGAGAACGAGGAGAGAGATTTACCACCACCCCCTCCACCAGACTTGAATGTCCAGATGTTAGCTAGGAAGACTCAGTTCTTCGCACAGTTCGCGGAGAACAATGCTGTGGTAACCAGACAGACGGGGCCCGAGGCTGTTTGTGAGCGGTTCATGAAGATAAGACCGAAGGAGTTCTTAGTGACGTCAGATCCTATGGTTGCAGAGGGATGGATTAAATCCCTTGAGGTTATTTTCAAGTTCATGGGGCTCAAAGATGGAGATAGGGTTCGTTGTGTGACTTATCTGTTTGGAGGAGACGCTCGCTTGTGGTGGGAAGGAGCATCTATAGCTTTGGATTTGGCTACTTTGAGCTGGACGCGCTTCACCGAGGTATTCTACTCTAAATATTTTACTGAGGAGGTGCGTTCCAGGTCGACCAGGGAGTTTATGACCCTGAGACAGGGAGACATGACTGTTACGGAGTTTATCCGTAAGTTTGAAAGGGGTTGTCACTTTGTACCCCTGATTGCAAATGACGCTGGTGCCGAATTGAGGTATTTTATGGATGATCTGCGGCCGATCATGCGCCGTGATGTTAGGGTGGGTGGCCCTACTACCTATGATGTTGGTATTTCCAGAGCTTTAGCGGCAGAGCAAGACCAGAATGATATTGAGCGCGATCGCCAGGGTAAACGACCATTTCAGGCACCACACCGTCCTCCTCCGCAACAGCACCAGAATAAGAGACATTTACACGGTCCACCCAGGAACAGAGGACAGCAGCAGCAGCAGCAGGGACGGACAGTCCCGAGGACAGTGGAGTATCCAGTCTGTGCCAAGTGCTCCTGTCGTCATGCTGGGACTTGTATGTATGGTTCGGGAAAGTGTTACAAATGTGGTAGTGCTGACCACATATTGACGAATTGCCCTCGGAAGAATCTGCCTACTCAAGGCAGAGTTTTTGCTCTCCATGTAGCGGAGACTAACCTGGAGACTATGCTCATGAAAGGTATCCTAAAGCTCTTAGTTCGTATTTGAAATGTAATGTTTTAAGAGTTTGAGTTAAGATTTTTTTTTTAAACTTAGAATTGGTTATAGGATTGCATGTTCTAATCAGGGTTATTTTCGGGAATTTAGGTTAGAAAAACTTTGACCTTTGCATGTCTAAAAGCTTAGTTCTGGTAAAACTATTGGGTTTAGCATGATATTCAAATCTTTCAGGGAGAATCTTTATAGCCGGTTCAGCTACGAAAGCCTTGATAGATTCAGGGGCTACTCATTCATTCATTTCAGAAACCTTTGCAAATTCTCTCAAGATCAAGACAATTGGGATAGACATAGCGTATTCAGTAGCATTGCCTTCTGGAGAGGAGATGACAGCTACTAATGTGATCCGAGATATAGACATTGAACTTCATGGTAATCTTGTGTATGCGGATCTTATCGTCCTGCCGATGCCAGAATTTGATATCATTCTAGGGATGGACTGGCTATTGAGGAACAGAGTTTTGATTGATTTCCAGCGGATATCTGTTCTAGTCCGACCGCCTGGGATGGAACAATTCTTATTCGAACCAGACATGTATTTTAATTTACCGCGTATAATACCTTATGTCCAGGCTAGGAAACTCATGCATCGAGGGTGCCGAGCATTTTTAGCTACTCTTGTATCTGTTCCCGAGACGCCCAAACAGTCAGCATCCGATGTTCCTATTGTCCGGGACTTTCTAGACGTTTTTCCTGATGACATCACAGGTTTGCCACTGGTGCGAGAGGTGGAATTTTCTATTGAGCTTATGCCAGGTACCTCACCGATTTCAAAAGCACCGTACCTATTAGCACCGACAGAGATGGCATAACTCAAGAAGCAGATTCAGGAACTTCTTGACAAGGAATTCATTCGCCCTTGCTTTTCGCCATGGGGCGCGCCAGTCTTATTTGTGAAGAAGAAAGATGGTACGATGAGGCTCTGTATTGATTATCGGGAGTTAAACAGAGTTACAGTGAAGAACAAATACCCACTTCCGAGGATTGAAGATTTATTTGATCAGTTGCAGGGAGTTTCAGTATTCTCCAAGATTGATCTGCGTTCTGGTTATCATCAGTTGCGGGTGAAAGACGCCGATGTTCTCAAGACTGCTTTTAGGACTCGTTATGGCCACTTCGAGTTTCTTGTGATGCCGTTCGGTTTGACGAATGCGCCAGCGATTTTCATGGATCTCATGAATCGCGTATTTCAGCCGTATCTTGATCAGTTCGTGATAGTATTCATAGACGATATTCTCATCTACTCAAAGAATCAAGGGATTACAGCAGACATCTAACCACAGTACTGCAGACCTTGCAAAAGCACAAGTTATTCGCGAAGTTCAGTAAGTGCGAGTTCTGGTTAAAGAAGGTGGCGTTCCTAGGCCACGTCGTTTCTAGCAGCGGTATTGAGGTAGACCCGGCGAAAGTTTCAGCAGTCAGAGATTGGGTTGTGCCGCAAAATGCATCAGAGATCCGTAGTTTCCTTGGGCTAGAGTTGGCAGCCGTATTATTTGCATTGAAGATTTGGAGGCATTATTTGTACGGGGAGAAGTGACAGATCTTTACCGACCACAAAAGTCTCAAATACTTCTTTACACAGAAAGAGTTGAATATGCGGCAGAGGCGTTGGTTAGAGCTAGTGAAGGACTATGACTGTGACATTAGCTATCATCCTAGCAAAGCTAATGTAGTTGCCGATACGTTGAGCAGGAAAGTTGTAGTGATGGCTCATTTGGTGATTTCGAGACCTCTTCAGTTTGAGATATAGAGGTTTGATCTAGAGACATATCCTCGAGGTAGAGTTCCTCGTCTATCTACTTTGACGATTCAGTCTTCTCTTTTAGACCGTATTCGCAGTGGACAGTTAGCAAACAAGCAGTTGGCAAAGTAGAGGCAGAGAGATGAGGCCAAGGGCAGTATCTTGTACACAGTAAGAGACGGAATTGTGAGATATCGAGATAGAATGTGGGTTCCTAGCAGCGATTCTATTCGAGCAGATATTTTAGCTGAGGCCCATATGTCGCCGTACTCTATTCATCCAGGGAGTACGAAGATGTACAAAGATCTGCAGTTATTGTATTGGTGGCCCGGAATGAAGAAGGATATCAGACGTTTTGTTCCGAGTGTCTGACTTGCCAGCTAGTGAAGACGGAGCATCAGAGACCAGCAGGTTTGCTCAAGCCACTTCCTATTCTCGAGTGGAAGTGAGAGAATGTCACCATGGACTTCGTTGTCGGTCTGCCGAAGTCAGTCAGAGGGTCGAATGCTATATGGGTGATTGTAGATCGTCTTACGAAATCAGCTCATTTCTTGCCTATTAAGACGACTTTCTCCATGATCCAGTATGCAGAGTTATATATCCGGGAGATCGTTAGACTTCATGGCATTCTCGTTTCGATAGTATCTGACCGAGATCCTAAGTTCATTTCCTCATTTTGGAAGAGTTTGAATTCAGCTATGGGTACGAAGTTGTTGTTTAGCACAACTTTCCACCCTCAAACAGATGGTCAGTATGAGAGAGTTATCCAGATTTTGGAGGATCTTCTCCGTGCATGTGTCCTCGATTTCTCCGGGAGTTGGGAATCAAAGTTGCCATTGGTGGAGTTTACCTATAACAATAGTTTCCAGTCGTCTATAGATATGGCTCCATATGAAGCACTGTATGGTCGTAAGTGTAGATCGCCTATTCATTGAGATGAAGTAGGGGAGAGATCAGAATTGGGCCCGGAGATTGTGCAGCAGGCTGCTGATATAGTAGTCAAGATCCATGATAGGATGAGGACTGCTCAGAGTAGACAGAAGAGTTATGCAGATCAGAGGAGGAGAGATCTGGAGTTTGATGTTTGTGACCATGTTTTCGTGAAGATAGCACCGATGAAAGGTGTTATGCTGTTCGGGAAGAAAGGAAAGCTCAGTCCGAGATTCATCGGACCATTTGAGATCCTCGACAGAGTTGGGACGTTAGCTTATCGTGTTTCTCTTCCGCCGAATCTGGCTAGAGTACACAACGTGTTTCACGTCTCTATGTTGAGGAAGTATATGGCGAATCCATCGCATGTCTTGAACTTTGAACCTTTGCAGCTCACTCCGAACTTGTCTTATGAGGAAAGACCAGTGCAAATTTAGATAGACAGGAGAAAAAGCTACGTAACAAACTGGTCAAGCTAGTGAAAGTCAAATGGCTCAATCATTCGGAGGAGGAAGCTACGTAGGAATCTGAGTCAGAGATGAAGAGTCGATATCCCAAGTTATTCGGTAAGATTTAATTTCGGGGACGAAATTTCTTTTAAGGGGGGAGAGTTGTAGAACCCGAGAATCAGATTACGTATAAGCCATGCATAATTGCTATTATTTATAAAAAAATATAAATTTTCATAAATATATGATGTGTTTAATCCATTTTTATAATTGTTAAGTCATGATTATTTATTTTAAAGATAGATGTTTAGTTTTTCAGGATAAGTACGCGAGGCTGGACCGGAGTTCGGAGATTTGAGTTAAGACTAATAATAAGAAAAGTATTCCTAAATTTAATTTAAGGCAAGGAATGATTTAATTTAAAGAAAAAGAATGTCGTTGGTATTTATTAAATTAATGGGAGCTCAGTTATCAAATAAGTTCTTTTAGGTTCAATAATTAATTAAAGCTTAAATTAAAATGTGTAAACAAATGAGATAAATTAATCTATGTATAATATATTCAAGAAATTAAATATAGTATTTTAATACTTAAATTTTAGGTTAAGTGTGCCATGCAAGAGTTTATCCTAAATTAATGGGTTAATTCACTAAAATAAATATAATGGTATTTAAAAACCTTAAGAATTTAAAATACAAGGTTTAAATAATAGTATACCATGCAAATGAATAATAATTTTCGGTTAAGACAATTCAAAGGTGTAGTAATAGCATACCATGCAAATGAATAATAATTTTCGGTTAAGACAATTCAAAGGTGTAGTAAATCTATTCATGTTACTCCCAATGACCATTAAGGTGAATTCATTCCCTCACTTTAATTCACTAATTAGTAGTAAATTCAAATGTAATAATATACTTCATTTCCCCTCAACCTATGAGCCTAGAAAATGAGCTGATCGTGCACTGAGAATAAGAAAATGTATCGGCTAAAAAAGGGAATGAGAAGCATTTCAAATTTCATTTTAAGCCTTCACTTGTAACTTCCCACCTTAATGCATATTATGACACCTTTAACACCTCTTGTAACCATCACCTCCATTACATAATATTCCTCCATCCCTGTGACCAAAAATATCAGAAAACAGCAGCTTAGAAATCGTTAAAACAGCAGCAGAAAAAGTAAGAAAGAAAAGGATCCTCAACTTCGATTCGTCGCGTCGTGTTCGTCATTTTGATTTGTTTTTGTCAAAACAAATTCCAGGCATGTATATATTATTTCTTTGCTCTTCAATCAAGACATATTAGATATTTTAATCAGTATATATTCATAAATCTCGAACCAAAACATAAACTTGATAGCAACATGAAGAAAACGGTACAGGCCCTTCTCGGTTATGGTTTTTAAATCTCACGGGTAATGTGTTTTGTTGAGTTCAGGATGTGGTTCGATTCCAGGTACTCAAGGCTGTGTCTAGGCATGAATTAGTGTGCGTTAGAGTGTTGTTGGTTCAATGGTTTGAGTCCAAACATTTCAAATAAAAGCATGACAGCAACTATTTTCCACAAGCTACAGATTTGGTTCACGATTTTCTGTCATTGGGTTGTTTAAGGGGTGTTCAAATCCTGGCTGTCCTAGGAGCTGTATCCATGGTTAGAACCCTAACCTAACATGCCTAGGAAGTGACCAAATCATCCCTTCAAGGATTGGTTCAAGGATCCACCAAATTTTTACATCAACAATGCAAGAGTCACTCGGTTTTCATTTTTTCAGTTTCTGTGTGAATGTTGTTTCGGTTTTGGTGTGTTGTTTGGATTATGGTTGGCTTCTAGCCCATAGCCATGGTTCATACAACTCTCCATCATGTCTAGATCGAGCCATGGTCGATCAAATGGCCCTTGGAACGAGACAAGACAGTAAAATATTTCAATACAACACACTACACAACAAGTGGTGCTCTCGGCTGGTATGCTGTGATTTTCCTGGGTGTTAGCTTGGGTTGTGGTTGGCTTTTAGCCCTTAGCCATGGTCCAAACCATGCCTTAGGATATTGGTAAGAGTCTTTGTCGGTGGTTCAAGCCAATGGTCATTAAATTTTAGAGTTTACACCACAAACACACAAGCTGCTACTGTTGTATTTTGACAGCAACTTTCAGTTTGGGTTTTGGTGCTTGTTTGAGTTCTTGGTTGGCTTTTAGCCCATGGCCTTGGACTGGACAATACCTTAATGAGTTAGGAAAGTCATGTTTTTGGCCGTTTGTGATTCGACTGAGTTTAGAGGTCGTACGAGAATTTACGGTGCAATGTGCCAAATTGACTCTCGAACGAGTGTTTTATGTTTTTGGATTCCATTCACCAATTTTCGTGTACAGCTATCATCATGAACATTTTTCAGTATGTTAGGGGTATTTTTAATCATGGTTTAACGTCAGTTTAATGTTGGTTCGGGTTGGTATGAAGCCATGATTAAAAATCAAGTTATTGATTCTAATCGTCTCGTTTTTAGTTCGATTATTAAGTATTTGTCAAGTTAAGATTAATTGCATGTGTCACCTATTAGAACTAGGTTGCAGCAAGCCTGGGAGCGATCCAACTCATCCGGTAAAAACAAGGTTATAATTATATTACGTGCATAAAAATATAAAATGGTTATTTTTGAGATATATGCGATATGTCTTGTGGCCACCTTACGTTTATGGGTTTGGAAGTCGGTAGGCGCAACCGAGGACCTCTCCACCCGATGACTTACGACCGGTTTATGATTATGTATGGGTACGGATATCCAGTCCAAGGGCTGTGGTGATCTCTACCACCAAGTATACTGTGGTTTAGTCTGATCAGGCGCTCACGTTATGTTATGAGCCACTTGCTTAGAAACATTATCTCTACAAGAAAATTTTGATATGATATGACTGAGCTCTATTGACCAAAGCTTTTACGTATGATTTTCATATATGCACGTAGTTATAATTAATCATGATACGTCTTTCACTGTACGCTTTTCGATACCATATTTTTACGTTGCATGCGATTTTATGATATATATTTACTTGTTATTCACGATATATACATGTTGAGTTTTTAGACTCACTAGACTTGATTGTTGTAGGTACTGATGAGGTCGAGACGGAGGGCGGAGACCAGTGAGCTATCTTGGGGCAGCAGTGGTAAACCCGAGGACCTCAAGTTTTAGTTTATGCCCTTTCTTATGTTCAAACTCAGTTTTAATACGTTGGATATATTTTGAAGTTGTTGTTTGAAAACAATATTTGCTTCCGCTGTTATTTTAAAGTTAAAATTATTTACATGTTTATTTTTAAATGAGACAAGATAATTATTTATTTAGAAAATTTTTTATAATTCCGCTAAAATATGAATATGAAATACGGGCCTTTACATGTCCTCACTAATATCATAAAATCATAATGTGCGGAAGAAATGTGGCCCTCGGTTTGTGCGCGAAATCCAATCCAGCCTACTTAGAATTCGGCACCTCCAGTCCCCTCGTCTACATGCTCACCTGCATAATTCACACCTAGTGAGTCTAAAAACTCAACAAACCTGTACCAGAATAACAAATACATATACATAGCACATAACAGTGAAAAATATACTGTAATCCACATACCTTTCGTGAACTTAAAAAGCATAAATGTAAACGTGTCATATGAAATCATAACATGTTCAAACAGCTCATCGTATCATCATATACTTATACATTTATTTTAATTGAATTAAGTTAATTAGTTGTGACTTTCGTATCAGCTTTATTGTTTCATCATTATACGATGGATCCATCTACATAAAACCATGGTACCCGACGGCTGTCGGATATTAGCGACAATATTACCCATCCACTGCGCATAGGCCTCATCATTAACATTTACATATACATCATTAGCATTTACATATACATCGTTAGTCACAATCAATTCACATCCTTCAAAACATCATTATTTTCATCACTTATCAAAATCATGCACGAACATAAATTTTTCTTAAAATCCAGGACAAAAAACCCACTCTGGGTGCAAAATGACCATTTTGCCCCTAGAAACACAAAAGGATCGTTTTACCACTGGACCTCTTTCGACCCGAAGTTTACCAAACTCCTTAAAACATCCCAAAACATATTTATAATTATTTGTTAGATGTAAACTCGAGCTCTTTTAAAAACTTAATGATTTGTTTTAAAACTTGATCCGGGGTCCCGGTTTTAATCCGAATCAATCCGAAACTTACTCGAAACTTTCCAAACTTAAACCACAACCTAAACACATCCTACCAGCCCACATCAACCATATTCCAGCCATTTTGAAACCCCTACACTCTGCTGCAACCTGCTAAAAAAATATGTACATATAAGCCCTAACCCTAGTTGCACCCACGGCTCCGAATTCGATCCTAGACCAAACACCAATGCGTCCAGCCCTCAACCAACTATCCTAAGACGAAGACAAAGCCGCGGAATCACTTCTGGAACAACTAACCCACGCCTACTGGACCATGCACTCAGCCCCATGCATTACCCCTGAAACAAGCCAATACTCTAACCTAATCACCACCAATGATACGGTCGACTACTAGAGCAAGACCAGCCATTGTGGAGCCCTTACATAACACGTCTCAGACCCTTTAGGATATTCACCGTGACTCTGTGTGACTCCCATATTGCCAGACTAGTCCCAAAGCCAATAAAACCCAAGCATCAACCTACATCCTTAGCCCGCTCGGTTTCCTCCTTGGCTCGACCATTTTCTGATTCCACCACCATGACACCGTCCCTCACAACATGCGCCACCCCTCTAGCATCAATATAGACATCCCTTGCAGACAATAACAAAAATGTGAGTTGGGAAAAGATTTTTATGCAAAAATCACGAGAACCAAAGTCATAAACCTTTGATCATGAAATGACCGCGCAAAATACATACCAAGAACACATATCATAAATAATGTATAAATGATGCAGAAATAAAGTTACATGGCGTGCCTTGATGTTTTATGATCGAAAACGAGAACAATTTCACGTCTAGGAGGCACCGGAGGAGTGGGAAGAGACCTTTTCTTCAAAGAAAATGGAGGAAAACGTTGCTGCTGGTATTTCTCACAAGTATGGCTGCGGAAGGAGGAGTGGGCGGTTGGTATGTGGGGATTTAGGTTTATGGTGTGTTTAGTGTAGTAATTAAATAGTAAACAAAATGCTAATGGGCCCTTAATTATATTTTAAAAAGTTTAAAAAGGGTCTTGAGTCCACTAAGCTTAAAAATAGGCCCATCAAGCCACCTGAGAAATATTTAGTTTGGTAAATTTTTGAAATTATTGCCCGAGCCCTTAAAAAGTCATTTGAATCGTTAAAATTTGTGTGCAGATAAAAGTTACGACCCGGCGAGTAAAAATACCCACCAAGGCCCATTTCTTGAAAAATACACTTAAAACCCCTTATATTAATTAATTAAAATTAATCATTCAATAAAAATATTTTTTTTAATTTTCTCCGGTTTCCGTCCCTAGTTCGAGCGCGAAATGCAATTTAAAAACCCTAATGTATGAACTTTTAAACTATCGTGAAATAAATCCTATTCATGCAATATTTATGCATTAAATGTATAAAATAAATAAACACATAATTTAAATAAAATCATAGATTGCATGCATTCAGGTTAGGTAAATTTAATTTCCTGGACCTTACACCCTTGGCCACTCTATCTGCCAACAACTGAATTTCTGGCTTCAGTTTTTTCTTTGGATCAAATACTTTGATCTTCTTTCCATTAGTAGACAAGAGAGTCTACATTTCTTCAATATAAGCAACTTTTATATCAGAAAAGTGAGATAAACCATCAGAAGGTAGCTGGAAGAGAGAAATGAAATATTCTTCATCTATTGTTAGCAACTGATTGTTGACGGTTGAGAAGATTTTGCCATCACCAGAGATTGTGCTGTTGGCATAGATTTGTTGAACTTCCTTTGGGTAAACATCTTGGGTTTCCAATCCAAGAAATTTCTTCAAGCCAGCTACTTCGAGTTTTAGAAAGACACCTCGAACTTCTTCATCTTTGACAGAAATAACTGATTCGAAGTCAATAGCCATCGCTTTGAGAATGTATGCGAGTTTGGCTTGAAAATTTTGCTTCATTTCTGAAGTTCTGCAGAGAAATTCTTTGAGTGTTTGAACGCTCTAAAAGTTCGAAAGCTTTGAGATTTAGAAATGACGTAGAGAAAAGATGCTGAATAAGGGCGGCTGATTACTTATGTTGGCGACTGTTCAAATTTTTTGACACATGACAGTCCAAGATTAATTTAAATAAATTAATACATGTGTACATGTTGTGTACGTGTAAATAAGTCGCTTGGACTACGTGGGGCCACGTTGTCAATCACTATATAATGAATGACATAATTAAATGCGCAATTTTAATAGTCACGACATTTAATGTGGAATTTTATCGATAATCAGTTAACTTATGTGATAAGATCAGTTATGTCAGTAAATGATTGACCAGTTGAGAACTGATTCAGTCCAATTTGAAACCAACTGATAATTGTCTTGTTAGTTAACCAATTTAAAATTAATATTCCCCCTAAATAAATGCATGAAATAAAATACATTAAGAGAATCTCATTAAATATAGACGGTTGGCTGAAGTCTCTTCATATTCTTCAGTTCATTTCTTTTGGTTTGAATCTATCTATAAATAAGATCAAAATCATAAAACACAAAATAATTCAGCAGATAATATAAGTGCAGATGGACAAGGCTATTAGTTTCAATCAGCCCAATCTTGTAGAGAGACTATCATTTGAAGAAGCTTGGAAGAAGGATATCAAAGATTTTTTCTTCGCGAAAACCATGTGCACCTGGACGAAGATTCAAGAACTGCAATCTCTTCAGAGAGATAGACTAGTTGCCTCAGATGAACAAAAGACAACTGATATCAAATATAAGCGGCGTCTCTATGTCGTTCATACTTCAGACCTTGCCATCGATGAAGGTCTCTACTACTTGATGCACATCAAGGAGTATATAATTTTAGATAAAATTTCCGTTTCAGAGAGTTTTAATAGAGAACTGCCTCTGAGGAGTTGTCTCTTTGGATATCCGTTTGGAAAGATGCAGTAGAAAGAGAACTAAACCGTGTAATAGCAAATTAATATTATCAATAAAATTGATATTTTTATTCATTACTGTTCATTGCTTTACTGCTTTACCATTTTGCAATCAAACTGTTAATAACTGAATAACAAGAATATATCCAACTGATAATAACTGAATATCAATCAGAATATATTCAACTGATAATAAATGAATAACAAGAATATATTCAAACTAAATGATATTAAGACGAATCTATTAAGCCAAGAATATTGCGAAAGTAAGAAAACTTAGTCTCGAGAAGTGGCTTTGGTGAAGATGTCAGCTTCTTTTTGTTCAGTTGATATGTACTACAATCTGATTTCCTTTTTAGCGCATGATCTTTGATGAAGTGATGTCTGACATCAATATGTTGGTCCTAGAATGAAGAACTGAATTGTATGTAATTGCAATGGTACTTAATTATCACAGAAGATTGGTGATTCTTCTGCAATGACTCCATAGTTTTTCAGTTGTTGCTGAATCCAGAGCAGTTGGGCATATCATCTTCCAGCAGCTAGGTATTCTGCTTCAGTTGTGGAAGTTGCTATAGATGTTTGCTTCTTGCTGAACCATGAGATTAGTCTATCTCCTAGAAACTGACATGATCCACTGGTGTTTTTTCGATCAAGTTTACATCTTGCATAATCTGCATCTGAATATCCAACTCAATTGAAAGATGAGTCCTTATCATACCATATGCCCACAAGTTGTGTGCCTTTGAGATATTTTAAAATTCGTTTGGTAGCTGAAAAGTGCGATTGTTTAGGAATAGCATGAAATCTAGCACAAATACAAACATCAAATACAATATCAGGATTACTAACAGTTAGGTAAAGTAAAGAACCTATTAAACCTCTTTAAAGTTCCATCTCAATTGATATTCCCCCTTTATCTTTATTTAATTTAATTGATGAACTAATGGGAGTATTTGCAGCTGAACATATCTCCATACCAAATTTCTTAAGCAGTTCCTTAATATATTTAATCTGATTGATAAATGTACCAGTTTCCAATTGCTTCACTTGGAGACCAAGAAAGAACGTCAGTTCACCCATCATGCTCATTTCAAATTTATCCTGCATTAACTTGGCAAACTTCTCATATAATTTGGGGTTAGTTGACTTAAAAATAATATCATCAACATAAATTTGCACAAGTAAAATATGATCTTTCTTTGAAATTTGAACAAAGTCTTATCAACTGATCCAACAGTGAAATCATGATCAATTAAAAATTTTGATAAAGTCTCATGCCAAGAACTGGGAGCTCGTTTAAGACCATATAAAGCTTTGTTCAAGTGATAAATATGATCAGGAAAAGAGTGATTTACGAAACCTGGTGGTTTATCAACATACACTTCTTCCTACAACTGACCATCTAGGAATGCACTTTTGACATCCAACTGGTATACTTTGAAATATTTGAAAGAGGCATAGGCAATGAATATTTTGATTTCTTACAGTCATGCAACTGGTGCATATGTCTCATTGTAATCAATTCCTTCTTCTTACCTATATTTTGTGCTACCAGTCTTGCTTTGTTGCGCATAACTGAACCATCTTCGTTTAGTTTGTTCTTGTAGACCTACTTTGTACCTATAATGGTTTAAGAAATTGATCTTGGAACTAAAGTCCAGACATTGTTATGGGTAAACTGATTTAGCTCTTCTTGCATAGCATTTATCCAGTTAGGATCAGCTAGAGCTTCATCAGTTTTCTTTTGTTCAATTTGGGAAACAAATGTTGAATGAACAAAAAAATTAAACATTTGATTTCTAGTTCTTACCGGATCAGATGGATTACCTATCATCAATTCTTGAGGATGTGATTTCTTCCATCTGTAGTTGGGATTAGTCATATCAATTTCATCAACTGGTTCAGTTTGTAACTGAACATCAGTTTCAGTTGCAGCAGCTTCAGTTGGTATATGAATATTATTGTGCTGTTCCACCAACTGAGTGTTAGGAACAGCTCCCTGTTCAGCTATTTGATCCACTATCTCTGGTTCAGGTGTTTGAAGGATATTTCGATTGATGTGAACCTCTTTTTCACTATTATCCTCCAAACTGATTTCTGTAAAGCCATCACTTAGCTCAACTAGATCAGTTGGCTTATCAGTTAGTGCAAATTCATCAAATACGACATGAATTTATTCCTCTACATTCAAAGTACATTTATTAAACACTCTATCAGCTTTACTATCTAATGAATAACCCAGAAATATTCCTTCTACAGATTTTGCATCAAAATTTTTCAAAATATTTTTTCCATTATCGTGGATAAAACATCTGCAGCCAAATATTCTGAAATAGGACACCATAGTTTTCTTTCCATGCCAGATCTCATACGGTGTTTTCAAATGATTTTTATTAATCAATGATATGTTCTGAGTATAATACGCAGTGTTTACTACTTCTGCCCAAAATCTTTTAGATATACCGGAATCATCAAGCATCGTTCTAGCTGCTTCTCCAAGTGTACGATTTCTTCTATCAGCTACACCATTTTGCTGAGGTGTTCTAGCTGCTGAGAACTCATACTTAATTCCAGTATTTTCTAAAAATTGAGAAATATTTTGATTGAAAAATTCAGTCCCTCGATCTGACATTATTCTGTCAATTCCAACTGATTTTTCATTTAATAATCTTTTGAAAAGCTTAATCAATTGTGCAGCAGCATGGTCTTTTGATTGGAGAAAAATAACCCAAGTAAATCTTGAAAAATCATCTACGATTACCAAGATGTATTTCATTCCCACTAAACTCATGACTAATATAGGACCAAAAAGATCCATATGCAGCAGTTCTAAGCATCTGGAGGAAGATTTACAACCCTTGTTTTTGAATGAAGATCTTACTTGTTTAGCAAAGTGACATACATAACAAATTTTATCTTTTGATAAATCAATTTTAGGTAGTCTAGTTACAAGATCATGTTACTCAAATGAGCTATGGATTTGAAATTTAAGTGGTTCAACCTTTTATGCCACAACTAGTTTTTAGAGGATTTTGTACCTACAAAACAAATTGGTTCATTAGGTTGATTAGTCCAACTCACCTTGTTGGTGTTACCACAATGATTACCTGTAATGCCCGAGATTTGAGGTGTTTTTAATCTAAAATGATTCGTTAATTAATTGATGAGAGTATAGACGAAACGGATCAGATTAGGATATCCGAAAAGGAGATTGAATTATGGATTGAGAATGATATGACATGGAAGAGGACATGGGATAGCATGAACAAAGGTTGAAAACCAGTAGGCATCACGCACATGCGTGGAGAAAGGCGCGCATATGCGCAAAAGATCCTTCGCGAGGACAGAACACCTCGCACATATGCGCGAGAAGGGGCGCGCATATGCGCGAGAAGGGGCGCGCATTTAGGGTAATTGCCGAGACAGTAAGTCTCGCGCATATGCGCGAGACATGACGCGCATATGCTCGAGCAGGTGTATTCAGGAATGCCGAGTCCAGAGAGTTGGGCGCATATGCGCGGAAATATGTGGAAGACACGCGCCGAGACTTAGGTCTCGCGCATATGCGCCGGTTGATGTCGCGCATATGCGCGAGACATGTAATAGACGGAATGAGCCACTCGTCCTCTTGCATGTACGTGGATGTATATATATATATATACGTGAATCCTTCCCCCTTCAGAAGAGAAGAATCGAGAAAAAGGTTTCTGAAAAAGGGTTGAAAATCATTACGCCTTTTGTGAGAAATCCGTCTATCTGATTTTGAATCCGAATTTAGTACTGGGTTCCTATCGACGTAGGCTACAACTGGACGTAAGTTTTACTACGTTTTGATATGATTTGAAATTATGGTATTGTCAGAATCTGATACGATTCTTATATGATGTTTTGGTCATGTTAGACATCGTATAATCAAAACCGGACTGAAGAATAAATACCATATGGAATTGTTATGATTTTCGGAGTTTTTTTGGAATCGATTTGATATCAGAATTGAATTATTACCGATTATGAGATGTTAGAATTGATATCTGACTGAGATGATATTGCTTGGTATATTGAGACTATGACGTTGTGCTGTTGAAACAGAATTTGATTGAATTCTGATTATATCCAGTGTTGTTTGAGTGGCATATTGATACCGTACCCTCGATATTGTTATTGTCAGATTGAGTATTGACAGGCTTTGAGTTCGAGACTTCGATAGAGTCAGAGTATCAGAAAGAAAGGTATAAATTAATGTTGAGTTGGGATTGCACAACGCGAGTGAGGTTTGACTCGAGTCTCCCTAAATCACATACTTAGTTTATTACATTGATATTTGTAATTGATGAGATTGATGTTTATAATCTATTGATTTATAGCCACTGCATGTATTGACTACTGATTCGTTTAGTCATTAGCTGATTCGTCTAAACTTTGGCTGATTCGCTTAATTACTGACTGATTCGTCTAATTATTGGCTGATTCGCTTAATTCTTGAATGATTCGTCAATTCTGCGGCTGTTTCTCCCAGACACTAGATATATGAATTATATCGATGCCGTTTAGGGTTGATTCATTCCTATCGACTGAGATTCGATATAATTATCAATATCCAGACATTGGGATCCCTAGGTTAGAGTTGAGTCGAGTGTGAGACGACGCGTTGTTTGAGTCGAGTCTGTGATGACTAGTTGATTTATAGTTTTATATCATTCATGTTTGTTGATTGGCTGCATGTGAATGATATTTGTTATATGCTTTTGTATATGTTTTTATATGATTGCATGTTTACATTGTTTATACTGGGATTTATTCTCACCGGAGTTATCCGGCTGTTGTCTTGTTTTGTATGTGTGCATGACAACAGGTGGGACAGGTTCAGGGTCGAGGAGATGAGGAAAGATCGTGATTAGAGTGGAGGCTCCGGACTTGGATTAGAGATAGGGTTGGACACTTGATATTAGCTGTTAAACCTTAGTTGAATAAATGTATGTAGTACATGACTTGTACTTATATACTGAGATGTATAGTATGTTTTATTTCACTACGTTCCGTATTTTAAAAAAAATTTAGACCCTGTTTTATAATTGATTAATTAGTCCCAATTAAATTAACATGATTAGCGTCCGGGTCCCCACAACATGGTGGTATCAGAGCGATAGATCCTTTAGACTGAGATAGAAGCTAGTGAGCGGGGTAGATTGAGTTTTCTTTCCTTGCTTGTGATTGCTAGCATGCTTTACTGCTTTATATAATACATGTTAATTGACTTATCTGATTTGATTATGTAATATATATTATTGGGAACGAATTTGAACCGATTCTCGATCAGCAGTAAGATGATCGGAGGAGGGACTGAATTGAAACAGGTTTGTTGGATTGGGGTACTAATCCATTTGATTATCAGATATGCCTCCTCGAAGAATACCAGAACAGGGTAGCACATCGAATCCTCCAATGGATGTGACAGCAACTCCGATGGAAACGTTATTGACAAGGTTTCAGTCATTCAAACCACCGACTCTGAAGGGTATTGAGACATCAGTTGAATGTGAGAGTTGGTTAGATAACATTGAGATGCTGTTTGATTCACTGGAGTACAGTGATGAGCGCCGAATTAAATTGATTGGGCACCAGTTGCTTGATGTTGCAAAGAACTGGTGGATTACGATGAAGAGGGCCTTGGAGCATCGAGGTACGACTGTTACTTGGGATGTATTTAAAACTGAGTTTTATCAAAGGTTTTTCCCAGTGTCGTACAGGAAAGACAAGGGGGCGGAGTTTGCCAATTTAAGACAGGGTCAGCTGAACATTGAAGAATATGTGACCAAGTTCTTGTTAGAGTAGGTGACCGTCGAGCGAAGTGTTGGCCGAGTGTTCATGATTAAACTTTATGTATAAACAGTCTTTATTTTAATAATATTTGAATTTATCATTTTGGCACTTCTTTATCTGTATACCCATGCTAGTTGCATAGATAAAGCCCTTGAATATACAAATAGTAGAAAGAATATGAGATGTTCATATGATGAGTATCATGAAACTCATATTTGTAATACTGTATATTCTAAACAGTTCCTAGTCGATTCAGCCGCCACTAAGAAGGATATAGGCCGCTCGAGTTCGAGATTAGTATCTGCGATGTAAGTACCATCTTTCATTGGTAGGGGACATTGTGATGTCCGAGCATGCAGATATGTGCTCCTTGTAGAGTGCACTGAACAACCCTCCATAAAAGGACTTTCCAAGTGGTTCTCACTTATCGAGTGGAGAAGTCCTAGTTTATGGTTGTACACCATTAGTCCTTATGACCCGGGACAACATTGAGACTCTATGTGCTAGAATTACACTTTGACTTGTTTACCGACTCTCATGGGGTCATCAGGTGGCAAGGTTGGGTATTCTGTCGAAACATATAGGAGTCGATGCATTGTAGTCGGGGATTCACCGCTTACCTACGGGTATGGATATCCTATGTGTTTTTCATGTATATGTAGTTTGAAATCTCTGATCAAAGTATGGTGGTAATTATGAAAAGGGTTTCATAGATTACACCATCGATGCAACTACGACATGACACATAGTATCGATTCATTGACAACTCTCGATAAACCAATGGTTGTCGAATCGGTCGGGATATATGAGTTGAAGGGACCGTACTGTACGCTAACCATAATAGAATGGTTCTTGCAGGCACTATCATTTGATACCTAGGGAATCATGTAAGCGATGCTGCTAGGCGTTTAACATGATTGGTTGGGTACTATCAGACTTGAGTTCTAACGTTCTTGTTATCAAGGAGTTGATAAGTAAGAATGGAGCAATTGGGGTATGCTCAAATAAGGACATGTTTAGTCCGAATCACATGGAGATGTGAACCCACGGCTAGTTGTATCAATGAACCATTGAGGGCCACACAAGTGCTAGCTTTCTAGATCCCGTTGAAAAGTAAAATAGTTCAATGTGTTGAACGGCTTATAAAGGAGTTTATAAGCGTAGGGAAAAATAGAAGTATGACTTCTATAAGGAGAATGTAGCTTTTAATTTGAAGAAGTGTTCCTAAATAAAATGTTGGCCAAATAAATAATGTATTTGAAAATTGTGATTTTCGTAAAGATTATTATGGACTAAATTAAATTAATTCAAATGTTGAATTAATTAAACACTAGTGGGCCTAGTAGAGTCCAAATAATTAAATTAATTCAAGTGTTGAATTAATTAAATCATATTGGGTCTTGTAGAGCCCAATAGTAAAATAAATATTCAACTAGTGACTTGAGTAATATCAAGTAAGGTTTAATTAGGCTCAAATATGTTTGAGATAATTAAATTAAAGTCCATGGGCCTTGTAATTGTTACAAGCCCAAATAAGAAAGCATGCATGGGAGGTGAAGGGTTGGGGAGACAACTTTTTCCACATCCAAGGCATGGCATGCCTTTGGGACATACAATCACTTTTTCAAGCACCAAAAAAAGTCTCCCTCCCTTCTCTCCTCCCACCCCCTATGGCCGAAATTTGAGTCTCAACATTCTCCCAATTTTTGTTCTTCAATTGTTGGAGAAAACACTTACTTCTCAAAGGAAAATCCTCCTATTTTTCTAGTGCAAAATATGAGGGGATCTTCCTAGTTGGTGGTGGGCTTGATTTTTGAACAAGGAGTGTTCAAAGGAAGCTTGTAGAAGTTCATCCTTTCAAGAGCCAAGTTGTTTACAACTTGGTTGGAGCAAGCATCAACCCATTGTGATTGATAGGTACATTTCTATAAACACCCTATGTATGACATGTGTTTGTTTTTGTATTTGCTACACAAAATGTGGGGTGGCCGAAAATTCCAAGCAAAATTTCGATTTTTAAACTTCCGTTGCGCTTCCGGTCACCGTAACCGATCCCCTTTTAGTTCTCTACCTTGTTGAAGTTTGCTCCACATGTGGCTGGAAATGACGAAGCCGTTGCTGATCAGTTTATCAATGGTTTGAACCCCGATATATTTACATTGGTGAACACAGGGCAACCGAATAACTTTGTTGATGCCATGAATAGAGCAAAGGGCGCGGAAGCGGGCCTGATAAAGCAGAGAGGAGCTGCAGATATTCCTCCCGTACCGAGACCACAGCAACCATCTCCCCGATTTGAGAGTGATAGTAGCAGTGGTAGAAAGAAAGATTTTCTGAAGGCTAAAGGAAAGCAGTTTAAGAAGTCTGGCGGCAGTTCTTCTAGCTCCAGTGGTTCCAAACAGAGTTATACCAGAGCTTATTGCGGAAATTGTGGAGGGAGACATTCCACTGAGCAATCCCAAGGAGTACTTGGTAGTTGCCACTTCTGCAAACGACAGGGAAATTTTTCCAGAGTGTGTCCACAGAAGGGTTCTCAAAGATTCCAGGGAGCCGAATCATCTGGATCAGCGGCACAGTGGAGTAGACGATCAGCTGTTGTTCCTTCATTTCAGCCACCACCATCTCAGTCACAGCAGAGGCCAGGAGGAAGCCAGACAGTTGGCCAGCCTCCTAGACAGCAGGCCAGAGTATTTGCTTTGACCGAGGAACAGGCTCAGGAAGCACCAGATGATGATGTTGCTGGTAACTGTTCTTGATGTAGTAATCCTGCTTTAGTATTGATAAATACGGATGCTTCCCATACGTTTATTTTTGAACGATTTGCATTGAGTCATGCATTACCTGTCGAGTTTTTATCTACTGTAGTATATCTCTTTACTGGTTGGGGAGAGTTTTTATATCAGTGAATTCTGTAAAATATCATATACTACAGTAGGATGAGAATGAGATTGAGTTAGATCATGTGGTAGCTTGTATTGTACTAGTGTTGTATGGTTTTGAGACTGCATTACTGATATTGATATGCTGACCAAGTACAGAGCTACCCGAGATTAGTTCCAGAAGATGGTGAGAATCGAACCTGAGATGGCCAAGGGATGAATAGTGTACGATAAGGATTCTAGATTGAGAATTCCTTTGATAATTCGTACTATCTATAACTTGATTATTACAGAAAGGAACAGATGGATTCCTTATGTATTCAGTTGATTTACTGAAGTTGAGTCTATCATTGGCTGATTTACCAATGATAAGAAAGTTAATAATGTTTTTCCCGATAAGACTTCTGATTCGATTCCAATCAGAGAGATTGATTTTAGCCTTGAATTGATATCAGAACCAGATTGCATCCTGATTGAGACAGATTGCATTCATGGTGTGTTATATCTGAAGATGATGTATATGTTGAATTTAGCAGAATTAAACCGTAATTAGTTGGCCGAGATGGAGTGTTAGATATTTGCAGTTTATGAGTTTAGCAGATCACTACCGATGAGTGATGTTTTGAATCTGATTGAAGCTTGATGTTGTTTTGAGTCCGTGTTTGAATCAGGTAAGTAATACTGTATTGTATATGAATAACCAATCTGTTGTTCCAGATGTTCCGAATTTAAAATGATAAATATTGCCAGACAGTGTGCAATAATCTATGCGGTATGCATTTTGATAGCTGAAAAGGTGTTGATAGAATGCTTGAATCTGCATATATTAGGTGTACAAGATGATGTACAGATAAGATCAGACGATCAAGAGTTATGTCAGAAGAGTGATTAGACTGCATTGAATGCAAAAATTGACTATATCATACCATGATTTTCGGTTGATTTTGTATTTTTGGCAGAATATATTATAAACTCCTTCACCTACTGTCTATAGATTGACGGATAGTCGGAGCAAACTATCCGGATACTGGAGAATATCCATGAACTGTAGTTCTGGATTTTAGCACTAGTTGACATGATTTATTGTCATTTATGAATTATCGTACAACCACAGTTATCAGACGAGTATTGAAATGACTTCTTTCGAAGCGTTGTACGGAATGAAATGTTGATCCCCTCTTTATTGGGGTGATATCTCTGAGGTTCCTGAGATCGGACCTGGCATGATCAGAGATATGACTGAAAAAGTGAAGCTGATTCAGAAGAAAATGAAGGCAGCCCAAGACAGACAAGCCAATTATGCCAATGTCCGACGACGACTGTTGGTATTTGAGGCTGGTGACCGATTATTTTTGAAAATTTCACCTTTCAGAGAAATTGTTAGATTTGGCAAGAAAGGGAAACTATCTCCATGATATATTGGGCCGTACGAGATTTTGAGAAGATAGGAGATCATGCCTATCGACTAGCTTTAATCGCCTTCATTATCTGGAATTCATGTAGTATTATGGCAGAAGTACATGCCAGACGCTTCACATGTGCTTCAGTCAGTTGAGGCCGAGTTGGATGAGACATTGAGTTATTTCGAAAAGCTGATTCAGATTCTTGATCGGAAGGAAAAGTAACTCAGAACGAAGACTATTCCACTTGTAAAAGTTCGGTGGAGTTAACATGGCATTGAAAAAGCTACTTGGAAAACTGAGTCTGATATGAGACAGAGGTTCCCATTTTTATGTCACTAAGGTGAGTGGTTTACTTAACTTCTTCTATATACCTTCTTATTGATACGATTGATTGCCTGTGATTTCGGGGACGAAATCGTATCTTGGGGGGGAGAAATGTAATGCCCGAGATTTAAGGTGTTGTTAATCTAAAATGATTCGTTAATTAATTGATGAGTATAGACGAAACGGATCAGATTAGGATATCCGAAAAGGAGATTGAATTATGGATTGAGAATGATATGACTTGGAAGAGGACATGGGATAGCATGAACAAAGGTTGAAAACCAGTAGGCATCACGCACATGCGCGGAGAAAGGCGCGCATATGCGCAAAAGATCCTTCGCGAGGACAGAACACCTCGCGCATATGCGCGAGAAGGGGCGCGCATATGCGCGAGGCAAGTATTTAGGGTGATTTCCGAGACAGTAAGTCTCGCACATATGCGCGAGACATGACGCGCATATGCACGAGCAGGTGTATTCAGGAATGCCGAGTCCAGAGAGTTGGGCGCATATGCGCGGAAATGTGTGGAAGACACGCGCCAAGACTTAGGTCTCGCGCATATGCGCCGGTTGATGTCGCGCATATGCGCGAGACGTGTAATAGGCGGAATGAGCCACTCGTCCTCTTGCATGTACGTGGATGTATATATATATATATACAAGAATCCTTCCCCCTTCAGAAGAGAAGAATCGAGAAAAAGGTTTCTGAAAAAGGGTTGAAAATCATTACGCCTTTTGTGAGAAATCCGTCTATTTGATTTTGAATCCGACTTCAGTACTGGGTTCCAATCGACGTAGGCTACAACTGGTCTTAAGTTTTACTACGTTTTGATATGATTTGAAATTATGGTATTGTCAGAATCTGATACGATTCTTATATGATGATCTGGTCATGTTAGACATCGTATAATCGAAACGGGAGTGAAGAATAAATACCATATGGAATTGTTATGATTTTCGGAGTTGTTTTGGAATCGATTTGATATCAGAATTGAATTATTACCGATTATGAGATGTTAGAATTAATATCTGACTGAGATGATATTGCTTGGTATATTGAGACTATGACGTTGTGCTGTTGAAACAGAATTTGATTGAATTCAAATTATATCCAGTGTTGTTTGAGTGGCATATTGATACCGTACCCTCGATATTGTTATTGTCAGATTGAGTATTGACAGGCTTTGAGTTTGAGACTTCGACAGAGTCAGAGTATCAGAAAGAAAGGTATAAATTAATGTTGAGTTGGGATTGCACAACGCGAGTGAGGTTTGACTCGAGTCTCCCTAAATCACATACTTAGTTTATTACATTGATATTTGTAATTGATGAGATTGATGTTTATAGTCTATTGATTTATAGCCACTGCATGTATTGACTACTGATTCGTTTAGTCATTGGCTGATTCGCCTAGTCACCGGCTGATTCTTCTGGTTATTGGCTGATTCGCCTAGTTATCGACTGATTCGTCTAAACTTTGGCTGATTCGCTTAATTACTGACTGATTCGTCTAATTATTTGCTTATTCGCTTAATTCTTGAATGATTCGTCAATTCTGCGGCTGTTTCGCCCAGACACTAGATATATGAATTATATCGATGCCGTTTAGGGTTGATTCATTCCTATCGACTGAGATTCGATATAATTATCAATATCCAGACATTGGGATCCCTAGGTTAGAGTTGAGTCGAGTGTGAGACGACGGGTTGTTTGAGTCGAGTCTGTGATGACTAGTTGATTTACAGTTTTATATCATTCATGTTTGTTGATTGGCTGCATGTGAATGATATTTGTTATATGATTTTGTATATGTTTTTATATGATTGCATGTTTACATTGTTTATACTGGGATTTATTCTCACCGAAGTTATCCGGTTGTTGTCTTGTTTTGTATGTGTGCATGACAACAGGTGGGACAGGTTCAGGGTCGAGGAGATGAGGAAAGATCGTGATTAGAGTGGAGGCTCCGGACTTGGATTAAAGATAGGGTTGGACACTTGATATTAGCTGTTAAACCTTAGTTGAATAAATGTATGTAGTACAGGACTTGTACTTTTATACTGAGATGTATATATGTTTTATTTCACTACGTTCCGCATTTTAAAAAAAATTTAGACCCTGTTTTATAATTGATTAATTAGTCCCAATTATGATTAAGAACATGGTTAGCGTCCGGGTCCCCACATTACCAGTTATAATGATGTCATAAGTTGAATTTTTAACTGTGCACGTGTATTATTTGAATTGAACTAAAAAATTATTGTCGCATAACTGACTGGTGCTAATCAAGTTATACTTCAAATTATCAACAAGGAAGACATTATTAATAATAATGTTACCATGAATACGCTTACCTTTACACACAGTTATACCTTTAGAGTTGTCTCCAAACTGATATTTGGACCAGTGTGTTTAATCAGTTGAGAAAGCAAATAAGCATCCCCTGTCATGTGTCGGAAGCATCCACCGTCCAAATACCAGATTGATTCTTTTGTTGTACCTGTCACCTGCAATCAAACACAATAAATGATTTTTGTACCCACATCTATTTGGGTCCTAAACTGATTAGTCATTTAAGAACCCAAACTTGGATCAGTCGTGAAAGGGGATCGGTTTTAGGTGTTCTAAAGCGCAACGGAAGTTTCAAAATTTGTTTTGAAATGAAAAATTCGAACACCTCATACTAGATGTGTAGCAAATACAAAAACACCAAGATGTCATACATAGGGTGTTTAGAAATCATACCTATCAACCTCTTGAGGTTGATGATGGCTCCAACTAAGGTGTAAACACCTTAGCTCTTGAAAGGATGACAAATCTTCAAGCTTCCATTTGAGTCCACCTTGCTCAAATATTAAGCCCACCACCAACTAGCTAGAACCACTCTAATTTTGCAATAGAAAAATTAGAGCATTTTTCTTTGATAAGTGTATTGTTTTCTCAACAATTGAAGAAGCCAAAATGGAGAGAATATTGGCAAAAATTTCGTCCAACATGGTCCATGGGAGAGAAGGGAGACTTTTCTTGGTTTTGGAAAAGGGTTGTGGTGTCCCAAATGCATGTCATGCCTTGGACATTGAAAAAGTTGTCTCCCAACCTTTCATCACCCTTGCATGCCTTTTGACTTGGGCTTGTAACAATTACAAGGCCCATGGAGTTTTATTTAAATGTCTCAAACACATTTGATTCCATTAAACATTACTTGATATTACTCAAGTCCACTAGTTTAATAATTATTTCTAATTGAGCTCTACAAGGCCCCATGATGTATAATTAATCAAACACTTGAATTAATTTAATCATTTGGACTCTACTAGGTCCACTAGTATTTAATTAATTCAACACTTGAATTAATATAATTTAGTCCATAATAATGTTTATGAAAATCACAATTTTCAAATACATTATTTCTTTGGCCAACCTTTGTTTAGGAACACTTCCTCAAATTAAAAGCTACATTCTCCTTATAGAAGTCATACTTCTATTTTTCCTTACGCTTATAAACTCCTTTATAAGCCGTTCAACACATTGAACTATTTTACTTCTCAACGGGATATAGAAAGCTAGTACTTGTGTGGCCGTCAATGGTTCATTGATACAACTAGCCGTGGGTTCACATCTCCATGTGATTCGGACTAAACATGTCCTTATATGAGCATATCCCAATTGCTCCATTCTTACTTATCAACTTCTTGATAACAAGAACGTCAGAACTCAAGTATGATAGTACCCAACCAATCATGTTAAATGCCTAGCAGCATCGCTTACATGATTCCCTAGGTATCAAATGATAGTGCCTGCAAGAACCATTCAATTATGGTTAGCGTACAGTACGGTCCCTTCAACTCATATATCCCGACCGATTCGACAACCATTGTTATATCGAGAGCTGTCAATGAATCGATACTGTGTGTCATGTTGTAGTTGCATCGATGGTGTAATCTATGAAACCCCTTGCATAATTACCACCATACTCTGATCAGAGATTTCATACTACATACACATGGGATATCCATACCCGAAGGTAAGCGGTGAATCCCCGACTACAATGCATCGACTCCTATATGTTTCGACAGAACACCCAACCTTGCCACCTGATGACCCCATGAGAGTCGGTAAACAAGTCAAAGTGTAATTCTAGCACATAGAGTCTCAATGTTGTCCTGGGTCATAAGGACTAATGGTGTACAACCATAAACTAGGACGTTTCCACTCGATAAGTGAGAACCACTTGGAAAGTCCTTTATGGAGGGTTGTTCAGTGCACTCTACCAGGAGCACCTATCTGCATTCTCGGACATCACAATGTCCCCTACCAATGAAACATGGTACTCACATCGCAGATACTAGTCTCGAACTCGAGCGGCCTATATCCTTCTTAGCGGCGGCTGAATCGACTAGGAACTGTTTAGAATATACAATATTCCAAATATGAGTTTCATGATACTCATCATATGAGCATCTCATATCCTTTCTACTATTTGTATATTCAAGGACTTTATCTATGCAACTAGTATGGGTATACAGATAAAGATGTGCCAAAATAATAATTTCAAATATTATTAAAATAAAGACTGTTCATATATAGAGTTTCATTGTGAACACTCGGCCAACACTTGGCTCGACGGGCACCTACTCTAACAATCTCCCACTTGCACTAGAGCCAACTACCCATATGCTTTAAAACCCATTGATTCGCGATGCATCTCGAATATGGTCCAGGTGAAGGCTTAGCTAGTGGATCAGCAACATTATCTGCGGAGCCGACTTTGTCAATCGAGACATCTCCTCTTTCCACAATCTCTCAGAGGATGTGGTACTTTCTCAATACGTGTTTGGATTTCTGATGAGACCTTGGCTCCTTTGCTTGAGCTATAGCTGCCGTGTTGTCACACAACACCGGGACTGAAGCAACTCCATTAGGAATGACGTCCAACTCTTGGACAAAATTCCTTATCCAAACAGCCTCTTTTGCTGCATCTGATGCAGCAATGTGTTCGGCCTCAGTGGTGGAATCCGCAGTACTGTCTTTCTTGGAACTCTTCCAGGAGACAGCAGCACCATTGAGCACGAATACGAACCCAGAGGTTGACTTCGAGTCATCGATATCGCTTTGAAAGCTAGAGTCGGTATAGCCTTCCAATTTAAGTTCTCCACCCTCATAGACCAAGAACAACTTATTGGTCCTTCTCAAATACTTGAGGATGTCTTTCACGACTTTCCAATGTGGAAGACCAGGGTTCGATTGATATCTATTCATTACACTTAGTGCGAAAGCCACGTCAGGACGTGTAGATATCATCCAATATATGATGCTACCAATCGTAGATGCATAAGGAATGCTTGTTATCGCCGCTATCTCTGCATCTGTCTTGGGAGACAGACTTGGATAGGGACACGCCATGACACATTGGTAGATGTCCTCTCTTGGACTCATCCATCGAGAACCGCTTCACGATGGTATCAATGTATGTGGACTGGGTGAGACCAAGCAATCTTCTTGATCTATCTCTATAGATCTGTATTCCCAATACGAAAGATGCTTCCACCCAAGTCCTGCATCGAGAACTTACTCGCTAACCATATCTTAGTTGATTGCAACATTCCTACATCATTCCCAATGAGTAGAATGTCATCAACATAAAGCACCAGGAATGTCACAACACTCCCCACTGACCTTCTTATACACACAGGGTTCCTTAGGATTCTTAGTAAAACCATACTCTTTGATTGTACTGTCGAATATAAGGTTCCAACTCCTAGATGCCTGCTTTAGACCATAAATAGATCTCTGAAGTTTGCATACCATATGCTGACTTCCGATAGATGTAAAACCCTTCAGGTTGAGACATGTAAATTTCTTACTTAATATCCCCATTAAGAATGGCTGTCTTGACATCCAGCTGCCATATCTCATAGTCATACCATGCAGCTATGGCTAACAATATCCTTTTGGACTTGAACATTGCAACTGGAGAAAAGGTTTCCTCAAAGTCAACTCCTTGTCTTTGAGTATATCCTTTTGCCACCAATCGCGCCTTGAAGGTCAATACCTTACCATCCACCCCAAGTTTCCTCTTGTAAATCCATTTACACTCTATAGGAACAATTCCCTCAGGTGGATCCACGAGATTCCACACTTGGTTCGAATGTAAGGAATTCATCTCAGATTCCATCGCTTCAAGCCACTTGGATGAATCGGCATCAGATAAGGCTTTCTTGAAGGTCCTTGGATCACATCCATGGTTAGGCTCATCATAGCCCTCTTCAAGAAGCAGACCATACCTCATAGGTGGTCTCGAGACTCTCTCGGATCTTCTAGGATCTTGTATCTCCTCTCTTGGCTCTTCGGGTGTGGGTTCTATAATTGTGGGTGTCTCTCGAACCTCTTCGAGTTCTATCATCTCCCCTTTTCTATCCAATAGAAATTTCTTTTCCAAAAAGGTTGCATTCCTAGAAACAAACACCTTTGTTTCTTGGGGATGATAGAAATTATATCCAACTGAATTCCTTTGGATATCCCACAAAGTAGCATAAAATGGATCGACTATCCAATTTATCTCCCACTGCCTGCTTCACATAGCAGGGCACCCCCATATCTAAGATAAGAATATTTGGGAGGCTTACCCATCCATATCTCAATATGGTGTCTGCCTTTGAATGGACATTTAGTGGAATATCTTTCAATTTTAAGTTATAGAGATCGTTTTCAAGTTCTCCATACCAATTAAACATTCATTCTTGTAAATGTTGCAAACACTTTTGCTAAACAAACAAGAATATCCATCTTTATCTAGCATAGAAATGGAAACAATGTTTTTCACCAATTCAGGTACAAACAAAACATCTCATAAAATTAACTTAAAACTATTGTTCTACAATTAGTAAACATCTTCAACAGCCTTGGCAGCAACTCTTGCTCCATTGCCCATCCTCAAGAAGGGTCACACCTTCCCTAAGCTTCCTACTTCTTCCCATCACCTGTAACTCATTACAGAGATGTGAGCCACAACCGGTATCCAATACCCAAGAAGTAGAGTTAATTGAAATGTTTACTTCAGTGTAGAACATACCATTTTCAGAACTTTTCTGAGCAAGATATTCTTTGCAATTACGCCTCCAATGTCTAGTCATCTTGCAGTGATGACAAACATCACTAGTCTTGTCAGCCTTAACTGGTGTGGCTGCCACGACGGGATTCGGAGATTGCCTCAACAAGGGCACGTTCTTCTTGGGACCGTTGGAAAGAACGCTTCTTTCCCTTCCATGTGTATCAATCTTCGTACCAGGTGAAGAACCCACATAAAGAACCGACTTCTCATCTTTCATAGAAGCCTGCATATAACACTTGGCTTTCAAGTCATGGTCACACCATTCCTTGTAAGTTGCAATTCCTCAGGAGTGCAGTAAGTCGGAGCCTCAACAGGGGACGACTTAGTAAGTGTATATGCTATCCTTACCGAATTCAAGATGATTTTCAGATTTTCTTAGCCAATTGAGGTAATTAGGTCTGGTTTTATGCTGTTTGTCGAGTATTACATATAGCGAATTGCGAATCGAAGACATTGTCAAAAAGTATTGAAAAGTAAACAGATAAATGTTAATGATTATTTTAAAAATATTTAGTAACATATAAAGTTGGACTTTTACTTTATATATGTTTACTCCCACTGTTTTGACATCTTTCACTACCCTCTAGTGAAAACGGGAAACTCCTTTCCTCAGTAGGTACGCAAGGTCCAATTAGCGAATTATGATCCCGAATAATATCAGCCAATCACAATTCTTATAAGGTAGTTTCCAATTGCATCTCTATGCAACCCTCTACGTAAACCTTTTGTCTCACGTTTGATTAGGACCCATAATATGACGTCGTTCATTCTTCACGTGTCAAGCCTTACCCATCGATGTTGAACCTTAATGGACGGTCGCCATGAGTTCCTCCAATAATATGAGCCGAAATCATGGGAGTTCCACGTTGTTCACATCACCATGTCAATGGATGTCACAGCTTTCTGGCACCCAGGGCCCCCCCAATAATATGAGCCGAGCCCCGAGTACGGGTAGCGTTCATCATGCACCCATTGTCGATGGAAGACATGGAAATTATAAAAAAGTTATAATTCCCCTTTTCGGGCTTGATATTAATTTTGAATCTTATTCAAAATGAGGGTTTTTAATTTTGAAAGGTCTCCATCATTAATTTTATTTAAAAGCTCGCCATGTTTGATCGTATGTTTGCCGGATTCATGCAACTTTGTTATTATCATAATAATAACGCACATACTCATTATTTATAACATATCATGCATATATTATAAACAGTAAACAAAACAAGGATGATCAATCGCCCCAATACTAATGGCCCGTGTGAGCTAAACACGGCCTAGGTCCAATCCTAGGGAAATGCATGGGATGCAAATGCAACTATTACATAAGCTTCCAATATTTACATGTCTTCGATCTTCATAATCATCAAGGCCACCATCTTCCAATCTTGATCATCCACTATACTAATATTTACAAATAAATTTCCATGGCAAATAGGGATACATCTCATGGGGGTGGGAACGGGCCATAAACCAAGCTCACTTGAAATTTGATAATTATTACAATATTCAACACAAAATATCCTAGCATACACTAGCAAATTGGGCTTGGGCTTTTGATCATCCTTCATGCATAATATCACATATCATACACCATCAATTAATTATCACAATAATTAATTAATTCAATATTATATATCTTGATCCAATCACTACACCGCCACGATTATAAACTAAATTAACAAAGTATACAACACCTTTGTCTACTTTCTAATTAATTTATTTATAACCGAATTTCTTGTAAATCACCATTTACTATAAATAACTAAAGTCCAACTTCAATTATTTATTTTATGAGAAAATATTTGCAACTTTTGTAAATTTAAACTTAAGGGCCCAAAAAATCATTTTTCACCAAAACATTTTGGCCCATTTAAATTTCACAAATAAGTTAGCCATCCAATGACCCAACAACTCAAGGCCCATGACACTTTGATATTTCAAAACATCTTTTGAAAACCCTAGTCGTCATCACCGTCGCCGGATTCCGGCCAACTTACCAAAAAATTTTTTTTTTATTTAAAATCAAGGGCTGTTCGGGCAGCCCAAGGGGCTGCCTTGCTGCCTGTTTCGGGCAGCCCCTCGGGCAGCCAAGCTGCCCAAAATGGGCAGCATCTTGCTGCTCAAAAGCCGCCCCAAATCCGCCTTGAATCGTTGCAATAAATCATCTCATTGCGGTTAGAAATTGACCTCAATATAATATCATTAAATGCTTACACAAAATAGTATCCATAGCTCTTGATACCACTTGAAAGGGGATCAGTTTTAGGTGTTCTAAAAGCGCAACGGAAGTTCAAAATTTGTTTTGAAATGAAAAATTCGAAACACCTCATACTAGATTTGTAGCAAATACAAAAAACACCAAGATGTCATACATAGGGTGTTTAGAAATCATACCTATCAACCTCTTGAGGTTGATGATGGCTCCAACTAAGGTGTAAACACCTTAGCTCTTGAAAGGATGACAAATCTTCAAGCTTCCATTGAGCCCACCTTGCTCAAATATTAATCCCACCACCACTAGCTAGAACCACTCTAATTTTGCACTAGAAAAAAATTAGAGCATTTTTCTTTGAGAAGTGTATTGTTTTGGTCAACAATTGAAGAAGCCAAAAATGGAGAGAATATTGGCAAAAATTTCGTCCAACATGGTCCATGGGAGAGAAGGGAGACTTTTCTTGATTTGGGAAAAGGGTTGTGGTGTCCCAAATGCATGCCATGCCTTGGACATTGAAAAAGTTGTCTCCCAACCTTTCATCACCCTTGCATGCCTTTTGACTTGGGCTTGTAACAATTACAAGGCCAATGGAGTTTTATTTAAAATGTCTCAAACACATTTGAGTCCATTAAACATTACTTGATATTACTCAAGTCCACTAGTTAATAATTATTTATAATTGAGCTCTACAAGGCCCAATGATGTATATTAATCAAACACTTGAATTAATTTAATAATTTGGACTCTACTAGGTCCACTAGTGTTTAATTAATTCAACACTTGAATTAATTTAATTTAGTCCATAATAATGTTTATGAAAATCACAATTTATAAATACATTACTTGTTTGGCCAACTTTTAATTTAGGAACACTTCCACAAATTAAAAGTTACATTTCCCTCATAGAAGTCATACTTCTATTTTTCCTTACGCTTATAAACTCCTTTATAAGCCGTTCAACACATTGAACTATTTTACTTCTTAACGGGATCTAGAAAGCTAGTACTTGTGTGGCCCTCAATGGTTCATTGATACAACTAGCCGTGGGTTCACATCTCCATGTGATTCGGACTAAACATGTCCTTATATGAGCATATCCCAATTGCTCCATTCTTACTTATCAACTTCTTGATAACAAGAACGTCAGAACTCAAGTATGATAGTACCCAACCAATCATGTTAAATGCCTAGCAGCATCGCTTACATGATTCCCTAGGTATCAAATGATAGTGCCTGCAAGAACCATTCAATTATGGTTAGCGTACAGTACGGTCCCTTCAACTCATATATCCCGACCGATTTGACAACCATTGTTATATCGAGAGCTGTCAATGAATCGATACTATGTGTCATGTTGTAGTTGCATCGATGGTGTAATCTATGAAACCCCTTGCATAATTACCACCATACTCTGATCAGAAATTTCATACTACATACACATGGGATATCCATACCCGAAGGTAAGCGGTGAATCCCCAACTACAATGTATCGACTCCTATATGTTTCGACAGAACACCCAACCTTGCCACCTGATGACCCCATGAGAGTCGGTAAACAAGTCAAAGTGTAATTCTAGCACATAGAGTCTCAATGTTGTCCCGGGTCATAAGGACTAATGGTGTACAACCATAAACTAGGACGTTTCCACTCGATAAGTGAGAACCACTTGGAAAGTCCTTTATGGAGGGTTGTTCAGTGCACTCTACCAGGAGCACCTATCTGCATTCTCGGACATCACAATGTCCCCTACCAATGAAACATGGTACTCACATCGTAGATACTAGTCTCGAACTCCAGCGGCCTATATCCTTCTTAGCGGCGGCTGAATCGACTAGGAACTGTTTAGAATATACAGTATTCCAAATATGAGTTTCATGATACTCATCATATGAGCATCTCATATTCTTTCTACTATTTGTATATTCAAGGGCTTTATCTATGCAACTAGTATGGGTATACAGATAAAGATGTGCCAAAATAATAATTTCAAATATTATTAAAATAAAGACTGTTCATACATAGAGTTTCATTGTGAACACTCGGCCAACACTTGGCTCGACGGGCACCTACTCTAACAAGTCAAACTGACTTTCTAGTTGTTGCGTTCCAAAAGGTTTTTCTCGACTTGTGTGTGTTTGGTGTGTTGTGTGCAGAAGAAACAATATGATTTTTAACCTTTTTCAACTTATTGTTCTTCCGATAACTCTTCTGAGCTGGGTTACAGTAATAATAATTGTAATATTCATTCCTAGAGTTCTGATTTTTGTAGCTGAACCGTTTAGGTAACCAGCTTCGTGAATCAGTTGAACTCTCGGGGCTATATCCAATTCCATACCGTTTTGCCTTGTTCATATTTTCAAGAGGTTGGACAATAGGTTTAATTGGTTCTGAGAATTAATGTACCGCAGTTGATTTCACAAAGTTAATATACTTCTCTTTGTGTTCATTCAATTTTGGCATTGTATCACCTGTAATGATTTCATCATGACTGTTAAAGCCCAAACCAGTTCTGTAAGTAACTGATTTTTGTAAACCCTGGATTTCAATCAGAGTGACTGATGACTTGTTTCATGAATGAATCAAATCAGTTTGTTTTGAAATTTCAGTTTTTAACTGCTGAATCAATGATTGATTTTCTGTCATTTCAACTTTTTGCTTCGCAATCTCCCTTATTAGACTCAATAATTCAACTGATTCATCAGTTTCAGTTTTGTTGTCTTTGGGATCGGTTTTCTTAGCTTTGGATTTTTCAAATGACAGAGCAAGCTTGTGATACTCATTAACCATGTCATGCAGTGTGGTAATGAGTTCTTCTTATGTGAAGTCAGTAGAACTGAAATCAAATATATGTTCACTTGTTGATTCCAGTTGTGCATCATCTGCAATTAGGCATTTTACTTCCTCTTCATCACTGGAGCTACTCAAACTCTCAGACTCTGACTCTTCACTGTCAGTATCTGCCAATTTGATTTGCTTTCTTCAACTAGGAGGACTTCATTTCTCTTTTTGAATGATCTTTTGTCATTCTTGTCTCGTCTTTGTATTCAACTGACTTCTTTCCTTTTTCAGTTGAATTTTGACTGTTCTTCTTTGGCTTTGGATAGTCAGCAATGAAGTGTCCTTATTTGCCTAATTTGTTGTAATGCCCGAGTTTTGATTATAGTAATCAGAAATGATTTATTGATAAACTGATGTAATTATAGACGGAACGGGTTAGACCGGAAAAGACGAAAGAAGAATTGAATTAAGTGCGAAAAATGAGCCTCGCGCATATGCACGACCAAGCCCGGCGCATATGCGTGGAGTAGGCAGAGAACCTCGCACATATGCGCGACCAGGACCCGTGCATATGCGCGAGGATGGCAGAGAACCTCGCGCATATGCGCCGGAAAGAGACGCGCATATGCGCGAGCAGTAGAACACTTGAAGGCCGAGACCAATAGGGCTCGCGCATATGCGCCAGCGGATGCCGCGCATATGCGCGAGACGTGCAGCTTGAAGGAATGGGCCACTTGTCCTTGCCATGCATTAAATAAAAAAAATTATTCACTTCCTTCAGAATTGGCAACAGGAAGATCGAGAGAGCTTCGGGGAAAAGTTGAATTCCTTCATGTACTTGAGTTTGAGTTACGAAAATCCGTCCATCCGAATTTCAATCCGAATTCAGTACCGTGTTTCTATCGACAACAGCTTCAACTGGATGTAAGTTTTCTTATGTTTTAATATGATATGAAAATACGATATTGAAGGAATCAGATATGATTCATATATGGTGTTCTTGCGATATTAGACATCGTATAATTAAAACCGGATCGAAGAACGGATATCGTATGAATTTATTATGATTTTCAGAGTTTGTTTGATTGAGATTATACAAAATTGATATCAGATTGTGTTGTTATCGATTATGAGTTGTTGAGATTGATATCTAATTGATATTGTATTGCTGGGTATATTGAGATTGTGCCGTTATGCCGTTGAAACAAAATTTGATTGAGTTCTGATTATATCCAGTATTGATTTGAGCGGTATATTTATATTGTGCTCCTCGATATTGTCATTGCCAGATTGAGTATTGACAGATTCGAATTCGAGACTTCGACTTCGTCAGATCGACAAGAGAAATGTATAAATCAATGTCGAACAAGGATGATACGACTCGAGTTTGATTTGACTTGAGTTTCCCAAAAACCACATACTTTACTTTATTGCATTTATATTTGAAATTCATGAGATTGATGTGCTTAGTCTATTGATTTATCGCAAAGCATGTGTCGAGTCATTGGCGGATGTGCCTAGTCATTGGCGGAGGTGCCAAGTCTCTGGCTGATGTGCCAAGACACTGGATGTTGGTTTATATCGATGTTTGCTTAGGAGCGGATCGGCTTCTATCGCCGAGATTTGGTATATTGTGCCAATGTTCAGGAACCGGGATCCCTAGATTAGAGATTAGTCGAGTCTGAGATGACGAGTTCAGAGTTTATTTACAGCTTTATATGGATTCATGTCTTTCTGATTTGGTAGATACTATTGATATCTGTTTTATGCTTTTATATCTGTTTATATGATTGCATGTATACATTGTTTATACTGGGATGTATTCTCATCGGAGTTATCCGGCTGTTGTTGTGTTTGTATGTGTGAATAACAACAGGTGGGACAGGATCAGGGTCACGAAGAGGATGAGAGATTCAAGATAAGCGTGGAGATCCGGACTTAGAATAGATTGATTTTTAGTACTTGATGTAGTGGCTGAACATTAGTTTGAGATAAACATATGTTGTACAAGACTTGTACTTTATTGTTGATTTGTATATCAGATAGATTTCATTATGTTCCGCATTTATGTATTTGAAAAAAAAATTTAGACCCAGATCAATTAAATGATTATAATAATGATTAAGAAGATGAATTAGGTTCGGGTCCCCACAACAGGTGGTATCAGAGCAGTAGGTTCCTTAGACTGAGATAGAAGCTAGTGAGCGGGGTAGATTGAGTTTTCTTTCCTGCTTTTATGTGCTAGCATGTGTTACTGATTTGAAATGCATGTTTACCTGATTATCTGATTTGATTGGAAACATGTGTTATTGAGAATGAATCATAACTGATTCTTGATCAGCAATAAGATGATCAGAGGAGGACTGAAACAGGCTTGTTGTATCTGGTTATTAACCCTTTTGATAATCAGATATGCCTCCTCGAAGAGTCGCAGAAAAGGGTAGTACCTCAGCTAATCCGATGGATGTTACAGCAACACCAATAGAAACGTTATTGAAGAGATTTCAGTCATTCAAACCGCCGACTTTGAAGGGTACAGAGAATTCTGTTGAGTGCAAGAGTTGGCTTGATGATATAGAGATGCTATTTGATTAATTGGATTATACTGATGAGCGCCGAGTTAGACTGATTGGGCACCAGTTGCATGATGTTGCGAAGAATTGGTGGCTCACGACGAAGAAGGCTTTGGAGCATCAAGGTACGACTATTACCTGGAACATCTTTAAGGCTGAGTTTTATCAAAGATTTTTTCCAGTGTAGTACAGAAAAGACAAGGGTGCAGAGTTTGCAAATTTGAGACATGGTCAATTGAATATAGAAGAGTATGTGGCCAAGTTTTCTACCTTGTTGCGTTTTGCTCCACATGTTGCTGAGAACGACGAAGCTGTTGCTGATCAGTTTATCAGTGGACTGAATCCTGATATCTTTACATTGGTAAACACTGGGAGACCGAATAACTTCGCTGATACCCTGAATAAAGCCAAAGGAACAGAAGCTGGTCTGATGAGACAGAAAGGAGCTTCGTATGTTCCTCAAGCACGGAGACCACAATAACCACCTTCTACTCAGTTTCAGCAACCCCCTCCAAGATTTGAGAGTGATAGTAGCAGTGGTGGGAAGAAAGATTTCTTGAAAGCCCGAGGAAAACAGTTCAAGAAGTCATGGAGCAGTTCATCTAGCTCCGGTGGTTCTCGACAAAGCCAGAGTAGTACAGGGGTCTTTTGCAGGACTTGTGGAGGGAGACATCCCACAGAGCAATGCCAAGGAGTACTTGGTAGTTGTCGTATTTGCAGACAGCAATGACATTTTGCTAGAGTTTGTCCCCAGAGAGGTTCCCAAGGATTCCAGGGATCAGTGGCTCAGACTGACAGATGATCATCAGCTGTTCACTCTTTCCAGCCACCACCGACGACTCCTCAGTCACAGCAGAGGCCAGGATGAAGCTAGACTGTGAGCCATCCTCCTAGACAGCAGGCCAGAGTATTTGATTTGATTGAAGAATAGGATCATGAAGCACCAGATGATGTTGTGGCAGGTAACTGTTCTTTATGTGGTTATCCTGCTTACGTATTGATTGATACGGGTGCATCCCATACATTTATTTCTGAGCGATTTGCATTGAGTCATGCATTGCCTGTTGAGTCATTATCTGCTGTAGTATCTGTATCTTATCCTTTGGGGACATGTTTGATTTCAGTGAATTCTGTGAAACATATGTACTACAGTATGACGGTCATGAGATTGAGTTAGACTGTATTGTACTTGGGTTGTCTGATTTTGATTGCATTATTCGTATCGATATGCTGAACAAGTACAGAGCTACCGTTGTTTGTTTCCATAAGATTGTGATATTCAGACTTGAGATGGCTGATGAATGGAAATTTTACGGTAAGGGTTCTAGATCGAGAATTCATTTGATATCTGCTATGTCTATGACTTGATTATTACAGAAAGGAGCAGAGGGTTTCCTTGTGTATTTAGTTGACGTACTGAAATCGAGCCCATCATTGGCTGATTTGCCAGTGGTATTTGAGTTTGCTGATGTTTTCCCAAATGAGATTCCGGGTTTGCCTCCGATTCGAGAGATAGACTTCAGCATTGAATTGGTACCAGGTACAGTTCTGATTTCTAGAGCTCTGTACAGAATGGCACCGATTGAATTGAAAGAGTTGAAAGAGCAGTTAGAAGATTTGTTGGCCAATGGTTACATCAGACCGAGTGTTTCTCCTTGGGGTGCTCCAGTACTGTTTGTAAGAAAGAAGGACGGGTCAATGAGACTTTGTATTGACTACCGGCAACTGAACAATGCTACGGTAAAGAACAAATACCCTTTGCCTCGTATTGATGATTTATTTGATCAGTTGCAAGGTTCTTCTGTATATTCCAAGATCGATGAGATCTGGATATCATCAGCTAAGAGTTAGAGATTCTGATATTTCGAAGACAGCTTTCAGAACTAGGTATGACCATTATGAATTTATTGTTATGCCGTTTGGTTTGACGAATGCTCTAGCTGTATTTATGGGTTTGATGAACCGTGTATTTCAGAAGTATCATGATGATTTTTTGATTATATTATTGATGATATTCTGATTTACTCAAAGAATATGATTGATCATGTTGAGCATTTGAGAACCATGTTGAGAATTCTGAGGGTTGAGAAATTATATGCAAAGCTGTCGAAATGTGAGTTTTGGTTGAGACAAGTTGTGGGAACCCGGACGCTAATCATCATCTTAATCATCTTTGGGATTTAATTATCAATTAAGATAAACAGGGTCTAAAATTTTTTTTATTTTTTATTTTAATGCAAGTGCGGAAGGTAATGGAATCAATCTATTATACAATCTGTATAATAATACAAATCTTGTACAACAATTATTCAACTAGTCTAAGGTTCAACTACTAAATTCAAGTATTAAACCAGGTCTACAATAGGTCCGGAATCACCACTCTAAACTCGTCTTCTCTCATCATCTTCTTGACCCCGATCCTGCCCCACCTGTTGTCATGCACACATACAAAACAAGACAACAGCCGGATAACTCCGGTGAGACTAAATCTCAGTATAAACAATGTATACATGCAGTTAACTGAATTAACATAAAAGCATGAATTATATCTTATCACATGTAGCATAATCAAACAACATGTATCAATACCAGTCTGTAAATAAAGCATGAATTGTCATCTACGAACATAAATCAATACGGATATGTACATCAAGTTCTAGTCTCGATATCTAAGACTCGACTCATCTCTCATTCTAATCTAGGGATCCCGATCTAATTTAGACTTTGGTATGCTGTATGGAATGTCTACAATAGACGTCGCTCTACATCTAAGCTCATCGATACACCGTAAGTCTAGAGTCTACGCGGTTCTGACAAAGACTCGGCGGTTCTGCCCTAGCTAGGCTGATCTGCCCTAGACTCAAGCTCTGGCTCTGCTATAATTCAATAGGCTAAATATATCAATCTGATAAGCTGCAAATATCAATGCAATAAAGTAAAGTATGTGATTTTGGGAAACTCAAGTCGAACCTAACTCGAGTTGTGCAATCCCGAATCAACATTTATTTATACCTTTGTCTTCTCTGTCTGACGAAGACGAAGTCTTGTATTCTGATCTGTCCATACCCAATCTGGCAATGACAATCGTATAATTACAATATCAGTATATAACTCAATTCAAAACCTGTTCTGATCAATACTCAAATCAGTAGATATATCTGATCCATATCTGAACAAGGTACAATCTAATTCATATCAATGATATCACGATACAATCGAAATCATTACTGAATCTGATCAATTTAAATCAACTGATGTTTCGACGGCATAATGATACAGTCTCGATAACTCCGTCAATCTCAACATCACAGAGATACTACCAGAATTCATAATCAGTACCAATACAATTCCTAATCTCTATATCGGTACACTTAAGATCAGTGATAACTCAATTCTGATATCAAATCTCAATCAATTCAACTCTGAAAATCATAAAAATTTCATAAACAGTCTATTCTTTAATCTGACTTCGATTCTATGATGTCTAACATGTCAAGAACATCACATATGAATTCCATTTAATTCTGACAACATCATAATTTTAGAACATGTCTAAATGTAACAAAACTTACGTCCAGTTATAGCCTGCGTCGATGGAACACAGTACTGAAGTCGGATTCAAAATCGGACGGACGGATTTCTCACAAAAGGCGTAAGGATTTTCATTCTTTTTCCCGAACCCTTTTCTCGATTCTTAACTTTTCTGAACGGAAGAATACTCATATGTATATATATATATATATTGCATGCAACCATAAGATACGTGGCATGATTTTTCATAAACCACGTCTCGCGCTCGGGCGGACATAAAGTTCCGCCCGGGCGCGCAACTCTCGGCCCTCCTGCGTAATTCAGTCACGCTCGGGCGGACAAGGACTTCCGCCCGGGCGTGAAGTGTTCGACTTTCTTGCTCACTCATTGGCGCTCGGGCGGTAACTCTTTACCGCTCGGGCGCAACAGGTTCTGTCCGGGTGGTGTTCTTACTGAACACTGGCGCTCGGGCGGTCATTTTCTACCGCTCGGGCGCCAGACGTTCTGCCCAAAATCTTGGCTCACAATGCAACGACGCCCGGCTTCTTCATTCAAGTTCGTATAACCTCAATCATGTCAATTAATCACTTCTGATTTCAGTAATTAGATCTCGGGCCTTACACAAGTTGTATTTATGGGTCATATTATACCTGGAGATGGTATTTCTGTTGATCCTAGCAAGGTTGAGGTAGTGATTAACTGTCCTAGACCGGCTTCAGTGCCAGAGATACGTAGTTTTATGGGTTTAGCAGGTTATTACCGTCGATTCATAAAATATTTCTCGAGTATTGCTAAACCTATTACTCAATTGACGCAGAAGAATGCTCCATTTGTATGGTCTGAAGAGTGTGAATCCAGTTTCCTTGAGTTGAAGAAGAGATTGACTAGTTCTCCAGTGTTGACTATCTCGTCAGGTACTGGTGATTTTGTGTTTAATGCGATGCTTTTCACAGAGGATTAAGTTGTGTTTTGATGCAGCGAGGACATGTTATTGCCTATGCCTCAAGACAATTGAAGCCACATGAGTCTTGCTACCCAATTCATGATCTTGAATTGGCCGCCATCGTATTTGCATTGAAGATTTGGCGACACTATCTATACGGTGAGAAGTTTGAGATTTATTCTGATCACAAAAGTCTGAAATATCTGTTTTCACAGTCTGAATTGAATATGAGGCAACAGAGATGGCTTGATTTATTGAAAGATTTTGATTGTAAAATCAAATATTATCCGGTAAAGTCGAATGCAGCAGCTGATGCTCTGAGTCGAAAGGTATGTTCTTTATCCTTATTGACGATTGGTGTTTCGAATTTGATTGAAGATTGCTATTTGTCTGGATTAGTATTTGAAACAAATTGTAAGCCATTGAGATTATATGTTGTTCAAGTCGAACCAGAGCTGATTTTGAGAATTAAAGCGGCTCAGAAAGTTGATCAGAATATTCAAAACTCGATCTCGATGGTCAGAGAAGGGCATCGGTCAGAGTATCAGGTACGTGATGGTGTACTCTATATGAATAATCATCTGTTGTGCCGAATGTTTCAGACTTGAAACGACAGATATTGTCAGAAGCCGCATAGCAGTCGATTCAGTATTCATCCTGGTGGCAGAAAAATGTATAATGATTTGAAAAGACAGTTTTGGTAGAAACAGATGAAAGCTGATATTGCTGAATTTGTATCCAGATGTCTGAATTGCCAACAAGTAAAAGCGGAAAGAAAGAAATCAGGTGGTCTATTACAGAGTTTGTCCATTCTTGAATGGAAATGGGATCACATTTCCATGGACTTCGTGATGAAGTTACCGCGTTCCTCCCGAGGTTGTGATGCGATTTGGGTTGTGATTGACAGATTGACCAAATCAGCATGCTTTATTCCATATAAGATGACGTAAAGATATGACCAGATGGCAGAGATTTATGTCAGAGAGGTGGTCAGATTGCATGGAGTGCTTAAGTCGATTGTTTCAGACCGTGATCCTCGATTTACTTCGCATTTTTGCCACAGTTTGCAGCAAGCTCTAGGTACGAAGTTACATTTGAGTACCGCATATCATCCACAGACTGACGGATAGTAAGAGCGGACTATCCAGACATTGGAAGATATGCTGAGAGCTGTAGTGCTGGATTTTGGGATTAGTTCGCAAGAATCTTTGCCACTTTGTGAGTTTTCGTACAACAGCAGCTACCAGACGAGTATTGAGATGGCACCGTTTGAAGCGTTGTACGGCAAGAAGTGCAGATCCCCTCTTTATTGGATGATATCTCTGAGGTACCTGAGATTGGGCCTGATATGATTAGAGATATGACTGAGAAAGTGAAGCTGATTCGTCAGACAATGAGAATAGCTCAAGATCGACAAGCCAAATATGGCCAATGTTCGTCGTAAACCGTCGGTATTTGAGTGAGACAGGAGACAAGTATTCTTGAAGATTTTTCCTTTCAGAGGTGTTGTCAGATTTGGCAAGAAAGGGAAATTGTCTCCACGATAATCGGTCCTTATAAGATTCTTGATAATATAGGAGATCGTGCCTATCGACTCGCTTTACCGCCTTTTTTATTTGGAATACAAGATGTTTTTCATGTATCTTTATTGCGGAGTTTCTTCTTGATGCATTTCATATTATTCAGCCAGACGAGGCAGAACTTGATGAGACACTGAGTTATTTTGAAAAGCCGATTCAGATTCTTGATCGTAAAGAAAGCGACTCAGAACGAAGACTATTCCGCTTGTGAAAGTTCAGTGGAGTCGTCAGGCATTGAAGAAGCTACATGGGAGACTGAATCAGATATGAGACAGAAATTTCCAGAATTAATTCACTGATGTGAGTCTTCTTATTTAGCTTCCTATTCTCCATTCCTTATTATATCTGACTTTATATCTGATTTGATTGCCTGTGATTTCGGGGACGAAATCAGATTTTAGGGGGGGGAGAAATCTAATGCCCGAGATTTTGATTACTGTAATCGGAAATGATTTATTGATACAGTGATGTAATTATAGACGGAACGGGACAGACCAGGAAAGACGAAAGAAGAATTGAATTATGTACGAGGAATGAGCCTCGCGCATAATGCCGACCAAGCCGGGCGCATATGCGCGGAGTAGGTAGAGAACCTCGCGCATATGAACGACCAGGACCCGCGCATATGCGCGAGGATGGCAGAGAACCTCGCGCATACGCTCCGGAAGAGACGCGTATATGGGCTAGGAGTAGAACACTTGAAGGCCGAGACCAATAGGTCTCGCGCATATGCGCCAGCAGATGTCGCGCATATGCGCCAGACATGCCGCTTGAAGAAATGGGCCACTTGTCCTAGCCATGCATTTAAATAACAAAACTTATTCAGTTCCTTCAGAATTGGCAACAGGAAGATCGAGAGAGCTTTGGGGAAAAGTTGAATACCTTCATGTACTAAAGTTTGAGTTACGCAAAATCCGTCCGTCCGAATTTCAATCCGACTTCAGTACCATGTTTCTATCGTCAAGAGCTTCAAATGGACGTAAGTTTTCTTATGTTTTAATATGATTTTAAAATACGATATTGAAGGAATCAGATATGATTCACATATTGTGTTCTTGCGATATTAGACATCATATAATCAAAACCGGATCAAAGAGCGGATATCGTATGAATTTATTATGATTTTCAGAGTTTATTTGATTGAGATTATACAAAATTGATATCAGATTGTGTTGTTATCGATTATGAGTTGTTGAGATTGATATCTGATTGATATTATATTGCTGGATATATTGAGATTGTGCCGTTATGCCGTTGAAACAAAATTTGATTGAGTTATGATATATCAAGTATTGATTTGAGCGGTATATTGATATTGTACTCCTCGATATTGTCATTTCCAGATTGAGTATTGACAGATTCGAATTCGAGACTTTGACTTCGTCAAATCGACAAGAGAAAGGTATAAATCAATGTCGAACCGGGATGATAAGACTCGAGTTTGATTTGACTTGAGTTTCCCAAAACCACAAACTTTACTTTATTGCATTGATATTTGCAATTCATGAGATTGATATGCTTAGTCTATTGATTTATAGAAAAGCATGTGTCGGGTCATGGGCGGATGTGCCTAGTCATTGACAGAGGTGCCAAGTCTCTGGCTGATGTGCCAAGACACTGGATGTTGGTTTATATCGATGTTTGCTTAGGAGCGGATCTGCTTCTATAGCTGAGATTCGGTATATTGTACCAATGTTCAGGAACCGAGATCCCTAGATTATAGATGAGTCGAGTCTGAGATGATGAGTTCAGAGTTTATTTACAGCTTTATATCGATTCATGTCTTTCAGATTTGGTACATGCTATTGATATCTGTTTTATGCTTTTATATCTGTTTATATGATTGCATGTATACATTGTTTATACTGGGATGTATTCTCACCGGAGTTATCCGGTTGTTGTGTTTGTATGTGTGCATAACAACAGGTGGGACATGATCAGGGTCACGAAGAGGATGAGAAATTCAAGATTAGCGTGGAGATCCAGACTTAGAATATATTGATTTTCAGTACTTGATGTAGTGGCTGATCTTTAGTTTGAGATAAACATATGTTGTACAAGACTTGTACTTTATTGTCGATTTGTATATCAGATGGATTTCATTATGTTCCGCATTTATGTATTTAAAAAAAATTTCAGACCCAGATTAATTAAATGATCCTAATAATGATTAAGAAGATGAATTAGGTTCGGGTCCCCACAGTTGTAGCAAGAGTTTGGTTCTTCCTTTGAGTTTTTTTCTGATAATGCCTTTGGAAGGAACCTTGATTTCTTCTCATGAATCTTCCAAATTTCTTGAAAGATAATGACGTTGCGTCATTACTTAGTTGTTCAGCAGATTTCTCAACTGAACCAGTTGGTTTCAGTTCTATTTCATTAAGGGCAGTTTTGATTTGTGGAGTAGATGGCTCTCCTTCTCTTGTTTGTAGTTAAAAATCATAGGCTTTGAGATCAACAAACAAATCATGTAATTCAACCTTGTTTAGGTCCTTAGATTCTCTCATAGCCATGGTCTTGACATCCCATTCTTTGGGAAGACCTCGAACTACCTTTAAAGAAACTTCTTTGTTTGAATACACTTTCCCAAGTACATTTAATTCATTGATGATACTGCTGACTCGTTCATCATATTCAGTCATTGACTCTCCTGTCTTCATCTTGATGTTGTCACATTTTTTCTCGGCGACTGAGAGTTATTTTGTTTGCTCATTCCATTCGCATAGTTAAATGAACTTTTTTTCCCAAATTTCTTTTGCTGTTCTGTACATTTTGATTTTACTAAATGTAACCTTATCCAATTTTGTACAGAATGTCCTTTGATACGTTGTCCAAGTTGGCTTTCCTTTTATCTTCAGTTTTCCACTCATCTCGTGGTTTTTCTATGCGATGGGGAGCTTATTCAGTTATGGCAACTATTGTGTTTGCCTTTAATATCTTCATTGGTCCGTCAGTTATGACGTACAAATATCATCATCTTGTGCAGCTAAGTGAGTCTACATTCTTGTCTTCCATTCATCAAATTATTCTCTGGAAAACATGGGTATCTTACTGAAAGAAGACATGATAATTAGATTGTAAAGATTGAAAATATTCAGAAACAAAATTGATTAAAGCTCTGATACTACTTGTTAGGATCGGATGGGTGATTGAAAGTGTTTAGAAGGGGGGGGGTTGAATAAACACATTGCTATTTTCGAATTTTATCGAAAGAATGAATCATTTTATTGATAAACTGAATTCGATAATCTTTGTCAATATCGATCAGTTAACTTTAAAAGTGCGAAAAAAAACTGAAGGACATATTGAATATTTTGAAATAAGAACACAAATATTTGTGGATGTTCGGAGACTTCAAATCCTCTTACGTCACCTCTTCTATCTCAAGGATATGATATTCACTAAAAGACTTTGATTAATTTTAGCAACTGTAATAACCCACTTCAGTTTGATCTTATACATTGCCAAATTGAAACTCTTCGTAGCTTTAACTTTTATCAGTACGCAACTGATATGTTTTCTAAGCACAACTGATCTAAAAAGATCGAATAAGATATAAATGAGTGCTTATGTTGGTGCTCAAAATATAGACTTAAAGCTATGAATAAATATGATAAGCGTGAGCTTCTTGTAACTGATCTTTAAAAGCTTTTAACTAAAGAATGAATGTACATGCAAAAGTCTCTTTCTCAGCTGATCTTCTCGGCTATATAGGCTCTGATTCCCAACGGTAATATTTAACGCGTTCAAATAATTATATTCGTTCATTTATCCTAAGTAGAAACGTCATCATTATTCCGACAATCGTACACTGTGGCATTCTGATATGTGGCGTTCCCACTACAAGTTGCATTATGCTCTTGTACAAATTGTCGCTTGATATATACGCTCCTTAACTGACGACGTTCAAGCTTATTTATCAATTTACTTTCATAGCCGATTTATGAACTGACTGTGTAACTAATAGTTCAGTTTGCTATGCATCTTTTCGATGAACTGACTGTGTAACTGATCAGTCTTAACTGATCATCCAGTTAACTATAGAGTTTCAATTAGCTTTTATTAATTCAGTTACCTTTGAATTTTAGCGCATTAGTAATCAGTTGGGAAACTTCATTTCATGACTTTTCAGTTACGATACGTTCAGTTGTGTTGATCAGTTCTGTAATCTTCAAACGCTCAATTTTTCAAACTCCGAAATTCTGATTCACAAAATAACATACATCAATCAATTAAGCTTTTCAACCGCGCTATTTCTATATCATTAAGCTTGCATACTTGAAGTTTTTGAGCGCACCTAAAGTTATATACTTCATCGCTCATCAAGCACACCCTCAACAGAAAGATATCTGATCATTCAAGGATCATCTTCGTGCTACTAAAGACATACTGTTTTATTTACATCACTAACATTTGGTTATTTGATTGATTGTGTTGTCTGGTGAATCGATGGTTTTTAAATATCCAGAAGTGTAAAGTGATCACTAAGAGTTCCAAAACAGTCAGTATGCTAACCCCTGATTGGAGTGGGCTGTTGCAATAAGTTTGTAAAGCCAAAGTCTTTTAGTAGAATCCTTACTAAAGAGGAGGAAGGGGTGACATAGGAGTTTTATCTCCAAACATCCATAAAAATCTTGTGTCTTTACTTTCCGCGAGCACTTACATTTCAAACATTTTCTTGTTAACAATCCAGCCGACCTGTTGAAGATATCATTAGAAATTTTGAACCGTTTTCCGAAATTTTCAAGTGCTTCATATTTACAATCGCTCGAGAAAAACTTTCAACTGCCTAAAAACTATTGAAAACAAATTTTAAAAACAACTATTTTTAAAGAGGTTAGAAGGGTATTCATCCCCTTCTAAACTCTTTCCCGATCTTAACAAATGGTATCAGAGAGGGTTTTCTTGAACATTGATATCTACAATCGATATGGCATCATTTAACAAGATTCATATGTTTTCTAAAGAAAATTATGATGATTGGAAATTAGTATGCAGACACATTTTGCAGCCTAGGACGATGACATGTTGTATGTCATCACTGACGAGCCTATGATGATTTTGAAAATCAATCCAGCGGTGGCTATAACTGAAGGTGCTCCCCAAATGGTGGAAAAGCATCGATTCGAATGGAGCGTGAGGACAAAAAGAAGGCGAACCTTGACAATGTGGCCAATGATATCCTTTATAAAATCTGGATAAAAATGTTAGTCAAGATTAAAACTTGCTCCAAAGCAAAGGAGATATGGAAAAAACTCACACAACTGTGTGAAGGCAACGACCAGACCAAAGAAAATAAACTGATAGTTGCAATCCAGAAGTTTGACAACGTAAAGATGAAGCCAGGAGAAGCAAAGATGAAGCCAGGAGAAACTCTCTCCGAATTTGGTGAACAGTTTAGTGGTATTATTATTGAACTTATTTCTCTAGGTAAAGAATACTCTAACCGATAAACTACCTTGAAGGTTATGAAGGCTCTTCCCAAGAATGGGACGTGAATACAGTAGCAATGCGAGAATAAAAAGATCTGAACAAGCTGCAGCTTCACGATCTCTTTGCCGATCTTAAAGCGTACGAGTTCGAGCTTGGAATACGAATTGAAGAAGAACCATCCACTTCTCAACAAACCAAGGCCCTGACAGTTGCCACAGT